>NW_006399774.1:7265545-7266310 GCF_000299155.1 Elephantulus edwardii | reverse complement strand
CCCATGACTGAAGGCCCCAAGCCATGCTTCTCTGAGTATTTATTTAGAATCATAAGGAAGGTAAACAAAGTAAAATCACAAGGAAGTACAAAGCAGAAACAAAGGATAATGGTGAAGTCTTTTACAGATAAGGCCAAGTTCCTCTTTATGCTAATCTCAGGAGGGATTCAGTTGATACAAACTAAGAAGAATGTTGACTCCTAGGGAACGCCCCAGTGCCACAAGGTGACCTTCAGCTTGTATCAAGCTTCCCTCAAGAACTTAAACCCCCTCACTTTGCTAATGGAGGTTTTGCTGCCCTTTTGATATCATACAAGGAATAAAATGCTCAAGGCATAACATTTTAGTTATGTTGAACAATTCTTTGGTTTTTAAGAAGACTGCACGGGATATTTTTAACTTAAGGTTTATAGATAATTTCAAGGAAATTATTTCCAGGATTCATCTACCCTCTGTAGTTCCAAGATGTCTAGAGTCTAGAAGAATTTTAAATTCTGTTCCACATTTTCCTACTTTTGATTGGTGTTCTTCTGTAGAATCTTAGATCAAAATGTCCATTAACAGAACCAGGCACTATCCTGTTTTTCTGATCTCATGGTACAGAGCAAGGAGACACTGCATGGTTCAAAATCAAGAAGGGGGTTCGTCAGGGAGGTATTCTATCCCCATGCCTTTTCAATCTGTATGCAGAACAGATCATCCAAGACGCTGGGCTATACGAAGAGGAATGTGGCATCAGGATTGGTGGAAGAATCATCAACAACC
>NW_006399774.1:7257867-7264215 GCF_000299155.1 Elephantulus edwardii | reverse complement strand
CTATACTCTTCTCCAGCACCACAACTCAAAGGCATCAATTCTCCTTCTCACATCCCTAGTCATTGTCTAGCTTTCTGACACACAGCAAGTAATTGCAAAGACTATGGCCTAGATCAGGCACCCCCTTATTCTCCAGACTGACATCACTGCTCTTCAGTTCTCTGGAGAGGTCCCTGACATCAGACTTGCCCAATGCAATGCATCTTTTGATTTCCTGGCTGCTGGTACCAAGAGTGAAGATTGTGGAGCCAAGCAAACTAAAGCTGCTAATGATCTCAATCTCTTCACTGTTTATTATGATGCTGCCAATCGGCTCAGTGGTAAGAATCTTTAAACACATTAGGCCTGTCAGTTGAGATGTCCAATGAAACCATGACTTTGAGCTTCCAAAGCATGGAACCACATCCCATGAGGTGTTTGGTGGTACACGCACCTTCTCCGCAGCTGCTCCTTTTGTTGTTGTTGTTGCGCTGTTGTACACATATCTGTTAAGATTAAGGGCAGCACGAGGATAGGTGAGTCTGACCTCTACTAGCTCCACAATGAAAGATGGTCCCCATCAAACACAACACAGAACCGTTTCCCATGTTGTATCCACAGCACAAAACCAATTCCCACGAGGTCAGACGTGTTCTCCATGCTCCTTCAACTTTTCCTACTAATTCCAACACCAGTCCTGCTGCTGTCGTTGGTCTGAGATCCATTGTAATAGCTACAAAGAGCTCACATAGCCAAACTCAGGACCATGGGGTTTATTAGGGAATTTAACAGGTTATTCAGTTTAGCAACAGGATACAGTTTCTCAGTCAGGATACCTTCTCTGTGTTAGCACTTCACAGCCTGTTTCTAGGTCCCAACACGTCTGATGAGGGCACCAAGGCAAAGAAACACTCATGATTATAGTCTATGTGAAGCATTCTCACGGGCCCTTCAGCCTTCAGCCTGGGGGCTGGAGGCCAGTGATACAAAGCTCTGTTGGCCCTGCCAGCTTGGCTTTCCACCCACCTCCGGCCCTCCAGCCAGCTTGGCGCTGGTGCTGTGGGGCAGAAGCCTCAGGTCAAGCCAGCCTCACATCGGGTCTCTCGTTCTCTGCTACAGCTGCTATGCTGTCCTGTAGGTCGTGTTAGGTATATATAGCACAGGAGTCTTCTGGCCCCAAAAGACATGCTCTGCATTCTGTGTTGCTTCATTCTTCCTCACAGTGAGATCTCCACATTTCTGCTGCAGAACCTGTTCCATTTAAACCTGGTAGAATAGACAAACCTTGTAAGAGATAAACATATCCATTTACATGTTCCCTCCCAGCCACATGGCAAGGCCAAGGGCGAAGGTCTGTTGTTGTTGTTGTTAGATGCTATATCAAGTCGAGTATAACCCAGAGTGACCCTATGAACAACATACCTGAACTCTGTCCTGTCCTGTACCATTCTCATGCCTCACTCATGACACACTCGAGCCCATTGTGTCAGTCACTGTGTCAGTTCACCTGGTTGAGGGTCTTCCTCTCCTTTGCTGACCCTCTGCCTTTCTGAGCATCATGTCCTTCTCCAAGGAGCAGCATATTGACAGCAATGACAGTAAATAGCTGTGCAACCTTATCTTTAATGAGACTTCTCCATCACCATCAGGTCACCGCTTTTACCCTCCCTCCCCGCTCTGGTAACTGCTAATCAACATTACTGGCTGTACATTTACATTTTCTTTTCTTTTATGTAAGTGAGATCATACTTGTCCTTTTGTGATTGATTTCTTTCACACCGCATGATGTCTTCAAGCTCCATCCATGCTAGTCTTGTTATTGCTGTTGTTGTTATGTGCCGTTGAGCCACTTGCGACTCATAGTGACCCTATGTACTAGAGCTCTGAACCATGCTCTACCTGGAGCCAACCTCACTGTCTCTGACACACCTACACCCATTACCCCAGTCACTGAATTGATCCGTCTCATCGAGGGTCTTCCTCTCTTGTACTGTCCCTCCACCCTCCCAAACACAATGTCCGTCTCCAAGGACTAATCCCTCCTTGCAACATGTCCAAAGTATGTCAGCCAGAGCTTCAGAATCCTTGCCTCCAAGGAGCAGCCTGGTTTCAGCCCCTCCAGGACGTATCCTGGAGGTCTCCTCATCCACGCTGTAGGATGTATTATTAAGACTTCACTTCTCCTACTGTCTGAGTAGTCTTCCACCGTAATCACGGACCGCAACTTGTCTATCACCTGCTGACCGGCATTTAGAGTGTTTCTACATTCTGTCTACTGTAAGTGGTGCTGCACTGAATTGGTGTACACGCCTCTCTCGGAGTCTCTTCAGTCATTTGTGTCCATGCACCGAGGAGTGGAATTGTTGACCCAGGAGTGGAATTTCTGGGTCATGTGATTGCATGCTCTGAGTTTAGGGTTCTGAGGCACAACCATGCTTCTGTTTTCCACAGTGTTTGCACCACTTTGTATTCATAATTGCAATGAGTAAGGGCTCAACTTGTCACCCCCGCACTCCATGGTGAGGGACTTTTATATTTGAGCTTGATCCTAAAAGGAAAAACTTTTTTTAAAAAAAAGTCTCCTGAAGGGAGCTCTGGTGGCCTAGCGGCAAGAAGCTGCTCTGCAATCCCATAGGTACGCGGTTCCAATCCACCAGATGCTCTGCTGGAGAAGGAGGGGCAATCTCCTCCTGTACCAGTCAGATCTGATTTGACAGCACACACACAAAAATAGTGAAATATTAGTTGTTCCATTGCACTATTTCTTTTTAATTCATTATTTAGGTTTCTATTTTGTATGATATCAGTTATCTAAATCAATTCATTGTGAACATGAAGACATACAGGAAGAGTTGTGTGATGCTGCTATTCCAGAATCTTTACAGAATGCATTTTTTTTTGCTAGAATTTTCCTTTAGAGATTGCATTGTCACCTCTTTATATTTTTCTCTGTAAGAAGATGAAAATGTTGTGTGGTTTTTGTTTTGTTTTTTTTCTCAAAACAGGAACACTTTGCAAAAGATGACATAGTGCATTTTTCCAATAAAAAATTAATTTTAATCTAAAAAATATGTTTTAAAAGTCTTGTTATTTTTCTAAGTTGATTCACTTGATGCCATCTTAAGCTTGTTTTATTTTTCCATAATTTGTAAGTCAACTTTTTCTGGTAAAAAATACCTGAAAATGTAAAAGGCAGTATTTCTCGGAGTCAAAAGAAAGTGTCCATTATGATTCCATGTACCTTAAGGTTGCCTGTCAGTTCTTACTCATATCATAAGCATTACTTTTCCCGGGTGTCCTCAGCTTAGGAAATGTGCTGGACCCCAAATACTTGCTGTGGAATGCAAACTTGGAAAATAGGAACACGCCTTTTCTCTAAGTCGTCCCTTTATGGCCCTGTGTATCCTCTGCAATTCCCTCATCCCATTAAACTTGCTCTTGGACTTCACAGCAGCCTCCTCTCGCTGGACACGTCCTGAATTCCTTTTTATTTCCTCCCAAACCTGTTCCTTATGTTCAGCCAGTGCCATTTCCATCTAACTCTCAACAACGTGATCCTCCTGTAACAGAAGGTGTCTTCTTCTTTGGGTTGGATGTCATGGTACTAAGGCGGGAAGGAAGGGAGGGAAAGCACATGCAGGCATAGTTCTGCTTGTTGACAAAGACATCATAACTGGCAGCCGAAGTCGAAGGCCATTGGCCTAAAGCCAGCTGGTGCACAGACGGGACCTTTAGAAGGGAAGTCATTGACATTAAAGTACCCAGATAGTGGACTTTAGCCAGAATGCTAAGACCAGCAGATTTCTCCTTGCACGTGGAGCTATAAAACGTTTGCATGCACTGAAGTGTGGTTGAATTTTTAAAAATGAAAAATGAAAAAAAACAAAAACAACCGAGTTACCATAAAGTTGGTTTCCACTTATGGAAACCCATGTCCTTCAGAAGAAAACTGTGCTCCACTGGGTTTTACATACAGTTTTCAATGGCTGTGAGGTCCCAGAAGCAAATCACAAGGCCTTTCTTATGCGGTCTAAGTAGACTTGAACCACCAACTTCTTAGTTAACAGTTGAGCTCTTAACCATGTGCACCACCGAGGGAGTTCATGTGGTTGAATATTGTTGTTGTTGTTATGTGCTGTCAAGTAGGAACTGACTCGCAGCTGACCTTCCACTGGGTTTTCAGAGGTAGTAAATAGTACAGGAGACTGTCCATCTTACTCCTCCAGAGCCACTGGTGGATTTGAACTACCTACCTTTAGGTTAATGGTGCAACTCTCTACCACTAAAGCACCAGAGTTCCCTCATAGTAGAAAATGTACTCGCTATTATAAAGCCTATTGCTGCAATCACTGTGTCAATCTACCTGGTAAAGGGTCTTCCTCTCCTTCACTGTCCCTCCACCTTTTCAAGCATCATATCCCTCTTCAAGAAATAATTCCTCCTAGTATGCTCAAAGTATGTGTGACAAAGCTTCATCGTCTTTGCCTCCAAGGAGCTCTCTGGCTGTACTTTCTCCGAAGCATATCTGTTTGTTCTTTTGGCAGTCCATGGCATATTTGGCACTCATCATTGTCCAGCTCTCACATGCATACCAACTGACCAAAAAGACCATAACCTGAATCAGTCCTCAAGGTAGTATCATTGCTCCTCAATAATTTGGAGAGGTCCTTAACTGCAGATTTCCGCATTACAATACATCTCCTGATCTCCTGAGTGCTGGTAGCCAGTATGTGGACGCCAGTATGATGAAGTCGTTGACAGTCTCAATCTTTTCTCTGTCTATCGTGATGTTACACGTCGATCTAGTCATGAGGATTTTTAATTTTCATGCCGTTGTGATGCAATCCATACTAAAGGCTGCAGTGTTTAAACTTCTGCAGCAATTGCTCCAAGTTCTCCACACTTTCAGCAAACAAGGCTGTATCATTCACATAACAAAGGTTGATGAGGTTTTCCTCTAATTCTGATGCCACATTCTTCTCCATAGAGTCCACGTCTCAAATAATTTGCTCAGCATACAGATGAAAGAGGTATGGAGAAAGGATACTGTCCTGATGCACCTTTCTTAATTTTAAGCCATGCAGTGTTCCATTGTTATATTTACCTCCTAGTCTAGGTGTAAGTGTCATGCAGTCACAATTGATTATTTGGGAATCCCCATTCTTCTCCATATTAGCCATAATTTGTTATGATCCATGCAGTCAAATGCCTTTGCATAGTCAATAAAGCACAAACAGACATTGTAAAAGGAGCAGATGCAATGTGAGGATGGTCAAGTTTGAATTTCACCTGCTTCTAAAGGAGAACTGTCCCCATCAATAACATCCATAGTGGCAAATAGATAGCTGTTAGGTCAGACACACCATCCCTCGTGCTCCTGCACTATTTCCACCAATCACTGGGTTCGATATTCATTGTTGACTCACAGACTTTACTCACAGTTCTGGTACCAAAAGTGGAGTCAATTAGGAAAATAGACTGGGGAGTGGTAAAGGCAAAGAATATCTCACAAGACCAGGTTTAGTCCAGCAGTCCCAAGCCAGATTAACACCAAAACACAATTCCTTAATTTGTAAAAGTCCTGGTTTCAGTCTAGCAACACAAGTTCAAGGGGCCTCTGGTTTCCTCAGTCATCTAGCAAGGTTTGCCTCAGAGCAGTTATAAGTCAGCTGCTTCTTCAAAGAATATGGCAAGAATACCAAAACTTTTAACTGTGGCAAATGCAAGAAGCCTCAGGTCACACCTTGCCACAGTTTGTCCACAGCAATGTCATAGTCTCTGCACTGCCATCACCTAGGTCTCATCACCAGGGTCTCATTCTCACCAGAGTCTTGCTCTGGTCTGGCCCTCACCAAGGTCTTGCTCCAGTCTTCCTCAAGTCTTGCTGCTAAAGTGTGGGAAAGTCTTTCTCTCTCCCTCCTCCTCCTCCTCCTTCTCTCTCCCTCCCTCTCTCTCTTTCTCTCCCTCACTGTCTCCCTACCCCCCCTCCTACTGCCACAGCTGTTGATGATTTGCAAGACCATACGTCTACAGTTAAGGTAGCTGGAGACCAGAGGGGTAATGGCTGGAAAAGGCAACCTTTTTTTTTTTTTTTTCATTTCTTTATTTTTCATTTCAATGAACATCTACAGAGATTTTGGAATTCCATTCATTCATTGTTGTACCCCTCTCCCCGGCCCCTCCCCCCACGCCCATCCCCTTTTGCTCCTCTCCTTCAAAAGCAAAAGAAAAACTCCCTCATTGGTACGCAATCCCCCACACACATCCCCCAACCCCAAGTATAATCCACTCTGCAACCCTCATTCCATACTCTTACGATAAACATAATGCCCTAAAATATAAAATATTCTCTCCCCCAAAGACTTCAAT
>NW_006399774.1:7255815-7257022 GCF_000299155.1 Elephantulus edwardii | reverse complement strand
CCCTTTTTACCCTGTTAGAGAAGTTTCTGGATGTGCATAGGGATTTGATTCTTAGAAGGTCCCATTCATCTATTTTATTTTCTCCTGGTTGTAAATTTTTCAGAATACTTGGAAGACTCTTTATGTTGTGGATTAGGACTACTAAAGTTCTTCCAAGCTTTTCTTGAATGAAGTTTACAGTCCTTGGTTTTAGTCCTAGGTGCATGATCCACCTTGAGTTGGTTTTGTATATGAAATGAGGTGGGGATCTTGTTTAATTCTTCTGCAGATAAATTTCCAATTTTGCCAACACCATTTGTTAAAAAGGCTGTCATTTCCCCACCTAACTGTTTTCATCTCCTTGTCAAAAATCAGTTGACCATAAATAAATGGACTGATTTCTGGGTTCTCAATTCTATTCCATTGATCTATGTGTCTGTCATTGTACCAGTACCACGCTGTGTTGACTACCACAGCAGTGTAGTAGGATTTTAAATCAGGAAGTGAGATGCCTCCTACCTTTTTTCTACTTTTAAGAATTGCTTTGCTTATTCGTGGCTTCTTTCCATTCCAAATGGGAAAAGGCAACTTTTAAGCTACCACCACATTCTGGTATTTTTTTGCTTTTAGCTAGGATCTATCTGACATCAACAATATCCTTGGTGCCGTGGCTTCTTCTAAATCCAGCTTGAATATCTAGCAGGTCCTTATCTACATAGTGTTATAGCCTTTGGGGAAGGGTTCTCAGCAGTATTTTGTTTGCATGTGATATTAATGGTATTGTTGATATTGTTTTCAGAGGTAGTTAATTGCACAGGAGGAGATTCCACATCTTTCTCCTACGGAGCAGCTGGTGGATGGGAACCATATGTCTTCAGGTTGGCATCATAGCAACGTACACGAACCCAACAGAGCTTCATTTTTATAAAATTAGGTTCTTATTAAATTGCAACTTCCTGGCGGATCAAAGATGGCAGCGGAGGCAGAGACAGCGTGGTGAGCTGCGGGAGCAGTGAACCACTTAAAGCAGGGCCATTATGGCCTTCCACAGACTTTGGCTTATTGATAATTGAACACTTAAACAGTTGATGACTGGCCCTCAGTGAAGATCGAGGCTCAACAACAGGAATTCAAGGATTCCCAAGGAGAAATGGGCTAAAGAAGAAGATTACCTATGCATTGGAAAGGCCAAAGAGGACGATTACCTATGCATTGGACAGGCCAAAGA
>NW_006399774.1:7227109-7254706 GCF_000299155.1 Elephantulus edwardii | reverse complement strand
TTAATTACTATTGGAAAATGCTTGTCATTCCTCTGCAGCATCTGGTCCCCACTGGACCCTCATCATTTCCTTCACCTGCTCCCCCCACTGACCAAACTGTGCAGCTCTGCAGCTGCATCCTGACCCATCCTCACCCTTCTGTCCCCAACCCTCACCTCCTTGTACGCCCAATATGTTTTTCCCAATAAAAAAATTAAAAATTAAATTAAAAATTAAATTGCAACTTCCTAAAAAAATGCAACTTTCTTCCTACACTTGAACCTTAGTTAAGAAATGCAACTTCAAAAAAAATTTTTTAAAAAGAAATGCAGCTTCCGTGAATTTTTATTACGATGTGGCTCCATGTGTACTATGTGGTACACATAGTGTTCACCTATCTTTTCTACCTCTGAGCTCTAATGGGAATGTGCTATCCCACTTTTGGTGTGTGTTGCCATTTGGGGTGGGCTGGGGGCTGTTTAACTGTGAAAAATCTGAAGAAATAGCCTTCTGACAATCCCAGTATCTGACATCCCTTGGACAACATAAGTGGCCCACTAATTGAATAAAAATCCACACTACCTCAATATTTTTTCTGTTTCATTAAAAATATCTTCCGTTACTGAGAACACATAGTTTCAACAGCAACAAAAAAATCCAAAGCAGATAATAATTGCATTTTGAAAGGGTTAATCACCAGCCAGTAATCCGAGTGAAGCAGATGAAGTCAGCCGGTGTCCTGTAGCTGACTGCCACCATTCTTTACCTGCTAGAGGAGGGGACCCCTTTTTACCTGCTGGAGGAGAGGAGGTACTTGAGACATTCGCCCTCCTTCAGTGAGGTGAGGGAATGGGAAGTAAGGAAATGCTTCTGGTGTTTCTGTATCTTCCAGAGGTGTCCCGACAGTGAGGTAAATGCAGGAGTGATTGGCAGGATACGGCAGAGACAGTGATTAGCCTTTATACTTTCCGGCTTGTGCTGAAAAGAAATAAATGAACAGTTTGTCAGAGAACCGTGAAATTGAGCCTCCTGGCCACACTACAACCACAGTCCCTGTCCCTTCTGAGTCCCCCACAGAAAGTCATGCTTTGCTCCTGTTTTTCAAATCCAACGTCATTTTATCTGTACAAAATGGAGAGGAAAAGCTAGAAGAGTAAATGGAAACAAGAACTTCAGGGAGGGAGAGGGAAGATGTAACAGTTAACAGTATGGGTGAGACTGTGCAGTGTGTCTGTGATGGAGTCTCAGTGGACAGAGTGTGAGAGGAAGTATGTGGGGGTGACAATGTGTGTGTGTATGTGTGGATGGTATATGTGTTTATCATGTAGAAAGAGTACAGGAGTGTGAGAGAGTATATATATATATATATATTGTTGTTGTTATGTGCCGTCGAGTCGCTTGCGACTCATACTGACCCTATGTACAACAGCCCTAAACTTCGCTCTGTTCTGTGCCAATCGCACTGTCTCTGACACACCCATCCCGATTATCCCAGTCACTGAATCAATCCACCTCATAGAGGGTCTTCCCCTCCTGCGCTGTCCCTCCACCCTCCCAAGCATGATGTCCCTCTCCAAAGACCGGTCTCTGCTCACAACATGTCCAAAGTATCTTAGACGGAGCCTCAGAATCCTTGCCTCCAAGGAGCCACCAAGTTTAACCCTTTCCAGGACAAATCTGTTTGTTTTCCTAGCAGTCCATGGTATTCTCAATACTCTTCTCCAGCACCACAGCTCAAAGGCATCAATTCTCCTTCTATCCTCCTTGGTCATTGTCCAACTCTCTGATGCATAACAAGTGATTGCGAAGACCATGGCCTGTATCAGACGCACCTTAGTCTCCAGAGAGACACCATTGCTCTTCAGTATATATATATGGTATGATATGTCTGTGTGTGTGTATGAGAGAGGGATGTGTGAGGGTACACACAAGTGGGACTGGTGTATGTGTGCATGCTGTGTGTGTATTTTAGTGTGATGAGTGGAGTGTCTAATAGTGCACATATCAGCGTGCAGCATGTGTGTAAACATACATGAGTGTGACTGTGTGCGTGGGGTGTGTGTGTGTGTGTGAAAGTACTTTCCTGAATGTAACTGAGGGTGTGTGTGCCAGGGTCGAGTGTGTGTGTGTGTGACAGTGCATACATGGGTCTGACTGTGTGTGCGTGGTCTGTGTGTGGGGCCCTCACATGCACATACCAAGCACATAGCAGTTCAGAGCCCTGACTGTGGGGTCACAATGGTTTAAAAGCCTCCACTCCTTTCTGCTCTGTGGCCTCCCGAACCTCCTTCCCCGTCAGGGTCCCCGTGTCCTCTCATCCTCTCATCTCGTGTAATATGAAGATAAGCACACAATTGGCTGGTGGACTTGTGAGGGTCCAACTAGAGAAAAGCAAGTACAGGGTCACTTCTGCCCCAGCTGTGCTTTGCTTTGGCACAATTGTGAAGGGACTCATGTGTCCTCAGGGTAATATAGGGCAAGCTTAACACAAAACGCCAAAACCTCACCGCCTGGAGAAACCCAGCCTGCAAAACCTGAGGAGAGGAAGTCCAGTGAGCTTTTCCCAAGTGTCTGCTCTGGGTTCAGTGCTCTGGACCATGTATCTCATTTGCTCCTCTGGCCACTGGTCATCTAAAGGTAAGAAGCTGTGCTACCAACCTAAAAACACACAGTTCAAATCCACGAGCGACTTTGTGGGAAAGCCTGTCATTTACCACTTTGGAAAATCCGATTGAGGGCACCTAGCGATAACAACAGCCTCTCAGAGAGGTAGCTGGTATTAGGCAAGACTTCCTTTTATTCATGAACTCCTGCCAATTGCTGACAAACTCTCCTCTTTCCAACCCAGCCAGAGGCTTCTCCAAAGGCCTGGTGAGCAGCCTAGAACCTGTCACCTGAACACCTGAGGGTTCGTGAGTTGGAAACCACTTGGTAGCTGCAGGTTTGGGTTTGTTTTTGCTTTTCTACTCTGAAATCCTAAGTCAGCTTTCCACATTCGGCACTCCTTATAACTAAGTGGGAGCTCCCTGCACGTGGCCCTGGGTGATGAGGAGGACCCAGCCCCGGTCCAACAGGCAGGCTGGCCCAGGCCCTCCTCTGATTTCTGCCCTGGCCCCAGGCTAGCAACCGCACAATAAACAACCATGAACTGTTGGCTAAGCGTTCATTCTGGGACTTTCTCGGGAGATAGCTGTGCTTTAAAAAAAATCAGCAACTCCTTCAAGAGCCAAATTGCTGATAATATGCGGCAGGATCGCAGGTATTGTGACAAGCCCCAGGGGCGCCTTTACTGAAGCCCTTCAATCACCCCCAGTGAATCAGCTGAAGGCACACAGTCATTTGAGAAAATACTGTCATTGCACTGACGCTTTCCAGGGCTTCCCTTCCCGGTGAGACCTTGACCTGGGCTGCTCCTCTTACTGCAAAGTCCACATGGTCATGGCACTTCCTGATCTATTCCTGTATCTGTTTCCATGGTAAATGCTAACTTAAACACATTTTCAGGTCAGCTTACTGTGGTCCGTCCAGTCGTTTCCTCCTCAAAGCTGGAAATCGCAAAGGGAGGAGACTGCCCTTCTTTCTCCCCAGGGTCCCCTCCCTGGTGCATTTCAGATGCACAGCTTGTGGGCTGGTGCTGCTACACAGACTACACCGCCAGGTTTAACTGGGAAAGAGCCAGAAAAGCCTCCTGCGGCTGCAGCCATTCATCCACCTCAGCCAACTGCTACTTCTGTAGATAAAAACTTGAGACTTCCCGATAGAGACAGGCATTGCAGCCTGTGGCCACTTGGATCTGAAGGTGAAGCTTGCAAGGAAGGGCAGCTATTCACAAAAGCACAGGTTCAAGGCCTGGGAGGGCTACAGATACATGGCTGGCTGTCTTCTTCCCTAATGGAACTCACGCAATTCCTAGCTTTCAGAGAAATGCTTGGTCTCATCACCCCAAAAGTCTGCCCCCTGCTCTTTGAAACTCTGGTCTGCAGTGGACACTAAGCCCGTCAGTTGAGGAGTGTCCCAAGTTCCATCTCCTTTCCCTCCTCTGTCCGTGTGGGACCCATCCTCCCGGAGAAGGGAGTTGGGTGGGTGTGAGGGCACGTGTTAACCACCACATCCCCAGCACAGTATCCCGGGCAAAGTAATTACTCAGGAACTTGCTGTTAAACGACACATTTTCCCTTCCTGACCTCCGACGGTACAGGGATGGGCAGGGCCTGAGAGGGACGGCCTTGGGCTACGGTTTAACTTTTTAATGTACGAGTTCTGTTACGGTCACATCACTCATGACATAGTTACACACCCCACTGGCCAGACACCGACTCCGCGTGGCAAGCTGTAGTCCTCAATCCGATGCCCTGGAACAGAAACACGCCCCTTTAACAACCACACTGGAAGAGCTGGGCTGACAATGGGCATTTTCCAAATTCCTTCCAGATGAAGAAAGAAAACAACAAACCAAGTTCACTGTCATTGTGATTCTGACTCACGGCGACCTTCCGTGGGGTCTCCGGCGGAGCGGCTGAGCTATCGCCACTGCGTAGGGATCCGAACCACCCACCTTTTGATAAGCGCTACAACACGAAACACAACCTGCTGCCAGGCCTAGGGCCAGACCTTGGGTTCACTCCACGACCGCTGTCCATGATGACAGCTTTACTGACCAGTTACTGAAAACGCACCAGACAAATGGAGCATTTTATACGCATTGTCTCCTTCACAATGGTGGCCTAATAGTAAGGAATTGCACTGGAAACCCAAAGATATGTGTTTCAAATCCACCAGCTGCCCCAAAGGAGAAGATAGGAAATCGCTCATGCGATTTATAGCCTCCAAAAAGCTGCTGGAGGATCAACAGTCAAAGCAGGCGAGGTAGATTCAAAGTCACATCTCGCGATTCCAAGGGAAGGCTCAGGGAAAGGTACATGTAAAGAGCCGGCCATTAGAACTGTGACCAGATGTGGGCTCAAACCACCCTTTCGCCACACCATCTATGGACATACTACAGGAAGAGAACATGCAGAGTGTGGTAGCCACCCCTGCATGCAGAAGAATCTGCCTCTAGTGAAAACGGGAGTGAGAAACTGTCAAATCCCATGCTACACAGCTGTGAACAGTACACTGAATTGACCTCTGTGCTGACACACTGCAGAATTCCTTACGCTCCAAGATGTCAAAGCTTCGTCTCACATACTTCAGGCATATTGTTCAGAGAAGCAATTCCCTGGAGAGGGACGTCATGCTTGGTGGAGGGTCAGCAAAGGAGAGGAAGACCCTCAACCAGGTGGATCGACACAGCGATTGCAGCGGTGGGCTGGAATGTGTCAGAATTGTGAGGTTGGCACAGGATAGGACAGGGTTCAGATCTGTTGTTCACAGGGTCACTGTGGGTCGTACTAGACTCGACAGCACCTAACCACCACCACAAAAATGATGACAATACAGAGCTGGGTCAAGAGCTATTGTTGAGTGCCATCGAGTCAGAACTGACCACGGCTGACCTTCCAGCAGGTTTTCAAGGGCTGCAAATTACATGGGAGGAGATTGCTCTCTTTCTCCCATGAAGCAGCTTATGGAATCAAACTACGTACCTTTGCATTGGCAGTGCAATTCCTTACCACTAAGCCACCAGAGCTCCCTGGGCCAAGAGAAGCTACCTTTATTCTAGATAACCATGGCATAAAAGCTAGAAGTGACATGGACTGACTCAATGACAGCGACAGCAGAGATTGTGAGGGTGACACAGAATGGGACTGGGTTCTTTCTGATGTAGAGTCACTAAGAGTTGAGAGTCAAGTTGATGGCATCGAGCAACAGCTTGGTTCCTAAGGTCTGACTCTGCCCTCAAGGGTCTCATCCACGCCTGCTCCCTCCAGACATCATATCCATCATATACAAACCCCACAAAGGATACACACATACACACACACACACACACACACACACACACCCCTTTGCGGTTCAGGACCTTGGGTATCTTAAATGGCTTCACAGGCTGAGTTTTCCTGAATTTTATTCACAATACTGGGCCGTGTCTGATGTGCAGAGATCTGGCACACCACTTAGGTGTTTGGAGGAAAAGCAGAAGGAGAAAGGCCCCTTGGACCCACTCCAGCAATTACGAAGTTCACTTGCACACCAAGGGCGGCACTCCTGGTTTAACTGCACCTCACCCCACAGTGCCTCACAGATAATGCATGTTTTTACAGATGCAGGGATTGCGCTGCGAGCAACACAATCAGAGTCATTTCCCAACAGCAGCTGCTCCCTTTGTGTCTCTGCGTCGCATTACAGTTATTCTTGCACAATATTTTGAGATTTTTTAAAATGCTACTGTACGCTTCAAGAACAACGGTGTCTCTCTGGAGACTAAGGTGCGTCTGATACAGGCCATGGTCTTTGCAATCACTTGTTATGCATCAGAGAGTTGGACAATGACTAGGGAGGATAGAAGGAGAATTGACGCCTTTGAGCTGTGGTGCTGAAGAGTATTGAATGTACCATGGACTGCCAAGAAAACAAACAGATTCATCCTAGAGAGGGTTAAACCAGGCTACCCCTTAGAGGCAAGGATTCTGGGGTTTCGTCTGACATACTTTGGACATGTTGTAAGGTCTTTAGAGAAGGACATCATGCTGGGTAGAGTGGAGGGACAGCACAGGAGGGGAAGACCCTCTATGAGGTGGATTGATTCAGTGACTGGGGTAATCGGGATGAGTGTGTCAGAGACAATGCGATTGGCACAGGATAGAGCAGGGTTTAGGGCTGTTGTACATGGGGTTGCTATGAGTCACAAACGACTCGACGGCACACAACAACTGTACGCTTTAAAGACTACAGTATAGTATAAACCCACTTTTGGGGTTGGTTTGTTTTTGGTTTTTTTAAATACAAGGAAACCCAAACATTTCCGTGACTTTCTGAGCTACAAGGTCTCCTTACTGCAGTGATCTGGAATCAAACTTGAATATCTCCAAGTCTTGCCTATACAGTCACTTTTGGTTTTCCATTAATAAGGGCTTCAGTGTTATTAGCATATGTTTGTGGCAATAGACCATTTGTTGAAGTTGCTAGGAGGTGACTCAGTCAACTTAGATGCTGGAAGTCACAACCCTGTTTGCTGAAACTGAGGAGGACCAGAAGCGCTTGCTGCACAAGGTCAAGGGCTGCAGCCTTCAATATGGATTGAAGCTCAACATCAAGAAAGCAAAGACTCTCACCACTGGGCCAAGTGGCAGCAGACCACCGTGACCTTAGGGCAGGCTGACCAGAACTAGAACACCAAGCCTTTCTTCTTACTCCCTCTTTATCTGGAAGCTCCACTGAATCTGCTCAGCAGGAAAGTAGCCCTTTAAAGCCTCACTGACAGACAAACAGTGGGTGTGCATGAAGTGAATTGGCTGGGAATATTTCAAACCCAAACCCACTACAGACAGGCTCGTTCTAACCCGTGGCGATCCTCTGTTGCATCTCCAAGGCTGTGAATCTCTGTGAGGAAAGATTATCCATATTAATCTTATGGAGCAGTTAGAGGATTGGAACCAACAACCTTTTGGTTAGAAGCCCAACAGGTAATCAATACACTATGCTAGCAGGGCTCCTGGGTCTCCCACAGAAAAGGCAAGAATTCCATCTTGGAACCACCACTGCCTTTTCCCACAAAGTATAGATATTATTACTTAAGGAGAGAAATGTGTGTCCTGACTCAGTGCTTATAGGTAGGCGGTGAGGAAGAAAGCAAACACTAGGGATGGAAGGAAGGAGCAGAGAATCGCAGAGAATCTGAGGACAAACACAGGCAGCTCCGTCACACACCTCCTCGCCCAGGAATCTCAGGTGTGTTTGGATATGACACCGTAGAAAGGCTAATAAAAATAAATACCTAAACTCTTGTGTGAAAACTGCCCTCCTCAAGTCAATCATTAGTTAATGTAGATGTTTTGATCACCTGTAGCGAGGCAACACAACATAAGCTGATAAAGAGCATGGACTTTGGAGTCAAATGGAGCTGATAGGATCCCTGCTTCCATTCCCTTCTAGCTGTTTGCCTTGAGCAAATTCCTCAGCACTCCCAAGACCTTGGTTTCCTCTTGGGTAAGGTGGTAACACTATCTCCCTCCTCCTGGGACCATGGTGAAGGGTGAAGAGTGAACAAGATAAAGGACGTCAGGTGCTCAGCACGTTCCCCTGGTCTCATCTTTGACTCAGTCTCAGATATTTCAATTTCTAAAACTGTAAGTGAACTACAGATATATAGTTGAACAGCTAACTGGTGGATTAGAACTACATACCTTAGGTTTGGGGTTTTATTTTTTTGGTTTTTTTTTTTTTGGTGGGTTTTTTTGGGGGGTTTGTTTTTTTGCGGTTTTTTTTGTTTTTTTTTTTAGGAAAAAATTGTATTTAGAATTAGCCAGCCGGACTCAGTTTAGATGATCCCAATTTTGTTGGCAACATCCAAAGCATCATAGTCAGGAGCAAGTCAAACATAGGCCTTCTTCTCTCCATCAGGCCTAATCAAAGTGTTGACGTTGGCCACATCAATGTCATAGAGCTTCTTTACAGCTTATTTGATTTGGTGCTTGTTGGCCTTGACATCCACAGTGAACACAAGTGTGTTGTTATCTTCTATCTTCTTCATGGCTGACTCAGTGGTCAGGGGAAATTTGATGACGGCATAGTGGTCAAGCTTGGTTCTCCTGGGGGCGCTCTTCCGGGGTATTTGGGTTGCCTTCGGAGTCTCAGCGTCCTAGGCTACCGGAAGGTGGGTGACATGCGGATCTTCTTTTTTTTTTTGGCTGTGGATGCCCTTCAGGACACCTTCTTGGCCTTTAATGCCTTTGCTTTGGCTTCAGTTTTGGGAGGGGCAGGGGCTTCCTTCTCTGCTTTCAGCGCCATCTTTGTAGAAAGCATACCTTAGGTTTGACAATGTAATCTCTTACCACTAGGCCATCAGCATGCTCCTAATATATATAGTCATATAAGAGTACAAACAAGTTCATCCTGGAGAGGGTGAAACCAGGCTGTTCCTTGGAGGCAAGGATTTTGAAGCTCCGTCTAACATCCGTGGGGCATGTTGCAAGAAGTGACCAGTCCTTGGAGAGGGACATCATGCTTGGAAGGGTCGGGGGACAACGCAGGAGAGGAAGAACCTGGATGAGATGAATAGACTCAGTAATTGAAGTACTGGGGGTTGGTGTGTCAGAGACAATGAGGTTGGCTCAAGATAGAGAAGGGTTCAGCTGTAGCACGTAAGGTCGCTGTGAGTCACAAACAATTCAATGGTACATAAAAACAACCATATATCTCTATGTGAATTTTGTTATGTTGTTGTTGTTGTTAGGTGCCATTGAGTCACTTGAGGCTCATAGCAACCCTGAGCACAATAGCTCTGAACCCTCTTCTATGATATGTTCAATACTATCTCCAGCACCTGAACTCAAAGGCATCAATTCTTCTGTCATCCTTAGTTGTCGTCCAGCTCTCTGATGCACAGTAAAAGACCATGGCCTGGATCACGTGCACCTTAGTCTCCAGACTGATACTGCTGCCCTTCAGTACTCTGGAGACAGCAGATTTTTATAATCCAGTTCATCTTTTGATTTCCTGATTGCTGGTGCTAAGAGTGTTGACTGTGGAACTGAGCAAGCTGAAATTGTTCATAATCTCAATCTCTTCTCCATCTATTATAGTGGTACAAACTGGCCAAGTGGTGAGAATTTTTGTTTTCTTGATGTTGAGCTCAAATCCATACTGAAGATTGCTGTACTTGACTTTCTGCGGAAGATGCTTCAGGTCCCACTAAGTTTCAGCAAACAAGGTTGTGTCATCTGCATAATGCAAGTGTTGATGAGTCTTCCTTCAATTCTGATGCCACATTCCTCCTCATAGAGCCCAGTCTCTCAGATGACATGTTCCGCATATAGATTGAAAAGGCATAGAGATAGAATGCCTCCCTGGTGTACACCTTTCCTGATTTTGAACCATGCAGGGTTTCCTTGCTCTGTTCTGATGACTGTTTCCTGATCCAAGCATAGGTTTTGCATACACACAATCAAGCATTCTGGAATTCCCATTCTTCACAGAGTCAGCTACAGTTTATTGTGATCCACACAGTCAAATGCCTTTGCAGAGTCAATGAAACACAGATAGGCCTTCCCCAGGTACTCTCTGCTTTCAGCCAATATCCATCTAACACAGGTTATAATCTCGCTAGTGCCACGGCCTCTTGTAAACCCAGCCTGAGCATCTGGCAGTTCTCTGTTGATGTGCTGTTACAGTCGGTTGTTGTTCCCCCCCCATACATCCACATATATATTCCCACTTATGTTGGGAGGATAGCTTCCTGGTTGGCTGACTGGAGGAGACCTGTATTTGTCTATATTCCCAAGAAAGATGATTCAACAGAATGTGGAAATTATTGGAAAATATCATTAATATCACAAAGCAAGCAAAATACTGCTGAGAATCACAAAAACAATGGCTTGAACAGTACGTTGATACGGAATTTCCAGAAGTTCAAGCTGAGTTTAGAAAAGGCCATGGCACCAGGGACACATTGCTGATGTGGGATGGATTCCAGCTGAAACAGAGAATACCAGAAGAATGTCTACTTGTACTTTATTGACTATGTAAAGGCATTTGACTGTGTGGACCATAACAAATTATGGTTTTGGTGGTGTTGTTGTTAGGTTGCCATCGAGTTGTAGACGACTCATAGTGACCTTATGAACAAAAGGCATGAACACTTGTATAACTCTCGTCCTTTCTCCATGTTCATAGAGTTTCTGGAGGTGAGCTATTTCGGAAGTGGATGCCACTCCTGCTTCTGAGCTTGTTTTTGTCGGGAAGCTCCACCAAACACTGTCCACCATGGGTAACTACTGGGAGAAGACGGCACCACTTTCTCTCACAGAGCTCCTGGTGGATTTGAACCTCTGATTTTGCCTCTGAGCTGGCAGCACAGCTCCTTACCGCTAGGCCACCAGAGCTCCTCCCTTGGTTACAATTTACACCCTCAGAAAGCCAATGGAGGCGAACTCAGGTGGCCTAGTGGCAAGAAGCTGCACTGTAATCCCAGAGCTGTGTGCTTCGAAGCCACCAGATGATTTGCTGGAAAAGGAAGAACAATCTCCTCCTGTAACACAACCAGTCAGATCTGATTTGATGGTACACACACACACACACACATAAAAAAAATTTAAAAAAAAAAGAAAGCTGGTGGAGGGTTGTTATAAATCAGAACCAATTCTCTGCCGTGAATTTTTTAGACAGAGAGTACATGCCTTTTAACTGATTGTCTGGAGAGGAGACAGTGCCTTTAGAAGACCTCACCTTTGTAGTCCAGAAGAAGCCGGACTCAGAGGCTACACTTTGGAGGTTTGAATCCACCAGCTGCTCTGAGGAAGACATGCAGTACCCTCCCACTGTGAATTTCAGCCTCTGGAAAGCTGGACCAGGGTCACCGTGCCTTGGAATTGACCCAAAGGCAGTGGGATATACCTTTGCCTCATTACACATAAATGATGAATGCTGTTGTTGTTAGGTGCCGTCGAGTCATAGACAACTCATAGCGACCCTATGAATGAAAGACCCGAGCACTGTTCATAGAGTTTCTGGAGGCAAGTCATTTCGGAAGTGGATGCCACTCCTGCTTCCAAGCTTGTTTTAATCGGGGAGCTCCACCAAACACTGTCCACCATGGGTAACCATCATCACATTTGGCACATCAGTGTCACAGTGTTTAGCATCACAGCAACCATGAGTTACCTCTGTACAGCAATGCACAAACCAGTGCTATGAATATATAACAATATTATGCTATATCATTGTGAAATACTATAGTATAAATAAGTACACAATATTATCTGTAATATAAAATATCATAAAGGAATATAAGGGGAGAGAGAGGAGAGGAGAGGAGAAGAGAAAAGAGAGAGTTGTCACTGTCGGTGACTCTGACTCCTGCGCGCTCCACAGGCTGCCGTGGGACTTTTCTTTAATAAGCGGGTCACCGGGCCTGTGACCCGAGGCTCCTCTGAGTAGGTTTCAACAGTCACCCTTTCAGTCTACAGTCAAGGGCTTCACAGTTTGCACCACTCAGGAACATGACCTAGAGACTTTTCAGAGGATTCTTGGGGGTCTAAGGGAGGCAGTTTCTCGGTGTGACACACACAGGTCCGCGTGGGCTTGGGAAGAGTGTGGACCAGTGAGCCGCACGGTGGAAACCCTGAGCTCCTCGGTGAAGTGTAGCGTGAACACAAAACTCCAAAGGCAGCCCACCCTCAGTGCTCACAGCGCTCCACGCGCATTTCTGCACCTTCTCAGAAAGTCTAGTTTCAGTCTTTTTTTTTAAAAAAACTGCCTTAATGATATGAAATTAGCCATTTCCCATGGGTCATGGCGGCCCCAGGAAGAGCAGGGCCAGTTTCCACTGGACAGAGTATCTTTGCCAAGGGGCCTGGAGTCCAGGCTGGAAGCAGAGAAGAGGTGCACAGGGCACTCCAGCAGCTCTGTACCCCGGAGATGCAGCCTGCACCCATCACCCTCCAGCAGCTCTGTGTCCTGGGGCTGCAGCCTGCACCCCTGTCACCCAGTTGCCACCAGCCACCATGGAGTCTGCACACCATGTCTTATTCCAGCAGTGACATTTCTTCGTCACAGACACAAGTTTGTCTTATGAAGGAATCATCTGTCCACATTCCAGCTGACCTTCCATGAAAAAATGTCACTAGATGCACTTGCTTCTTGTCCCCTCACCTTCCCAGGACCACACATGGCTTCAGCTTACCCGTAAACTCACATTGCAAATAAGGAAGCAAAAATAGATTCTGGTGGTGTTTTTGTTTGTTTTTTTTTTTTACTCACACATCACAGCAGCTGAGATCCTCTGTTCTGGAGGAGCAACACAGGGACAGCCAGACAGAAACTCTTAAAAATGAGAAGAAATGGCCTGGGGAAGGACTGCAGGGGATATGGGAAGGAACCTTCCAGAACCACTCATGGCCTCTGCAGACGGTGCCTTCATGTAATTCACTGAAGACTCCACGTCTAAAACAAGGGCAGAGTGTGCTGCGTTCTTCTAAAGGGAAAAGTTTGCACAATGTTTATGTGACTCATTGGTAAACTTGAACAAATCCAAATGAACAAAAAACAAATGAACAATACTTTAGGGGTATGAGACCAGATTGGAGTTCTTTGCTGAATAGGAAATTGATCACAGAGATAAATCCAGATAATCCCTGCCCCCCCCCCCCCGAATTATAAAATAAAACTAGGGTTGTCACTGAGTTGATTTCTGGGTTGACGCGATCCTCTGCTTCTGAGGCTGTTAATTTTTTTTTACATTTTTTTATTATTGATTTTAATGAAAATTTACAGAGATTTTGGATTTCCATTCATTCATTGTTGCCCTTTTCTCCCTGCCCACCCCTCTGCCTCAGTTCGCTCTTCTCTTTGAAAAGTAAAAGAAAAATCCCTCCCCTCAAGTCCACTCCACTTTGCAGCCTTCATTCTGGACTCCCGTCATGACATTAATACCTAATCACATATCCCTTTTAAACAGATCTCTCCCTCTTCTGTTTCAATGCAGTCTACATAATTTATCCCACCTTTCTCAGTCTCCCCCACCCCCAGGAGAAGGAGATTGCCCGTTTTCCTCCCAAGTTGTCCACAGCGGATTTGAACCACCGGAGTCGTATGACCTCTTGGTTAGTGGTCTGACGTGCCACCAGGAAGCCTTCAAAGTTTAGATGGGAACTCTTAAATCACAACAGTCTCTCAGTTAAAGATATTTAAGTCATTGTAAAGAGCAAAGAGTGATTTCTAGATCCTATTCCCCTTTCAGGAATTTTGTCACTAAATATATGCCAAAAGAATTCAAGGAAAAATTAGATACTCACAACCTGTGACATGCAGAGGTCTGGAGAGCCTGAGTATCTCTCCGTTAGCAGCCAGCGTGCCCCTCATAGCAGGACTATGGTGCTGTGGTTGCCGTGTGCCACTGTGTCACGACTGACTCACAGTTGGCCATCCAGGGGGCTTTCAGAGGCGGGAAACCACACAGATGGAGATTTTCCATCCCTCTCCCCTTGGAGTGTCTGGTGGATTGGAACCGTGTGCCTCTGGGTTGGCATCACAACTCCTTAGTACTAGGCCACTAGAGCTCCCTCATCAGGACCATAGTAAGTGTTACAAAACAAGCATGAGTATAAACTTAGCTCTGTTCCTAGAGACTAAAGAAAACCCAAACAACAAACCCCAAACCAAACCTTTCATTCCATCTCTCTTATTCTGCTATCCAGACTACTATTCTGAGTGGTGGGAAAACCCAACAACATAGAACACAACAGCTATGAGTAAATAAAAGGGGTCAGTGAGCCAGTGGTATAATTCCCACCTTCCACGCAGATGAGTGGAAGAGCAGTGGTGTCAGCCTGAAGACTAAAGTGTATCTGATTCAGGCCATGGTCTTTTCAGTCACTTGCTACACATCTTAGAGCTGGACAATGAGTTGTTGTTGTTGTTATGTGCTGTCGAGTCATTTGCAACTCATAACAACCCTATGTACAACAGCCCTAAACCCTGCTCTATCCCGTGCCAATCGCACTGTCTCCGACACACCTATCCCAATTACCCTAGTCAGAATCAATCTACCTCAAAGAGGGCCTTCCCCTCTCACACTGTCCCTCCACCCTCCCAAGCATGATGTTCTCCAAGAACCTGTCTCTGCTTACAACATGTCCAGAGTATCTCAGACAAAGCCTCAGAATCCTTGCCTCCAAGGAGCCGCCCGGTTTAACCCTCTCCTGGAAGAATCTGTTTGTTTTCTTAGCAGTCCATGGTACACTCAATACTCTTCTCCAGCACCACAGCTCAAAGGCATCAATTCTCCTTCTATCCTCCCTAGTCACTGTCAAACTTTCTGATGCATAACAAGTGATTGCAAAGACCATGGCCTGTATCAGGCGCACCTTAGTCTCCAGAGAGACACCCTTGCTCTTCAGTACTTTGGAGAGGTCCCTAACAGCAGACTTTCCCCTCGCAATATACCTTTTAATTTCCTGGCCGCTGGTGCCAAGAGTGTTGACTGTGGAGCTAAGCAGACTAAAGCTGTGAACAATCCCAATCTCTTCGCCATCCATCCTGATGCTGATGCCTTAAACGATGGTGTTGGAGAAGAGCACTGAAAATCCTACAGACTGCCAAAAGAACAAAGAGATATGCTTGGGGAAAGCGCAGCCAGAGTGCTTGTTAGAAGCAAAGATGGTGAAGCTTCATTCATCTCACATACTCTGGGCATGTTGTTAGGAGAGGCTATTCCTTGGAGACAGACTTCATGTTTAGTAAGGTGGAGGGTCAGGGCCCTAAACGAGATGGACAGACATAGTGACTGCAGCAACGGGCTCAAGTGTGTTAGAGTTGATGAGGATGGCACAGGACAGGACAGGGTTCAGGTCTGTTGTTCCTGGGGTCGCTGTGAGTCATACCTGACATCACCTAATAACAGCATAACAACATGCAGAAGAGCCATGTTTCGTTTCCAGACAATGTAGCAAAATTCACCTGTCAGTGGAAACTTGCATGTGACCATGACACAGAGAAGCTTTCAGTGCCATTTCTAAACCAGTGTGGACTAGAAAGGAAGGAAGACCTTCTTCTGAGAATAAGCCGATGAAATAATGACTGATTATTGCAAAACCAGTCAAGGAAAGGCCGTGGATCCCAGTGATCTGACCTGGAACACATTGTGAGATAGTGTGGGAGGCGTCAGTATTTCATTCGGTTTCACATCATCACCACAGACCTAGGGCCGAGCAACAAGGCAGGGGGAAAGGGCCCACTCAATGTCATCAAGTTGGAAGCAGCTCACAGCTAACCCTCCAGTGGGTTTCTGAGGCTGTCAATCACACAGGAGAAGACTGCCCATCCCAAGGAGAAGCTGGGGGATTTGAACTGCCAGAGAGATGCCATCTTTGGGTTAGGAGCACAGCTCACTATGGACAACACCAGCAGACTGATACATAACTGTGTAGGGTCTGCCTTTCAAAGATTCTGGATTAAAATCAGTCAAACAAGTGTGGCTCAAATAAGTGTGGCATCTGGTTTTATGTGGACGCTTTTAAAAGATTTTATTAACAGCACTCTTTCTGTAGGATGAGCCTGAAATTAAAAGGGCTGTGAACAGATGATTCAGGATAAAATCTATTGATTCTAGTAGAAGAAAAGCACAGGAGATGAAGATACTTGTGCATGTCTGCATCCCTAACACCAGCCCTGTTCCGGTATATACTGGATACCCGTTAATGTCCAAGAAGTGAATCATCAAATAAATAATCAACACAACAAATGTTCACAATGTCACTAACAGGAGGGAGAAGGAAGAACAGCTACAACTGGAATCTGAGGGCGTAATTAAGTCATGCTTCCATATCACTAATCGTATTTCTTCCTCCTGTCTATCTTTAAGCCCCTAGTGACCAGGGTTTGTGTCATCTCCGGGTGACTGCCATGGGACAAAAATACTGGCCACAGCTGCAGGTAACTGCTAAGTGTCACTGAGTTAACACAATTAGACAATAAAAGTTGCATAATTTTTTGAGCTAAAAAGACACTTAAATGTCATTAAGGTTAATCCAGCACTTTGTAGATGAGAAAAGGGAGATGACAGAAAATTCAATCAGTGACATACTAGCTAAAGCACTGGGTGGGAAATCTCATCACTATTTATTGGTTTGGGGCAGAAGGCTATGTCATGCCAAATCAAGCTTATCTCAGACCCGCCTGACAACAGCTCAGAACACTGGGAGGTTTGCTTGGTTTGACCAGTTGATTGATGGCTTTTGCACGGATTCTGACCATTCTTTTTAGGTGTCCTCCGGTCAATGTTGACTCCTACTGACTCAACGTGACAGAATGGAATTGCCCCATCGGGTCTTCGAGGCGGTAACCTATATGGCAACAGACCATCAGTTCTTTGTCCTGCAGAATAGCGAGGTGAGTCTGAGCAGGTAAATATGCAGCCTGCAGCCAAGCTTAGCCACTGTACCATCTACAGGCCCTCAAAATTTGTTTTGTACAAAGATGGCTTAGGGAGTATGTGCTAAAAGTGCCTATTTCTACGATGCCAGCAGTTAGGGAGAGAGAGTAGATGCTCTGGTCACTTACGTACAAATATCTCATCGGATCTGGTCCTTGACTTGCAGCTTTAAGGCTTCCTGAGACATGCTGATGAAATGGCCTAAAAGCGCATTGGGTATTATTACTATGTCTCCTAGTTCACTGCATAGTGTCCGAGCTTTTATATGTTTGCACAGTGTCATTTAAGGCACAATGAATGGTATAAATTAACTTCGCTTAAAATCAGAAAAGGTACTCATCAGACTTTCTTTCTCCCGACCTATGCAATCTGTTTGCTAAGCAAATAATTTGAGAGGCTGAACTATATGAAGAAGAATAAGGCATTGGGATTGGAGGGAGACGCATCAGCAACACAAGATTCACAGAAGACGGGGAGCTCTGGTGGCCTAGTGGCAAGAAGCTGCACTGCAATCCCAGAGGAACACGGTTCGAATCCACCAGATGCTCTGCCGGAGAAGGAGGCGCAATATCCTCCTGTACCAGTCAGATCTGATTTGACGGTACACGCACACAAAATAATAAAAAATTTAAAAAAAAAAAAAAGATTCACAGAAGACACAGCCTTGCTTACAGAAAGTGAACACTGCTGTATTTACTGCAAAACCCCCAAGGCTACAACCTTTAATATGGACTACATTTCAACATCAGAAAACGAAAAATCCTCACCACTAGGTCAACAGTCAATGCCATGATAAATTAAGAAAACACTGAAGCTGTCAAAGATTTCCTTTTACAAGCAACAGCCATGGTAACGGTCATCAGAAGATCAAAAGCTGTGTTGCATTAGGACAATCTGCTGTCAGAAACCTCTCCTAAGTGCTAAAGATCAAGGATGTCAACTTATCCAAGCCAAGGTAGTTTTGATTGCTTTCTAAACAGGTGAAAGTTGAACAATGAATAAGAAAGGATCAAAGAGGAATCAATGCCTTTGAATTGTGATGTTGTCAAGGAGCATTGAAAACCACAGGCTGCTAAAAGAACAACTAAATGTATCTTGGGGATGTACATCCAAGGTGCTCCTTAGAGGCAATGTTGGTCAAAAGTTGTCTCACACACTTTGGGTATATGGTCAAAAAGACACCATGCTGGGAAAGGTAGAGGGCCAATGAAAGACAGAAAGAACCTGAATGAGATGGACTGACACGGTTTTAACAATGGACTTGAGCATGGCACGGGATGGGGCAAGGTTCAGATTTTTTGTTCATAGGATCACTGTGAGTGATAGTTCACTCAATGGCACCTCACACACACACACACACACACACACACACACACACACACACACATCACATCACATATTTCTTTCCCTGGAGCAGCGGGGAAGGAGGAGTCAGGAATAGCAAGAAGATAAGGAATGTGTGGCTAATAATCTCCATAAACAGAAGAACGGAGTGGTGCCTAGTTACCGTTACTACAAAGATTCCACAGATGAGTCCTCATCAGAATTCTAGAATTCCTGAACAGAATTCTAAATTCGTACGGACTCCAGACTTTCTGGAGCTACGGAGATTGGAGGAACTCTCAAAAGCATTGCTCCAAGATATACCTTAAGCCTAAAAGATCCCCATGAAGTCTTCTTCAAACCGAGAACTATTTTAGCTTATCTAGTGAAAAATATACGCCTTGAGAACTGTGTTCTATTAAGATCTGTTTCTCTGGGATCAAGCTGACAGTCAACCCAACAGATATGAAAGGAACACAAGGGGCAGTAGGTCTATGTTGCTAAGAAAGGAACAACTCAGAAGGTGAAAATACCTACACAGCTTGAAAAATGTAGTCCATGTCATTGAATTCCAAATGCAGAGAGTTGGCTGGGGATATGCTCTGCTGTGGACATTTTCAAGAACTTACAGGTCCAATTTACGAGCTGCTCATTCTATGAATCTCAGTAGAGTGAAAGAACGCAAATTTTAAGATACAGGCGGGTGATTTAGGTGCAGAAAGAAATACACTAAGAAATACTGTCCTAGAAGTGCCTAGCTCATTTACCACTTTGTCATATTGTGGTGGCTTCTGTGTTACTGTGATGTTGGAAGCAACACCAGCAGTATTTCAGATACAGCAGAGTCACTTTTGATGATACACACATTTTAGTGTATTTTAGTTTGCATACTAAGGTAGACTAGGAAGAAAGAATTAGAGACCTACAGTAGGAGGTGGGGAACTGGGGAAAGGCCAGTGAAAACTTTCTAAACAGCCATAGAAGACCATGGGATACAGTGATGAAAGGTTACGTTCCTAGTTGGAAGCTGGGGAAGAGCTATTTTCTCAGTAAGAGTCAACATTAATGATGTGAATGGACTTAAACATTTGAAACCTTCATTTCTTGATGTGAGAGGAGTCAAAATGAGAAGACACAGCTTCAAATATCCTCTAACAATCACAATGTAGAATTTTTTTTTTTCATTTCTTAAATTCAAAGTCATGGTCTTCACAATTGCTATTTATCAGAAAGCTAGACAATGACTAAGGATGACAGAAACAGAATTGATGCCTTTGAGCTGTGGTGCTGGAGAAGAGTATTGAATATACCATGAACTGCGAGGAGAACAAACAGGTTCACCTTAGAGAGGGTGAAACCAGGCTGCTCCTTGGAGGCAAGGATTCTGGGGCTTTGTCTGACATACTTTGGACATGTTGCAAGGAGGGACCAGTCTTTGGAAAAGGACACAATGCTTGGGAGGGTGGAGGGACAGTGCAAGAGAAAAAGACCCTGGAAGAGATGGATTGATTCAGTGACTTGGGTAATGGCGCTAGGTGTGTCAGAGACAATAAGGTTGGTTCAGGATAGGTCAGGGTTCAGAGCTGTTGTACACAGAAATGCTATGAGTTGCAAGCAACTCGATGGCACATAACAAAAACAACAACAAAACTGAAACTATAAATCTAAGAAAATCGCAATTTGTAAAAAATGAGAACACGAACACAAAGGCCAGTACCCTAAGCATTAGTGAGCTGAGGTGGACTTTCATTAGCAATTTTGAATAAAGGCATTGCCTGGTCTGCTACAATCTGTCAGAGAATGACAGACTGAAGAGGAGTAGCATTGTACTCATTGTCATAAAAAACATATCAATCCATTCGTTTGTGGTTGGACATTTGGGTTGTTTCCATGTTCTCATGGTGGTGAATAATGCTGCTACAAACACTGGTGTACAAATCTCCATTTGTGCCTCAGTTCTCGTTTTCTCAGTGTATATTCCAAGTAGGGGGGAAACTGGGCCATATGGAATTTCTATATTCAGCTTTTTGAGGGAGTGCCAAACTGCCTTCCAGAATGGACTGAGAAATTATGGCACATCATGCAATTGAATGCTATACAGCACACAGGAGCAATGCTTCTGTAATTTATTACCTCGATTGGGAGGGGCTGGAAAGCATTAGGCTGAGTGAACTCAGTCCCATAAGGACAAATACTGTATAAAACCTTTACTGTAGAATGAGTATAAGGATCAGGGGTGGGGTGGGGGAGGCTGGAAGCAGAGGGATGAGGATGTGCAGGGGGAGGGGGGAGTACTCATGGGGTTGTACTATTTGATGGGTGGGGGTGAGGGAAATTGGAAGAATCTGTTCTTGAAATAAATGTATTCAAATTTTGTAAATAAACTAGTATTTTTTTTTAAAAAAAACCAACCATTTCAAGATCTATCCTGAAGTATAATGACACATTGTTGCTGTGCCCATAGCTGACCTTCAAGCAGGTTTTCAGAGACAGTAAATCGCACAGAAGGAGATTGTCCATCTTTCTCCTATGGAGCAGCTGGTGGATTCAAACTACCTTGTCTTTGAGATTGCAGCGCAGTTTCTTACCATATATAATATTCCTAGACCTACAAAGACCAGTTAATATGAAGATGAAGAAATTGAGAGAGTAATCAAGTATACAATCAAGATATGCTGATAATTATTGGATATTGAAATGCCAAGGCTGGAAGCAATGAAGCATTGGGAAATGGAAAACTGGATCTTGGTGATAGAAACAATGGCGAAGATCTAATGATGGACAGAACTTTACAAGACCCACAATCTATTACAAATACCTCTACACACACAACATAAACAACAGCTATGCACATGGACTCTGCTGGATGGAATATTCTGGAATCAAATCTGCTATGGTGGAGATAGTGGAGAAGTTCAATCTCAGCAGTCAGAACAAGGATGCTGGTCAGCTTTGGAACCGATCACCAACTTCTCATAGGCAATTCCATCCAAACTGAAGTTGAAGAAAAGGAAAACAATTGCAAAGGAACCGAAAAATATTATCTTGAGTATATCCTACAACTATGAAGTAAAAGAGCTGAACAGAGATTTTTAAAAGTAGCTACAGAAGATGGAGGAGAGATTAAGGTTGTTAACAATTACAGCTTGCTTGGCTCCACAATCAACACTCTTCGCACCAGCAGTCAGGAAATCAAAGGACGGATTGCACTAGGAAAATTTGCTGTCAGGGACCTCTCCAGAGTGCTGAGAAGCAACGATGTTAGTCTAGAGACTAAGGTGTGCCTAATTCAGGCCATGTTCTTCACAATTACTTATTTTGCTTCAAAGAGTTAGACAATGACTAAGGATGTAAGAAGAATTGAGCCTTCTAGTTGTGATTCTGGAGAAGAGTCTTGAACATACCACTGACTGCCAAGAAAACACATAGGTCTGTCCTAGAGAGGGTGAAACCAAGTTTCTCCTTGGGGGCTAGTATTTCGAGGCTCTATCTCACGTACTTTGTGAACGTGGCCAGGAGGGACCAGTCCTTGGAGAAGGACATCGTGCTTGGAAGGGTGGAGAGACAGCACAGGAGAGGAAGACTCCGGATGAGATGGATTGATACAGTAACTGGGGTAATGGAGTTTGGTGTGTCAGTGAGTCAATGAGACAGGCTCAGGACAGGGCAGGCTTCAGAGCTGGTGTACACAGGGTCACTATGAGTCGGAGGAGATTCAACAGCATGTAACAACAACAACAAGAAGAATGTTGTCTAGCAGTCTGGAGTGGGGAATGTTAGATAAGAGCTCCAAAGCTTCAGGAGAAATTTGGTCCTTCTTCCTAGTACAAACCTTCAGTTCTGATTCCCCAAACTTTCTAGTACAACAAACCTCATACTCAGTGCATTTTCATTAAACTCCAATGGTGAGTGCAGCCTTTCCAGACTTCACTCTGGTTTGTACTGTTACTCTCCAAAATAGAGTATAAACAATTCTGTACAGAGGGATTAAAAAAAAAACAAACCAAAAACACTCACAGCCCTCACACAGACGAGAGCTGGGGTTGATGGTAGGGGTGCTTATCCCTGGGTCCCACGATAGCCTTGACCAGGGCTCAGGCTCCCCACTTTCCACATGTGACATCCGTCCCTGCGTGTGCCTGTTGCTCATGCAGGAAAGTTCCCTCTCTGTGACTCGGGCCAGGAAAATTCTAGACTTGGCAACACGTGTGGGCATTTCCCCACACGGGCCTCAGCAGACGCCCGGGGAAGCGAGGCAGCCTGCCTGCAGCCCAGTCCTGGTGGCATCTTGGAGTGGTCCGGGCAGCCGTTGCCAACAGGCCCTGCCAGCGGCCATGGCTGGAGGTGGAGCTGAACGGGAACGGAGCTGTCCTGAGCTCACCTCTGCCCAGGGGCCCTTATAACACCGGTGGGACCTGCATAGCGACTCAATCTTACTTCTTCCCTTTCTCTTCCATTGCTTTTCCATCCCTCTCTTCCTTCTTATATACTTTCGGGGGAGTGGGGAAGATCAACATTCTTAAAGAAATATGTTAGTGACCAAGGCTTCTGTGGAAAACGATGACCTTAGAACTGGCCTGTCCGTTTATTGGCTCCAACTCAGCTCCTCCAGTGTAAGCTATGGAGGTGAGCTGTATGTGAGGAAGAGGAGGGAGTGTCCACTTGCTCGCCCACCTCAGGGAGCTGCAGCACCCTTTCACCTGGGAAGCAATCTCAGTGCCTTCTCTGAGAGTCTCCCAGTTCCAGCCTAGCACCAGGCCACTGTATAAGGCCACGGGCATGAGCTGGCCCAGCACTTCTGCTATAGGATGCTCGAAATACAGGACTTTGCCTCCAGACACAATCAAGACCATCACCACGTCTGCCAAGTTCCCCATGTCAACATGGGGAAAACACAGTTCACATACTAAACAATATGACTTCGTGAGTAAGCCCCACCTAAAGTGACCCGAGAAGTGACAATGATATCTGTGCTCTTCTCTCTGGAAGAGCTGGTGGCAGTTCCAGCATTTCCAGGCCCGGGCGCCCCTGACCGGCGTGCTGTCCCTGGCTGCATCCTTTGATCGGCATGGCTGCACTGCAGTCGCGTGGCGTGAGTTTCCAGGGCCCCAAGCAAGCGGCCATCTTCGCGCTGGTCTCCTGTTCTCAGTATTTCCTGGCAGCACTCACCTGAGATTTCAGCGGGAACCGGAGACTTGGAGAGAGTTCAGGCTTGCTGCCTTCACAGTGGGGCACGCTCACCCTCTTCAAATTGCCCAGGGTCTCAGGCTGGCCTCTATGTCCCAGCCAAGTCTGACACTTGTGAATGCTGCGTCAATGGGTGGGAAGACAGTGCTGGCGACCCAATCAAGGGAATTGCAATTGGGTGACAGCTGTGCTTCTCCTGCATGACAATATTGGGCTCCAAAGATCTGGATGCTGCCTAGCCAAGTTCACAGCCATCTGCATGTACTTCAGGGATCTGAGCTGGCAGTCAGAGGTCTGCTTGCCAATACGCAGCCCACTTTCCTTCTATTAAATCTTGAGGAGAGCTTTCCACGATTTTCAGGAAATATCATTTACAGGAAGCTGAGCTCAGGCTGGCCCTCGGCTGTGCTAAGCCACCTACCACACACGCTAGTCTAGCCGGTCACATGTGACCAGCAAGCTAGACTTGGGGCAGAGCACAAAGGGTCCTCAAGGTTGTCTCAGTCCTTCTCTGAGCACTGAGTAGGCCCAGGAAGCCTTGCCCAAAAGCACCCCCAGAGCAGGACCGGAAAACCCCACTGTGGTCAAGGGGTCAGCTATCGGTCTGCTCCACACAACAATGACCTGACTCAAAGTGTAACTGACCGGCCAGGGAGGCACGGGGCACAGAGGGGAGGCCATCAGGAGTTCAATGTCATCCCAGCTCTACAACTCAGATTTTGCATGTATGGTGGTGAAACACAATGGTTTTAGATTTGTGCAGTCAGAAGAAGTACATAACTCCCACATTCAGAAACTCGTTAGAAGACTAGAAAGTTCTTCCCCATGTCATATGTTAATATTTCAATGGCATAATCTGAATAGGACTGAAGGGTGGAAGCAAGTTTGAACCGATTTGGGCCTGGGTATCAGAGTCCTAGCCACAAAGATCTGGATACCCCTCTCTCAGGCCACATGTTTGGATGGATAACTCTGGTTTTCTACTCTCTGACTGGACCAGCAGACACTCAGGAGACATCACCAGCATATTCTGACTTTAGATCCAAAACTGTTTACTGTTTCTTTCAGAAGTGTGAGAATACACAGTCACATATGAGACAAAGTAATAAATGCTCACAACATCCTTTGAAATCTGACCATAAAACAATTCCCAGTAGGTTTTCTTTTTGCTACCTTGCTAGCATTCAACCTGTTTGGCACATTTTCATGCCCCAATTTGTTTCCATTGCCTGAGTGCTATTGTTGTTGTTTGTTGTTATGTGCCATCGAGTCGCTTGCAACTCATAGCGACCCTATGTACAAGAGCTCTAAACGCTGTTCTATCCTGTACCAACCTTGCCGTCTCAAACACACTCATTCCCACCACTCCACTCACAGAATTGATCCATCTCATCAAAGGTCTTCTTCTCCTGCACCGTCCCTCCACTCTCCCAAACATGATGTCCCTCTCTAAGGACCAGTCCCTCTTTGCAGCATGCCCAAAGTATGTCAGACGAAGCTTCAAAATCCTTGACTCTAAGGAGCATTCCAGCTTCACCTTCTCCAGGTCAAAACTGTTTGTTCTCCTAGCAGTCCAGGATATATTCAACACTCTTCTCCAGCACCACAGCTCAAAGGCATCAATTCTCATTCTATCATCCCTATTCACTGTCCAACTCTCTGATACATAGCATGTAACTGTGAAGACTATAGCCCAGATAAGGTGCACCTTAGTCTCCAGCCTGACATCATTGCTCTTCAGTACTCTTGAGAGGTCCCTCACAGCTAACTTTCCCAATGCAATTCGTCTCTTGATTTCCTGGTTGCTATTACCAAGAGAGTTGGCTGTGGAGCCAAGTAAACTAAAACTTGTTAATGATCTCAATCTCTTCATCATCCATACTGATGCTGTCAATTGGCCAAGTGGTGAGAATCTTTGTCTTCTTGACATTGAGCCTCAATCCATATTGAAGGCTGCAGTCCTTGACACTCTGCAGCAAGTGCATCAGGTCCTCCTCAGTTTCAGCGAGCAGGGTTGTGTCATCTGCATAACGCAGGTTGTTGATGACTCTTCCACCAATCCTGATGCCACATTCCTCTCTGTACAGCCCAGCGTCTCAGATGATCTGTTCTGCATGCAGATTGAAAAGGTATGGAGACAGGACACATCCCTGACAGACCCCCTTCTTGATTTTGAACCATGAATGCTATTAGAAATTTTAATACTTGGTTTCTCCCCTAACTCTTCAAGCTCTTTTATCCAGTGGCACTATCGCACAGAAGCATGCGATGACCTCCAGAAACCTACTTCTGTTTTGACAGAACAGCAGTGGAACAAGGTTCTCTTGAAGATGAATCTTTGTATATAAGTTTTGGAGGAACTGTGGTACTACTGATGGACAATGGAATTGAAAGACAAAGCAACATTCGTTAAATAAAAATGTATTAACATTAAAAAATTCTTTGAAATCTACAGATGGAAAGAGTTATTTAAGCAAAATATTATCAGTGGCAAGGGACATGGTGGTACAGTGTGCTAGACACTGGGAAGTTAAACCAAAGGTCAGCAGTTCGAATCCACCAGTTACTCCTCCAAAGGTCAGCAGTTCGAATCCACCAGTTACTCCCCAGGGGAACTATGACAATCTGTGTCCATAGAGATTTCCAGGCATGAAGGCCTGAGGGAGGCACTGTGTTGTGTCCTGCAGAATGAACTCACCAGTGGGGTGATGGTGGAGGCCACCATGCAGCTGCCTGGCTGTCACATCGCAGAGCCTTGACAGCTGCTGTGACGTTGGCAGCTGGGCCACCGGTATTCCCAGGATCTGCAGGTTCATCATAGTGAACAGGTTTCAGGGGCGCTTCCAGACCAACACAAGCTAGAAAGACAGACGTGGCAATTCAATTCTAAAAATTAGCCACTGAAAGTTTACGGATCATCACAGAACGTTGACTGACCCAGTTGCCTGAACAGGTCCTCAGAAGGGAGCCATCGTTGGAGAAGGACATCATCTTTGGTGAGCGGAGGATCAACAAGGGCTAAGGAGACGCTAAGTGGGGTTGACGGGCACACTAGCCGCAGAGGTGGCTCGGCTCAGAGAAGCAGATGATTGCAGGGTGGTGAGGGGTTGGCCGATGCTTCAGGCTGTCGTGTGTTTAGTAACTCTGAGGTCGAGTTAACTTGATGAAAGCTAACAACAGAGACGGGGCAAACAAAACAAATATCCCCAGAGCAGAACCTATCAGTAGGGTGTCAGTGCTGCTAAACAAATGCTAGTTCTATACAAAGTTGGATTAACAGGGCTTCTTTGTACGCACGTGGATGAGTATCCACGACTCACAGCACTGGACTTCAGGACAGACCTTGAAACAGTGCTGGGGTTGGGTTGTTGTGGTTGTTTTCTGTGACTTTAACAAAAAATGTACAGAAAAGTGGGATTTTTTTTTAATTTAATTTTATTTTTTTTTTATTCATTTCTTTTCACATTTTCTTCCCTCTGAATCCCTTCCCCACTCCCAGTTAGTTTTCTTTTTAAAAAAAGAAAAAGCTCATTCATTGTTGTACAATTTTCTCTCTCCCCTACCTTCTCCCTCCTCCATGAAGGCAACACCCTTTTTCCTCAGTTTTTCACTCCCAGCAGAGCAGACGATATGATTGTCTGATTCACAGAGGTCAATGCCAGTCCACCTCAGCTCGCTAGAGCCTAGAATGTTGATCTTTATGTGTTCCATCTCATTTCTGACAACGTTGTGTTTCCTATACTCACACTTTATACATTCCACATTTCAGTCATTAACGGCAGATGTTTCTCCTCATCTTTAGTGACTTCCAATCAGGGCTCTACCTCTAATACTCTATCGACCCATGTCCCTGTGTTGTACATATGATTTTCAAAGGCTTGTTATTTCAGAAGTGGATAATGCTGCCTCCTAGTCGGTCTTAATAACAAACTATGACTAAAATACATACAATTGACAGCATCAGGATGGATGGTGAAGAGATTGAGATTGTACACAGCTTTAGTTTGCTTGGCTCCACAGTCAACACTCTTGGTACCAGTAGCCAGGAAATGAAAAGTCGCATTGCCAATAAAAAAATT
>NW_006399774.1:7171516-7225753 GCF_000299155.1 Elephantulus edwardii | reverse complement strand
AAAATACTAAGAATTAATAATATCAGATTGAAGACTAATGTGTGTCTGATTCAAGCCATGATCTTTTCAATCACTTTCTATGCATCCAAGAACTAGACAATTAATAAGGCCGACAGAAGAAGAATTGATGCCTTTGAGCTGTGATGCTGGAGAAGAGTACTGAATATTCCATGGATGGCCAAAAGAACAAACAGCTATGTCTTGGAGAAGGCGCAGCCAGAGTGCTCCTTGGAGGCAAAGATGAAGAAGCTTCGTCTCCCACACTTCCGGCATGTTGTTAGGAGGGGCTGTTCCTTGGGGAGGGTCATCAAGCTTGCTGGGTCAGTGGTGGAGAGAAAGACCTTCAACCAGACGGACTGACACGTTGACTGCAGCAGCAACTGGCTTAAGTGTGCCAGAGTTGATGAGGACGGCACAGGGTTGGACAGGATCTGTTCTTCATACGGTTGCTGTGAGTCATGCTCAATGGCCTCTAGCAACAGCAGCCCAGGAGTTACTCCACGTGCTCCTGGTCAACCCATTCTTCTCCTTTGTGTTTCCGTGTGAGCATTAGCTATGAGTCAGCAACACTTTGATCAACCCTTAAACGTGTTTGTATGCTTGTAATGGGGAGTAGCGGGAAAAGCACGAATGTGTGTGTGTGTGTGTGTGCGTGTGTGTGTGTGTGTACGAGTGCGTGCATGCACATGCACATAGCACAAGAGTGTGTGTCTTTGGAAGGAAGGTAGGCTACCTGCAGGGCACAGTGGACAGCAGTCCTTCCTCATTTGCATCTCTTGGCTCATAACTGCAGATGAGGCGGAAGGTACAGGTGAGACTAGATCAGGATGCGCGCCTTAGCGTGGACTGAACAGTGTCCTCCAAAATATGTGAATGTAGTGATGTGATGTGGAAAATATGCAATGATCATCTTCCATAATCTGATAAATCATGGAGCTACTAAAGGATTAGGGGTGAAGGCACCACCACTTACTTCCATCACAGCTCTGCTCTGATGTAAATCTCCCTGCTTGTGGCCTGTAACAGCTTTTACCTGACGAGAGAGAAAAGGAGAGGAAACGTGGCTGAGAGGGAGGCCTTGGAAAGTTCCACTATGACAGAACTGCCAGGAGTGGGGTGCACCTTTTCGGAGTCAGGCCCCTGTGCTGGGAAGCTGCTTGTCGCTGGGGAAGCCAGGACCCACGGATCTCTTCAAGGAATGCCTGGCCTGCACACACTGAAGAAAACAAGGCCTTTCGATCAAAAGAGAGAGATGGCCTGAGTGCTGGTACCTTGAATTAAACACCACTAAATAACTAAGATCAGCCTGGTGGCAAGAACCTATCCCAAGGCGCACCTTCTGAAATGTCACTGCTGTGAGTTCCAAGAGGTGACAGAAGTGAATCTACAGCAGGTGCTCGGCACATATAAAAAAACACGGGCCCAAATGTGTGTCCTCTAGAATCGTACTGATCAATCAGGAGGCTGCTCTAACAATACGACCATAAAACACCAGCTGTATGAGCTATTGTCTCTCAGCAGAACTCGAAAATGGTTTATCATGGATTTTTTCGCAGCTATTAATCTAATGAGGAAGTAATGAATCAACCCAAAGAAAAATTTCAAAGCCACAGAAAACTTTTACTCTCATCTAACTCCGCGGACTGGGCCAGACCATGGGTACAGGCCGTGAAGTGTCGTAGAAATGGAATTCTCTTGATGTAAGATCTTCCTATGGAAGCCCCAGTTATGGAGGTACAAACCTCCCTTTCTCCGGGGAGGGCCCCAGGCAGCCCTGGAAATGAGAGCACGTCCCAAAAAGAGTGCAAACACGACTGTGAGGCACGCCTCACCGAAACCATTCCCTTTCTAATGCCTGCGACACAACAGGCTCTTTTCTGGGAAGGTCCATTTCATGTTAGGTATTTAACATTAATGTTCACAGAGAATTCAACAGAGTCTTTTGCAATGGTGGGAAATCTTAAAAGAACTCGTTTGAAAGAAGAAATTCAAGCAATTGAGATATTTCAGAGACTGGATGCAGCACTACACGTGCTCACTTCTCTATGGCAAGACATTTGGAAGACTTGGCCAACCCAAGAGAAGAGATCCACACTTGTACCCATTCCAAAGAAAGCTGCCCTCCCAAATAATTGCTGATGTAGACGGCTCTTGGCTGAAAGCAGAGAATATAAAACATGCTTGTGTTTTATTGACTATGCGAAGGAACTGCCATGTGGATTACAAATTATGGATAACATCAAGAAGAACGAGAATCCCAGACCTTTTAATTGTGCTCATGTGGAACCTGCAGGCAGATCAAGAGGAAGCAGTCTGAACAGGCAAGGGAGAAACTGCTTGGTTTAAAATCAGGAAAGGTGTGTTAGGTTGTACCCTTTCAGTCTGTATGCTAAGCAAATAATCTGAGGGGCTGGACTGTATGAAGAAAAATGGGCCATCAGGATTGGAGGAAGACCAGTGAGTAATCCGTGACATGCAGATGTCACAGCCTTGCTTACAGGAAACAAACAAGCCCAGAAGCACTTACTGGCAAAGATCGAAGACTGTGACCTTCAGTATAGATTACATCTCAACATAAAGAAAAAAATTTCCACAAATGGACCAATATACAACCCAATGACAAGTGGAGAAGAGAGGAATGTTTTCAGGGGTTTCATCATCGTTAGATGGTCAACACGGTCAACATCATCACGGTCAACACCCCTGCAAGTAGCCGTCAAGAAATCAAATGACGTGTTGCACTGGGCACATTTGCTGCAGTAAGACTCTCTTTTTCCTCCCCCTTTTTCTTTTTATTCACTCATGTTTGCACATTTTCCTCCCTCTCCCTTTCCTGCCTTCCCCAGTCCACTTTGCAATGCACTTCTTGTTACAAAAAGATTCTTCACTATACTCAAAAGCAAAGGAGTCACTTGGAGGACTAAGACATGCCTGGCTTGTGTGTGTGTGTGTGTGGTTGTTGTTGCTGTGTGCTGACTGTTTAAGTCAGAACCGACCCATAGCTGACTCTCCTTTTCAGAGGCAGTTAATCACACAGGAGAAGATTGCCCATTCTTCTCCTGAGGAGCAAGCTGGTGGCCTTGAACCGTGTGCCTTAGGGATTGCAGCACAGCTTCTTGCCTCTAGGCCACCAGTGCTCATACCTGACTGAACTCATGCTATTTTCAATCACCTGAAAGGCTGCATGTAAAACCTGAACAATGAAAAAAGGAAACGCAAAGAAGAATAGCTGTTTGAATTGTGATGTTGGTAAAGTGCTAAGTGAAAGAAAAACAAAGAGTATCTTAAGTCTTGGAAGCAGAGAGTGATATGGAAAAAAAAAAGAAAAAAACCAACCCAATCAACTAACTAGATTTAGGCCCAACAAAAGGCACGAGAGTGAGACTCTGGAAAGGAAGCTCTTCCCAGAGGGGAAGAGGGTCAGGGCTGGAGGGAAATCTAAAGTGCTATGGAAGACAAGGATAAATATTGTATAAAATCATTACTGTAGAATGAGTATTAGGATCCAGGAGGGGTTGGAGAGGCTGGAAACAGAGAGATATGGATGTGCAGGAGGAAAGGGGGTTTAATCTCTGGGTTGTACAAGGAAAGGGGGTTTAATCTCTGGGTTGTACAATTTAATGGGTGAGGGGGTGCGGGACAGTGAAAGAATTTGTTTGAATTTGTTTTAGAATTTTGTAAATAAACTAGTGAAAAAAAAAGAAAGTGTTGTGGAAGAACAACTGGAGTTGGTGACACTTTCAAGGGGACAAAAGGCATGAAGCGTCAAAGTCGAGCTTCAGCTTATGAGATCAGCTACCTAGGAAACATGGCCTTTTGACGCGGGGATTGGGGATGAGGGTGTGGGGAGGGAAACACATGGAAGAAATCAGATCACTGTCAGTGAGTGACCTTGAATCTGAAGAGAACCCCAGGGTGAAATGTCCCCATAGCAACCATGACTCAGAAGAGTTAGTCAGAGAGTCAGAATGACTCTTAACTGTGCACGGACTTCTCTGAATGGATCACTAGAAGAATGAGGGGAGGTATCCTGGGCACCCCCAAATCCAATGGTTGGAGGATGGGGAGAGAGTTGAACAAAGGGCATCTGAATGGGTTTAAAGAAACGAGCAAAGGCTGTGTGTGTCAGGTAAGCCAGAGAGGAGAGTTCCAGAAAGCTGGGGTGGGCGTGGGGCGGGCCTCCTTGGAAGGAATGCAAACAAGAGCAAGGACTAATGATCTGCAGTTACTGCAAAGACCAGCATTCACTGCCAGTGAGCTAACTCTTCAGAAGAGCGCTGGGGGCAGACCCCAGACTGCATAGCAAATAACAAGAAAGAACATGTGAGGGAAGCGGAAGTGTGGCCATGGCTGACGAGTCTGATGGGAGCAGGAAGAGCTGGGTGAAGCCAGGCTCGAATTAGCTTCATTCTGCGCATGTTTTCCAGGCTCTGTGTCATAAACGTGCACCCACCTCTCTAGTCTTGGAGAAAAGTCCACACACTGCACATTTACGGGGTCCAGAGTTCCAGACAGAAGATTCCTCTACATCCTAGGGACCCCACACCCCGCCCCACCAAGACTCAAAGAAAGAGGCTCCTTCAACAAGGCCTCTGCTTTATCACATGAGGGAGAGAAACTTGGAATGAGGGGCTCCCAGCACGGGATGCACCTTCAGCTCTGAGGGTGGGCAAGTGCTGGGCCCTGGCCGGAGTGGGTCCCCAACCCTCCCGTCTGCACATGGAAACAGGTTGCCCTGCAGCTCCCCTGGCAGGTGCCCACAGAGCTGCACTACAATCGCGAAGGCACAGGGTTTGTATCCACCAGCTGCTCTGCTGGAAAAGGATGGACAATCTCCTTCCAGGTGATTTATTGCCTCTGAAAACCCGCTGGAGGGTAGCTACGGGTTAGTGCCAACCTAATGGCACATAGCAACCAAGAAAGCAGTGAGAAAGGAGCACTGGTGGCCTTGTTGTTGTTGTTGTTATGTGCCGTTGAGTTGCTTGCGACTCACAGCGACCCTATGTAAAACAGCCCTAAACTCCGCTCTGTCCTGTGCCAAATGCACCATCTCCAATACACCCATCCCGATTACCCAAGTCACTGAATCAATCCACCTCATAGAGGGCCTTCCCCTCCTGCACTGTCCCTCCACCCTCCCAAACATGATGTCCCTCTCTAAGGACCGGTCTCTCCTCACAACATGTCCGAAGTATGTTAGACGAAGCCTCAGAATCCTTGCCTCCAAGGAGCCACCCGGTTTAACCCTTTCCAGGACAAATCTGTTTGTTTTCCTAGCAGTCCATGGTATTCTCAATACTCTTCTCCAGCACCACAGCTCAAAGGCATCAATTCTCCTTGTATCCTCCTTGGCCATTGTCCAACTCTCTGATGCATAACAAGTGATTGCAAAGACCATGGCCTGTATCAGACGCACCTTAGTCTCCAGAGAGACACCATTGCTCTTCAGTACTTTGGAGAGGTCCCTAACAGCAGACTTTCCCATGGCAATGCAACTTTTAATTTCCTGGCTGCTGGTGCCAAGACCGTTGACTATGGAGCCAAGCAAACTAAAGCTGTGTACAATCTCAAACTGGACTGCAGGCGAGCTCCGGTGGCCTAGTGGCAAGAAGCTGCACTGCAATTCCAGAGGTGAGCAGTTCAAATACACCAGATGCTCTGCTGGAGAAGGAAGGACAATTTCCTCCTGTACCTGTCAGATCTGATTTGACGGTACACACACAAAAGAATAAAAATTAAAAAGCAAACAACCTAACAACTGGACTGCAATCCCAAAGGTACATGGTTCAAATCCAGTTGCTCCACAGGAGAAGAATAATCAATTTCCTGCTGTGCTTTTAAAGCCCCTTCAGCTATAGGTCAGTTCAGACTCAAAGGCACACAACAACAAGAAGCAGTGAGAAAAGAAACCTGTTTGTTACAGCCACCCACTGAGACGTTTCTGTTTTAGCAGCACTAGGAAACTAAGTCAGAGAGATCTGACGTCTCAAGAAGGTGCAGCCCAGCCGGAGGGTGTGCCGGGGATGATCACAGGGCTCAGATAATGTGACAGGTAGGACAGAGGTGTGTGCAGGGCCCTGGGCACACAGGGAGGCAGGCAGCCCCCGAGAAAGGCTGCTAGGTGAGCGGACCATGAGATGAGCCTTAGTAACGTCAGCACAGGAAAATGGCTGCTGGCCACGTCGGACTTAAGCACCAGCATGAGCAAAGCCACAGAAAGAGCCACCAGTGTGATGGGCCCTCAGGTGAGGCAGGCCATTAAGAGATGAGGCTGAGAAGGACTAGGAGGGAGGCGTTAGGCCCTCGGTCCTGGTCCTGAGAAGCTGGGCTGAGAGCTGGGGTTTCTTCTGAGGGAGATGGGAGCCATCCAGAGGGAGTGATGATGTGCTTGGACACGTCTTTTAATTGAGTTAGAAGGTGGTGAAACTGGAGCAGATCAGGGACGCTGGTGAGAAGGCTGACCTGGTGAGAAGGCTGACACAGTGCGCCAGGGACCAGTGAGAAGAGAGTCAGGGGCCGTCCGTCCTTTACAGCGTCTCCTTTCCACACAGAAATGACGAGAGAGGCCCACGCTGCACAGAAGCCGGGTATCTGCGTGTTCTGAACAGGACAGAGGGGAAGGAAGCCTTTGGGAAAATCTGGAGGGTGGGGAGTTTAGTCTTTCAAGCTGAATCCCTCACTGTCTTATTTCCTTTTCCCTCAGCATGCACAGAGGACAGGGCCCAGAAGAAGAAAATGAGACGTTTCCACGTGAAGAAGCTGGTGGAGGGGAGCACCCAGTGTTTCCCGCAGTCCATGTCTCATTTCTCTCATTCATCTGTGAAAGAGTCTTTGTGACACAGCGCTTAAGTGTTGGATGGTGAACCACAAGACTGACAACTCACACACCTCGCCCTTCCCGAGGCTCCCTGGGGGGAAGACCTGCTTATCTGCTCCCGTGACAATTGCTGTAGTTGTGTTGTGTACCATCGAGTCAGAACCAGCCCAGAGCTGACCCTCCAGCAGGTTTTCAGAGACACTATATCACACAAGAGGAGATTGTCCATCCTTCTGCAGAGCAGCTGGTGATTTGAACCATGGGAAAGTCTGCTGTTAGGGACCTCTCTAAAGTACTCAAGAGCAACGGTGTCTCTCTGGAGACTAAGGTCCGCCTGATACAGGCCATGGTCTTTACAATCACTTGTTATGCATCAGAGAGCTGGACAATGACTAGGGAGGACAGAAGGAGAAGAGTATTGAATGTACCATGTGGTGCTGGAGAAGAGTATTGAATGTACAATGGACTGCCAAGAAAACAAACAGATTCATCCTAGAGAGGGTTAAACCAGGCTACTCCTTGGAGGCAAGGATTCTGGGGCTTTTTCTGACATACTTTGGACATGTTGTAAGGAGGGACAGGTCTTTGGAGATGGACATCATGCTGGGTAGAGTAGAAGGACAGGTGCAGGAGGGGAAGACCCTCTAATGAGGTGGATTGATTCAGTGACTTGGGTGATCAGGATGGGAGTGTCAGAGGCAATGCAATTGGCACAGGATAGAGCAGGGTTTAGGGCTGTTGTACATGGGGTCGCTATGAGTTGCAAACAACTCGATGGCACATAACAACAACAACAGCCATTAGGATTGCAGGACAGTGTCTTACCACGAAGCCACCAGAGTGTCTGGAAACCTTCCAGGTGATGCTGTTCTGTCCATGTCTCAACACAGGGCTGTTGTGAGCTGATGGTGTCAGGGTCTGAATCAACTTGATGGTACCCGGCGACAGGGGCATGTAACCACAAAGGACCCGGATCTACAGCTGAGGGGGTTACAGGAGCCAGTGGTGGGGAGACCATCCGGCCGACCCCCCTGACTGACTGAAGCACAGTGTGTTCACTAAAATCTCCAGAGCTACTTTAGTGGGAAGCAAAGGGCATTCACTACTGACCTTCTGCAGCGTAACCTGGACGCTGGACATTAAAGGCTTCGTACTCTCCTGGAAGGTGAGGAACTTCGCTATCTTCCGCGTCATTCTCTCCTGGAAGAAAACAACAAATTGGTTTGTTCAGTGGCTCAGCGATGGAGTACCAATTTACACAACATTAAACAAAAGGCTCACATATTGTGGACCCTGGGGTCCACGGACAGTGATGATTCATGCAGAAGTTTTATCCCCCACCTCCCTTTTAAAATGTACTCTTCTACTGTGGTAAAAATAGAGTTGACAAAACATGTGCTGATTTGACTGTTTTCACACGTGCAGTGCAGCTAGGCAGACTGCACCCCTTGTGTTGTGTGACCAGCATCGCTATCCTTTTCCGAATCACTTCACCGCTGTTAATGGAAACGCAGTCCCCTTAACTAGCGACTCCTCGTTCTCCCTCCTTCCTTCCCGCCCAAGCTTCATTTCTGAGGTTTATTTTAACCAGGTAACAGTCACCTCGACCCTTCACTTGGGCTCTGAGGTCAGCCAATGCATCATTTTGTATTTATATACAACAGTAGCAAGGAATGATAAGAAAGAGACAAGAGAATGTTCCAGGCACATTATTTGATTCAGTCTAAGTGTGTGTTGACAGAGAATATTGAATATGTCAAGAACGGGCGGGGGGAACCCCAAGAAACAAAGCTGACAAATCTTTCTTAGCAGAAGAGCCGTCAGGGGCTCCTCTGAGGCAGAGATGGTGAAATGTCACCTCTATTGTCAGGAGCACGTCCTTAGAAAAAGGACAACAAGCCTAGGAAAGTGAGGGGGCACGTGGAGAGAGGCAGCCTCTGCCCAGCTGGGTTGACATCGTGGTTGCAGAGGAGCTCGAGCATGAGGTACAGCTGTGAGCTGAAGCCGCCTCAGCAGCGCCCAAACAGATACACTTTGATGTGCTTTTATTGCAGTGACCGCTCCTCAATAGCTAACATGCTCCAACTCGTGTAAAACTGGAAGTTCTGGAGCCTTAGGGCTAGACTGTGTTGCCAACCCAAAGGCCTGTGGTTCAAATCCACCCGCTGCTTCGCTGGGAAAAAATGTGCAGTTTCCTCCTGTATGGTCAGCTGCCTCTGAAAACTGACTCGAGAGTAGTCAGCTCTGGGCCGGTTCCAACACTACAGCACAAAACAACAACAAACAAGGCCTTAATTTAGACATCATGGATTCGCAATTGGTCTTGCAAAGACTTCTCTGACTCACGCAGCACTCTACATTTCACATTGACTTTAATCTTATTTTATAATCTTCCTAAATGTGGAAGTAATCTTCATTTCTGCAATGAAATGCCAATAATGAGCTCAAGTCTCCATTTTTATGGAGAAAGGAGTCCCCCGGGAGGAACCTTCCACTATAATCCTCTCATTGTTTCAGCCAGAGTCTGACCTGTGCTAAACCCCAGGAAGAAACTGCTGTCCCTGGAGGACAATTTGCCTCCTGGCTCTGCGACGTCTTGGACGAGCTCAGAATGCTGGCAGTGGTCTGGGCCTCAGCTGACGGCTGACGGAGAGCAAGCGTCTCCTTAGACTGGAGGGAGCTGCAGTGCGCAAGGGGGCAGCTGAAGACAGAGCTGAGCGTGGGAGGCCAGGAAGACAGAGGCACCGAGCATGGGCTGGTGCTGGGCCCTGTTTTGAGTATTGTTTCATTCGAAGGTCCAGGTAGGTCAGAGGCGGCCGTGGACCAGGTTCTTCAGCTCAGCTGACGTGCTGGGTGCACAATGGAGAAACAGACACATGTCTGCCTGTGGTGAGTTCACTCTCTAGCATGCGGGAGGGAGGGTAAGTACATTGGGTGGAAAATGCTGTTCAAACTGCAGCTTGCAACCCATTGGGAGACGATGAAATCAGTGGGCTTTGATCAGCATTAGAAAGTAAAGAATATCATGCAATAACTAGGTCGATCGACGTAACACTGTTCACAAAGTTTATGTCCTGCATCCATGTCTGGGGCACAACTGCTGGTCTCTACTCGTTTGGAACTAAAGAAAAAGGAAACCAAACAAGAAACTGTAGAAATAAAACACACACACACACACACACACACACACACACACACACGCTCCAACTCACTGATGCCTGACCCTCCAGGGGTTTCCATAGGCTGTCACATAGGAGGAGATCACCCGGCATTCTCCCCCAGAGCAGCTGGTGATTCAAACCACTTGTCTTGGGGTTGGAAGCAACCCCCCTTAACCACCAGCCACCAGAGCTCTCTAGGACTAATGTCGGTTTGCATCAGAGCAGGAACTGACGCACAGCTGACCCTCCACCAAGTTTTCAGCAGCAATAAATTGCATGATAAGAGATTGACCAACTTTCTCTGATGGAGCAGCTGGTAGATTTGAACTTCATGCATTCGGGTTGGCATCTCAGCTCCTTACCACTAAGCCATGAGCCATGAAAGCAGGAATAATAATAATAGCCCACATGGACCACAGCCTCAGCTATCCTGAGACCAGAAAAACTCAGTGGTGCCCAGTTACCACTATGAGAATATTGATAAGGGACACCGCAGATAGGCCCAGATTGAATATCTCAATGGGACACTGCTCGTGGAGTGAGAAGTGCCAGGTGCCTGGGCAGCCGCTGGGTACACAAGGGAGCAATGGATACGTGCCTGCCTTTGGTGAGTTCACAGTCTAGCATGGAGGACAGGAGGCAAACAAAGTTGTAAAAGCAAATACTTAGAACAAAACCCAAATTCTTCAACAAGACCAGACTTAGTGGACAAGTAAAGCCCAGAAGAGTCCCTGAGAAATATCTCCTTGAGACACCCTTTAAATCCAGAATAAAAACTACTCCCAGAGGTCAACTTTGAGTTTAATAACAGATGAGCTCATAAAGTCAGTATAACCCATGAGGATTGCGCTCTTTACGAAAAAGGCAACATGTACAACCATGAAAGAATCTTTTTAAAGAGAAAAGCTAGCTGGGGGAGGGTTAGGGAGGAAAATGTGCAACAATGAATGAATGGAAATCCAAGTTTTCTGTAAATTTTTATTATCAATAAAAATATTTAATAGAAAGAAAAAGGCAACAATGACCATGATATGTTCTATGAACTAAGACGTTGTATATATGATTCCAGATAAACAAATGACTCATTATGGGATGTGCACAAGGTCTCTTGAGAACTGGGATTGTACGCACGGCAGAAAGCAGATACAGTGAGAAGTGAGAAGAGATTACACATAAACACTGTGTTCTTGACTGAACTGGAAGTATCTTTGGGCTTTTGTGTTGGAAATCTGGCTTGCTGAAAAGGCCAAGAACCACTGATAACACTAGCACCACCGAGCATCTCTCACCACAGAACGTGGTCTTAAAATAGCATTTCTCACTAAAAGAATGAAGGATTTCTTGGGCAAAATGGATTTCAAGACGAGGACAGGAAATGTCCAAGATGAGCCTGGATTCATGGGAGTAGAGAGGCTCCCTTTGACTCCAGATGAGACAAGGATATCCGTCAGCAAGGATAAAAAATTTGGCTTCAATAGAGAAATAAAAATTCAACAAGGATTTAAAAAGTAGACTGAATAACAGTGAAAGAGTTTTTCTTTTCAAGAACAGTGAATTGAAGGGAGGGGGTGGGTAGGGAGAAAAGTGCAACAATGAATAACTGGAAATCCTCAGTCTCTATAAGCTTTCATTAAAGTTAATTTTAAAAGAAAGTAGACGGAACTCTTTTCAATATATTTAAAGTCAAGAATTAATGATGAATTTATTCAAAAAAACAAAACAAACTAAATAAAACCCCGTGTTGGTGACTTTCAAAGTATGATTGGAAATCAATTCATTATTAAAAACAGGTAAATAGTGAAGATGCCTCAAACATTTAAGGAACTCTTGTGGTGGAATGTATAATGTGAACGACTGTTAGCCAAAAGGCCTGGAGTTCAAATCCACCAGTTTCTCCTCTGGAGAAAGTTAGACCGTCTCCGCCCATTAATATTTACAGCCTCAGAAATCTGATGTGGGTTTGCTATGATCTGTAACAGATTCAACATCAGAGTGGCCCAGAAAGCAAGCATTTAGCGGACTGTGTTAGCCTGCTAAGTGTCATTAAGTCCACAACAACTCATAGGGACCCGGTGAACAGCAGATCTGAACCCTACCCTACCCTGCACCGTCCCCACCATAGCTGATGGAAGCTCACACCCAGTTTTTTCCTTTTTTGCGTTTCCATGTCAATCCTTTTCATTGAGGCCCTTTCTCTCTTTCACCGACACTCCACTTTTCCCAGCATGCTGTCTTTTTCCTAGGAAAATGTTGTCTCTCTCAACAATAGGCCCAAAGCTTGTGAGATGATGTTTCACCGCCCTCAACTCTGCGGAGCGAGTTGCTTGCACTTTCTCCTGTACTTATCTGCTTGTTCTTTTGTCAGTCCAGTTGGGGCCTCATCTCCAACACCGTCATTCCAAGGCATCCAGTCTTTTCCTGTCATTCTTATTCACTGTCCAACTTTCAGAAGCATAAGAAGCAATTGAAAAGAGTGTGGCTCGGATCAAGTGAACCTTGGTCTTTAAACAAAGATCATTGCTCTTTATTTGGTGTTAGGCTGCCGCACTATTGAGGGGCAGGAGAAGGATGGGCAGTCTCCTTTTGTGCGATTAACTGCCTCTGAAAACCCGCCAGAGGGTCAGCTATGGGTCGGTTCTGACTCTAAGATACACAACAATAACAACTATTGAGAGAGGGAGCACTGGTGGCCTAGTGGCAAGAAGCTACCCTGCGATCCAGAAGGCATGTGGTTCGAATCCACCAGCTAGCTGCTCTGTGGGAGAAGGATGGGCAATCTCCTCCCATGTGATTAACTGCCTCTAAAAACCTGCCAGAAGGTCAGCTATGGGTCAGAGCTGACTCGATGGTTCACAGCAACAACAACAACTGAGGGAGCTCGGATAGGTTAATAGTAAGGTGTACTGCCAAACCGAACACAAGGCGTTTGAATCCACCAGTTTCTCTGCAGGAGAAAGATGGGGAGTCTCTGCCCTTCCAGCTTGCAGCCTCTGAAAGCCACTTGGGAGGATTTTGAGCCTTGAATTGGTTTGAAGGAGGGAGGTCTGAGTTGGTTCTGACCCAACAGCACACAACAATAACGTACTGTGGGGGAACCAATAGGAGATAGGAGAAACAACATTTCTAAAAGCAGTGCCGCTTAATAAAGAAAAGGCAGAATCCGATTGCCAGCATGTTGACAGGCCCCAGTGAGTTACCGGAACTCAGCACCGAGCATGAGGGCCTGCGGACCCCACGGCAGCGTACCAGCCAGACGCCACACGCCTCCTGTCGTCTTGCCCAAAGCATGGAGTCCGAGTCTGTCCAGCCTCTGGATCCAGCTGCCAATTTTTAAGAAACACAAAGAGCAGGGGAGCATAGCCAAGCACTCCACAAGTGCACACATATCCACAAGCCCCAGACGGGGGAAAGCCCTACGGCCCGGCCTGTCCCATCAGCTCAACGGATGCCATGGAAAAGGCCGGACAAGGCATTGGGAGACGAGGAGGAACTGAAAGAGCAAATTTTTTAAATTCACTTTTGAGTGATGTTGTTGTTATGTGCTGTCGAGTTGCCTGCGACTCATAGCGACCCTATGTACAACAGCCCTAAACCCTGCTCTGTCCTGTGCCAATCTTATTGTCTCCAACACACCTACCCCCATTACCCCAATCACTGAATCAATTCATCTCATCGAGGGTCTTCCTCTCCTGCACTGTCCCTCCACCCTCCCAAGCATGATGTCCCTCTCCAAGGACTGGTCCCTCCTTGCAACATGCCCAGAGTATGTCAGACAGAGCTTCAGAATCCTTGCTTCCAAGGAGTAGCCTGGCTTTACCCTCTCCAGGATGAACTTGTTTTCCTAAAAGTCCATGGTACATTCAATACTCTTCTCCAGCACCAAAGCTCCAAGGCATCAACTTTCCTTCTATCATCCCTAGTCATCGTCCAGCTCTCTGATACATAGCAAGTAATTACAAAGACCATGGCCTATATCAGGTGCACCTTAGTCTCCAGACTGACATTGTTGCTCCTCAGTACCTTGGAGAGGTCTCTGACAGCTGACTTTTCCAATGTAATTCATCTTTTTATTTTCTTGCTGCTGGTATCAACAGTGTTGATCATAGAGCCAAGCAAACTAAAGCTGTCAACAATCTCAATCTCTTTACCATCTATCATGATGCTGCCAATCGACCCAGTGGTGAGAATCCGTTTTCTTGATGTTGAACTTCAGTCCATATTGAAGGCTGCAGTCCTTGGCCTTCTGCAGCAAGTGCTTCAGGTTCTTCTCAGTTTTCAGCAAGCAGGGTTATTAAAAGTCATGCACAAGGAAGAGACTGCCATAAAAATCCCAATGAGGGGTTATTTTGAGGGGTAGAGGGAGACCATGAATGAGGAGGAGGCCACACACAGGGCTTCTGGGATATTGTGGTATGTCATGAAATGATTCCAACTCCCAGCACCCATACGGGACAGAGTAACTACTCCAGAAGGTCTTATAGGTTGTGGTCTTTACTGTTATGTGGGTGGCCCAGGACCAGGCAGAGTTCCATTCAGTTTTACACAGAGTCGCAAAAGGCCAGTGCTGGTTCTATGCGAGGACAACATTAATGGAGCTGGACCTCCAGGACTTCGTCCCTAAATCCCAAACTGGGTGCTTAACCACACCTGCCAAACCAGCTCCTTTCTGAAATAGTGTTGCTGTTGTTAGGTGCTGTCAAGTCACTCCAATGCTCAGTGACCCCATGAATGACAGAACCCTGCCCTGTTCTGTCCAGCCTCACGTTCATGCTAAAGCTGGTTGTGGTATCCACCCTAACAATTCACCTCGTTGAAGGTTGCCCACTCTTCCACCGACCTTCTACCTTTTCCTGCATGATGTCTCCTTCCAAGGACTGGTTCCTCCTGGCAATACACCCAAAGCAAGTGACAGGAAGTTTCACCACCTTTGCCACCAGGGGTGTTCTGGTTGCGCTTCCATGAAGACTTGTTTGTTCTTTGGGCAGTCCCCGGACAGTCGGTACATTTTGCCAGCACCACATTTCAAAGGCCTCGGTTCTTCTTCTTTCTTCCTTGTTCATGGTCCAACTCTCAGATGCACAAGAAGCAACCAAAAGCACCTTGGCTTGGATCAGGACAAGTAGGAAAGGTCTCTTTCTTAGTGAGTAGTATTCTCTCGTGAATTCACTCATTGCCCTCGAGTGAGAACCCATCCATTCACAGTTAATCTCCCAATGGGTCTCTGAGGCTGTGAACTGTCCAGAGACTGCCCATCTTTCTCTCATGGAGCCATCCATGGATAAGAAAGAACCACCAGAAAGATCCAACCTTTGAGTTAACAGGGCAACTCCCTGCAGACCATACCCCCTAAGCTCTGTTTTCTTTATAGTAACTCATTAAGAGTTTTGTGCCTAAAATTAAAGGCATGAGATAGAAATCTAACCACCAAGAAGAGGATGCAGGCGTGGACAGGGTTCCATTATGTTCTGATAGGCATGAGGACACAGGCGTCAGAGCCCTTTGATGACAGCAACAGATTGCATAAAGATGCTATTTGTTAAGGTGGGAACTAAATTAGTCCATGCGAGAAAGCTGTCCAGTCTCCTCTTAGGTGGTTAAACTGTCTCTGAAAACCCCATGGAGGGTGAGTTATGAGTCTTTTCCGACTCTATGATACACAACAAAAACAACAATACTTGTTTGAATACTAAATAACCAATTCTTATTTCTAGGTGAAGTGGGACATAGGAAGAAGAATATGAAAGCCTGTATTTCCTTTCATTAGCAAGCGGAAGGCTTGGTTTGGAGGTTCCAGGGGACACTGTCCTTGGTGGACATCATTGTAAGGCCATAGCTCGTGCTGGCTCTTGGGCTGAAGATTGAGCTCAAGGGGGTCTGATGGCAGATCAATCCAACGTTGCTGCCAACAGCTGGAGGCTTTAGTAGCAATGGGACTTTTTTTTTATCTTGTTTTATTTTACTATTTGTGTGTGTGTGCACTGTCAAATGGGATCTGTCTGGTACAAGAGGAGATTGCCCCTCCTTCTCCAGCAGAGCATCTGGTGGATTTGAACCACATTTCTCTGGGATTGCAGTGCAGCATCGTGCCACTAGGCCACCAGACCTCTCTAGCAATGGGACTTTTAAAAATCACTCATCTGTCCAAAGGGCGCCGTCTTCAACTTTATTTCTTGCTTTCATGTTTTATTCACGTCCAGAGCTGTTCAAAATATTGCTTCTCCAGCGAGATACTCAGAACAAACTCCTGGTAGGTGTGATGAACAACAAACCAGGGCCAGCAGCCCCGTCCTAATAAAGGTAAGTGAATCTGGGCAGCATTGGTGAAGACCCTCTCTCAGCCCTCCGGCCTCCCTGCAGGGCCCAGGAAGACAGCGCGTGGCCAAGGGGACAGACACAGCCCAGATGCCAGGTCCCGGGTCTGATGCCCCTCCTTTCTCCCAGACGAACGAGAAATGCTGGCATTTTCTGTTTATTTGCACAGAGGGCCACACAGCATAGAGGCACCCAGAGTCGGGGGAAGCCGTGACCACGTGTACTGGAAAGACTTCCAATCACAATAAACACTGCCAAAGAGGGAGGAAGATGGTAAGCGATCTATTTCCTCTCGGTCAGTCTTTAAAATAAATGCATGGCACGGGAGGAGGTGCCCGACATGTCTGCACTGGACGGACGGCGCAGGAAGATGCTGGCCTCTCACATTGCCTGCACCCACACAGGCCCACCCCAGATGGCACATGGCAGCCGGACCCCGCCAGACCCCACAGCAGTGACTCAGAAACGAAAGGTCATCTCAGCTGCTCGGAAACCCAGCTCCTCCCCCTCCATTCAAGGTCACATTTTGGTTCTTGTGAACTTGTTTCCATTTTCTTCAATTTGAACTTGCACATGAGGACTTGATGTTCTATTCAGTTCCTGGGCTTGTTTGGACGGCTGACATTGAGCTTGTCCATCAACTCTTTCCACAGATGTCATCAATCTGATTCTGTGGAGTCCATCAGGGAAGGTCCACGTGTATAATCACAACGTTTTTTTTAAAAAGACCATGCAATGAATAAATCATTGGTTACACAAAATTCTATCATTAGATCTCCAGCCTCATCTCTGTCCCCAAGGCCATATTTTCCAACCACTAATCTTTATAGCTTAAAATTAGTAAAGAGGTTCCTCAGGACTGTATCCTTTCTCTATACTTATTCAATCTGTACGGTGAGCAAAGAATTCAATAAACTGGACTAAGTGAAGAAGAATGTGCCATGAGGATTGGAGGAAGACCACAATCAACAACCTGCATTCTGCAGCTGACACCACCTTGCTTGCAGAAAATGAAGAGGACCTGAAGTGCTTGCTGTAGAAGATCAAAGACTACAACGTTCAGTATGGGTTGCATCTCATAACTGAGAAGACAAAAGTCCTCACCACGGGTCCAGTAGGCAACATCATGATAGTTGGAGAAAAGACTGAAGATGTAAAAAATTTCATGTTACTTTGATCCACAATCAATGTGTTGCATTGGAGAAGTCTGTCAAGTGTTTAAAAAACAAAGATATTAGTTTAAGGACTAAGATATGCCTGATCCAAACCATGGTATTTTCAATCGCTTTGTATGCATCTGGACAGTTGGACAATGAATAAGGAAGACTGGGGGAGAACCAGTGACTTTGAGCTGTGTTGGAGAAGAAGAGTATGGAATATCCCATGGATTGCCAAAAGAACACACAAATCTGTCATAGGGGAAATACAGTAAGAGTGCTCCTTATACATGATGCTGAGTGAGGTATCTCAGTCACAAAGGGACAAATGCTATATGGTGCCACTGTTGTAGAATGAGGCTGACATCGGGGTGAGGGTAAGACTGAGAAAAACTAGATGAATTATGTTTACTGCATTGAAGTCTATGGGGGAGAGAACAGTTTAAAAGTATTATATTTTAGGGCATTATGTTTATCATAAGAGTACACAATGAGGGTTGCAGAGTGGATTATATTTGGGGTTGGGGGTGGGGTTGGGGGATGTGTGGAGGGATTGTGTACCAATGAGGGAGTTTTGCTTTTCAAGGAGAGGAGCAAACGGGGGGGGGGGGGGGGTGTGCGGGGAGAAGGGTGCAACAGTGAATTAATGGAATTCCAAAATCTCTGTAGATGTTCATTGAAATGAAAAATAAATTAATAAATTAAATTTTTTTAAAAAAGAGTGTTCCTTATAGGTAAGGATAGTGAAACTTCATCTCACATATTTTAGTCATATTGCCAGGAGAGGCTGGTCCTCAGAAAGAGACATGATGCTTGGAAAGGTGGGTCAGCAAAGGAGGGGAAGGTCCTTATCCAGGTGGATAGGTAGAGTGACCTTAACAAGGGGCTGAGCACGGCTGGGATCCCGAGGACGGTCAGCCCAGGGTTTCTATCCACTGTTCACAGGCTCACGATAGTCACAATCAACTCGACGGCACCGAACAACAACGCCCTCCACTCGCTCCCAAAAGCTGAAACTCCCAGCAGTGGCCCTGTCTCCTCCCCATCACATTCCACAGAGGCTCAGGCCTCCCCCTTCACCGAAGCTGAGGCTCCGCTGTGGTGACGTGCCATGAGTCACAGCCAGCCACAGCCAGCCACAGCCAGCCACAGCCAGAGCAAGCCAAACCTGAATTCTGGGCCGTCAGACTTTGGAGCTGTTTCCCCTGAAGCATGTGAGTAAAATCTGCAAAAGTTTTCAAGCAGCGCGGTGACTGTTGTTAAAAAACATAAGGCATCAATCAGATTTTCCTCCTCTGTGCCACCCTTCTTAGTGATGGGTGCTGGTACCCCAGCTATTGCAGAAGTGGGAAGTTCTCTCAGGAATTTACTTTCTGTTTGTTTAGGAGGCTAGAGATGCTAGTGCTAGTTCAAGGGAAATGTCCTTATCTCTTGGCAATCCCAGTTATCTTCGTGTGGTGTGGTATCTATCCCCCATTCCTACTTGCTTTACAGCTATCTCCAAATATCTCAATAGACAGGGAACTGCCAGGAGGTAAGCTGGATTTAGAAGAGGCCATGGCACCAGGGATATCACTGCTGATGTCAGAGGAATCCTGGCTGAAAGCAAAGGGTACAAGAAGAATGTGTAGTTGTGCTTTATTGACTATGCAAAGGCATCTGTGTGGATCATGACACGTTATGGCTACCTTTGAGAAGAGTGAGCCTTCTAGAATACTTAATTGCACTTGTGCAAAACCGCTTTCTAGACCAAGAGACTACTGAGAAAATAGAGCAAGGGAACACTGTGTGGTTTAAAATTAGGAACGGTATGTATCAGGGTTGTATCCTCTCTCCATATCTATTCAGTCTGTATGCTGACCAAATTATTTGAGAAGCTAGACTCTATAAAGAAGAATGTAGTATCAGGATTGGAGGAAGACTCATCAGTAACCTTCACTATGTGGATCACATAACTATGTTTGCTGAAAGTGAAGAAGACTTGAAGCACTAGCTGCAGGAGGTGAAACACTGCTGCCTTCAATACGGATTGCTTCTCAATGTCAAAAAAACAAAAATCTTTGCCACTGGACCAATAGGCAATACCATGATAGATGAAGAAAAGCTTGAACCTGTCAACAACTTCATCTTACTTACATCCACAATCAACACACTTGGTACCAGCAGGCAGGAGATGAAGAAACGTATTGCACTAGGAAAGTCAGTAGTGAGGGACCACTACAAATTATTGAGAAGCAATGATGTTAGTTTGAGGACTAAGGTGCACCTGATTCAGGCCATGGTCTTTTCAGTCACTTGCTATTCAACTTAAAACTAGACAATAAATACAAATGACAGAAGAAGAATTGATGCCTTTGACCTGTGGTGTGTGAGAAGAGCACTGAATATCCTATGGACTGTCAAAAGAACAATCAGATATAACTTGGAGAAGGTGCCTCCAGAGTGTTTATTGAAGGCAAAGATGGTAAAGCTTTGTCTCACACATTTTGGGCATGTTGTTAGGAGAGATTATTCCCTGGAGACAGACATTATGCTTGGAAAGGTGGAGGGATGAAGAAAGAGAAGAGCCTCGACCAGGTGGAATGGTACAGTGACTGCAGCAATGGGCTTGTGTGTGTAGAAATTGTGAGCACTACACAGGCCAAGACAGAGTTCAGACCTGTTTTTATAGGGTTTGTACGAGTCATTCTTGACTCAATGGCACCTAACAGCAACATCTACAGTTCCCTATCTATACATCTCAAAAGAGATTGTTTCAGACACACCCTTTTAAAGACTAAGGCTTGCCTACCTCCCACCATGGTATTTTCAATTGTGTTATAGGCATGGGAAAGTTGAATAACAAATAAGGAAGACTAAAGAACTGGTCCCTTTGAATTGTGGTGGTGGTGGTGAGAAGGACTGGATAGACCACTGACTGCTAACAGAACAAATAAGCCTATCTTGGAAAAGGTACTGCCAGAGTGCTCCTTGAAAGCAAAGATGTTGGGAATTTACCTCCAATAGTTTGAGCTCAGTCCGTGGGATAAAACACTATTCTTGGAAAAGTGGAGGGGTCAGTGAAAGAGATGAGACCTTCCACATGATGGATTGACACAGTAGTCTGGGCATGGTGGAGATTGTGAAGATAGTTCAAGATTAGGCAGGGGTTTCTTTTTGTTAGAGTAACTTAAAAACAAGCGCACACATCCAAACACACACACACACACACACACACACACACACACACACAGACACACACACAGAGACAGAGAGAGAGAAGAGAGAGAGAAAGAGAGAGAGAAAAGAAAACACATCCCAAAATGGAATCAGAGGGATCATCCTTCTAGAGCTACTATACAGATTAAGATCACCAACAGGTCTTTTTGGGTGAACAGATAGCTCTATAACAACTTCTAATGGCTACGTCCATGTGTCAAGTGCACTACTGACTTCAGCCAAGTTGGAAACACCACGCCTCACAGCATAGGCGATGTGTTGTGCACTGAGCCAAAGCTCAGCCCATTGCCATCACGTCAATTCTGACTCCCAGCGACACCGCAGGACGGAGTAGAACTGCTCCACACGGTTTCCAAGAACGCTGTCTCACAAAAGGAGCTCTGGGGTGTAGGGCGTTAGATGTTGTACTGCTAATCAAAAGCAGGCAGTTCAAATCCGCCAGCTGATTCTTGGGAGAAAGAGCAGCGGTTTCCTCCCATGAAGACATGCAGTCCCAGAGCCTGGTGGAGGGCTGCTACTGAAGAAACAGCACTAGAGTCTGGATTAATCTCTACAGAAGTAGGCGACCATATCTTTCTCCCTCAGGGTCTGGTGGGTTAGAACCACCCATTTTTGGAATAGCACTCAAGTAAAACTACTTCACCACCCTTCTTGTTGTTGTTGATAAGTGCCATTGAGTCGCCTGCAACTCACAGTGACCCTAGCTAGGCACAACAGTTCTGAATCCTGTCTCATCCTAAGCCAATCCCAAGGTCTCTGACACACCTACCCCTATTGCCCCAGTTACTGTCAGTTCTGAATCCTGTCTTATCCAAAGCCAATGTCAATGTCTCCGAAACACCTACCCTCACATTACCCCAGTTACTGCCTTAATTTATCTCATCCAGGGTCTCCCTCTCCCTGTGCTGTCTCTCTCTACCCATCAAAGTATAATGTCCTTCCCCAAGAACTAGTACTTACTGGCCAAGTGCCCAAAGTATGTGAGAGAAAACATCAAAATCCTTGTTTCCAAGGGGCAACTTGGTTTCACTCTTTCCAGGACAAACCTATCTGTTCTCCTGGCGGTCCATGGTACATTCAAGACTCTTCTCCAGCACTCCAACTCAAAGACATCAATTCTTCTTCTGTCATCCTTTGCCATTGTCCAGATTTCTAATACATAGCAAGTAACTGTGAAGAGCATGGCCTTGATCAGGTGCACCTTAGTCTCTAGGCTGACAGGGTTGCTCTTCAGCACTCTGGAGAGGCCCTGACAGCAGATTTTTTCCAATGCAATTCATATTTTGATTTCCTGACTGCTGATGCCAAGAGTGTTGATTGTGGAACTGAGCAAACCAAAATTGTTAACCATCTCAGTCTCTTCTCCATCTGTCATGGTGTTGCCAATCATCTCGGTGATGAGAATCTTTGTCTTCTTGGTGTCGAGTTTCCATCCACTACACACTCTAAAACCAAATCTAACTCACTGGCATTGGGTTGGTTCCAAACTATAAATCTTTATGGAACAAGACAGGCCCTCTTCCTCCTGTGGAGCCACTGGTAGATTCAAACCACCAATCTTCCAATTAACAGCCGGATAAATAACACATTACACCACCAGAGGAAGCCTTAAAAAGAACCACTAACCCCAAGCTTGATTCTCTCATTGCTGCCTTGAGTGGCTGGGATAGCGTAGTCTCACAAATTCTTTAATGTAATTACAACTTTTCTCATTTCTTTTTTTTTTTTTTTTCTTTTGTGTGTGTGTACCGTCAAATCAGATCTGACTGGTACAGGAGGATATTGCGCCTCCTTCTCCGGCAGAGCATCTGGTGGATTTGAACCGTGTTCCTCTGGGATTGCAGTGCAGCTTCTTGCCACTAGGCCACCAGAGCTCCCCAACTTTTCTCATTTCTAACTAGAAAAGACACCATCGATTCACCCTTCCAACACTGCACAACTCTGATGATCTGGCCACAGAAGGACTCCAATCAGAAGGCTAAGCCATGCATGCATGTCAAGTTCCCAACTTAGCCTTTCAATTCATTCTAAGGCAGCAATCCGTGTATCCATAGAGCTGAATGATGAGAAGGGCAAGTGGTATGTTCCTAAGGTGATCCAGTGCTCATGGTAAAGGACTTCTGCTAAAATTCAAGTCAGCAGCTCAAAGGACCAGTGTAGAGGCAAGCCCTGGAGAATTGTTTCTGTACAAAGCACAGCCGAAGAAATCTAGGGGGACAGTTTCGTTTTACTGATAATGTCAAAATAGACTTTTTGCTTTCTGTAACCAGAGTATGAGTCGCAAGTGACTCTATGGCACATAAAAACAACAACAACCCAGAGTATATTACATATTCTAGAAATGAGTTCTTTCTAAATCAGTCTCCTCCCAAGCCAATCACATGTGCTAGTCCATGCCACCTCTGACCCTGGGGGTCTCCTGCCTGCCCTTCCGGAACCTCTGGCTCACACATGGCGGGTTTGTGGATTGGCACAGTCGTCCCAACACTACGTGCATATAGTACATGCTGATCCTGGGAGAGGGTCAACGTGATCATGGGACAAGCTCCAGAAAACGGGGTGTAAAACCAAGTCCTTCCTCCACCTTCTCTCCTCTGGATTTGACAGGAGCTGTTCTTTTCATAGGGCCTACAGTTTGGCCCAGGTTGAGGGTCTTGAAGCCCTCAAACCTCTCCCAGCAAGTCTAATGAAGCTTTGCGGGGGTTGGTCTGCATTTTACCAAAGAAAAAGCTGAAATTCCGAGTGGCTTGCCTGACGACGTTCAGTCAGTAAATGTCATTCCGGTAAGTTATGGGGGAAACCGAAGCTATGCTATTAAGTCTGGAGAACAGCACATTCCAGAGGGGTGGTTTACCCCAAGCCCGGCGAAGGCCAGAGCGCTCAGAGAACGGGAACTGTCACTTCAGCATCTGAAACAAAACGTGCTTTTTGTCTCCCGTACGTCATCAGCATCACTGTTGAATCTGTTGTGAAAATTAACTTCAGAGACACAACGAGCAAAAGCCAATAAAGTTTGCTAGGTGGTGCTGTTGAAAGAGTTCTGACTCAACGCACCAACATGCTGGTTGTAATGTGTGTTTTGAGTGCCATGAGTCCATAGCAATTCTCTGTACAGCAGAATGAAACACTTCCCAGTCTGGCACCAGCCTCATGCTCAAGACTGTGTCCGAGTCCATTCTTTAAGCCCCTATGTCAACTCGCCTTACCAAGGATTTGGTAAGAGGGCCTTCTCCAGGGACTGGCTCCTCCTGCTAACCGGCCCGAAACATGGGAGACGAGGTCTGTCTATCCTCACTTCTGAAGAGGTCCTGGCTGGACTTCTGTCACGGGTCTGTGTGCTCTTTTGGCGTCCACAGCGTAGCCAGTACTCTTTGCCAACACCTCCATGCAAAGGCACCAACTCTTCAGTATTTCTTATTCACTGGCAACTTTCATATGCAGATGAGGTCATTGAAAAATACTTCAAAGTGACATCCTTGCTTTTTTGGCCTTTTAAGTGAGCTTTTGAAACACCCTGTACAACAGAACAAACAATGCACAGTTTTACACCGTCCCGAGTACTTACCATGTTTGAACTCATCTTTGGAGTCACTGTGTCTGTCAATCCATCCTGTTAGGGGTCTTCCTCTTTTTAAAACAATGCTCTACTTTTCCCAAGCACAATGCCATTCTCAAGGTAACATGCCCGAAAGCTATGCAGCCAGGCCTATCCATCCTTCCTTCTCAGAAGCACACTGTCTGTACCTTCTAGGACTGGCTGGTTGGTTCTTCCGGCATTCCCCCGGTGTGCTCCATATTCTTCCGTAACACCATAACTCAAACTCCTCGGGTCTTCTTCAGTCTTCATGATTCACTGCCAGTTCTCACACGTAGATGAGGTAAAAATACCATGGCTCAGGTCCCTCGCGCCTCAGTATTGGAAGGAATACATTCTTTGGGTTGGCAGTAATCCTCACTGGCCAGCAGAGAGCCCTCTTAGCAGTGCTTTGGTGTGAAGGCACTGTTTCCTTTACCCTGGGGTGTAATCCAGACAGAGGAACATCATTGATGGTCCGTCAGTAAATGACTCAAGCTTCCTCCACCGTCGTTGAACAAGGCTGGACACATTACATGCTTTGGAACAATTCTGATTTTCACTTTACTAAGGTTATCCATGGCTTCTATAGTACTTGACAAAACTCTTTTGAAGCAGGTGGAAGTCCAGTTTGGCCAGCACCATTTGTTGAGGAGGTTAGCATTCACCCACTTGATAGCTTTGACTTTCTTGTCTGATATCAGTTGACCATAGATTGTTGTTGTTATTGCTATTGCTGTTGTTGTTGTTATGTGCTGTCAAGTCACTTGCGACTCATAGTGAACCTATGTACAAGAGCCCTAAACCCTGCTCTATCCTGTGCCAACCTCACTGTCTCTGACACACCTACTCCCATTACCTTAATCATTGAATTGATCCATCTCATCAAGGGTCTTCCTCTCTTGTGCTGTTCCTCCAACATCCCAAACATGATGTCCCTCTCCAAGGACTGATCTGCCTTGCAACATGTGCAAAGTATGTCAGACAGAGCTTCAGAATCCTTGCCTCCAAGGAGCAGCCTGGCTTCGCACTCACCAGGATGAACCTGTTTGCTCTCCTAGCAGTCCATGGTACATTCAGTACTCTTCTCCAGCACCACAGCTCAAAGGCATCAATTCTCCTTCTATCCTCCCTAGTCATTGTCCAGCTCTCTGATGCACAGCAAGTAAGTGCAAAAACCATGGACTGTATCACGTGCTCCTTAATCTCCAAACTGACACTGTTGCTCTTCAGTATTTTGGAGAGGTCTCTGACAGCAGACTTTCCCATTGCAATTCATTGTTAATTTCCTGGCTGCTGGTACAAAGAGTGTTGATTATGAAGCCAAACAAACTAAAGCTCTTAACAATCTCAGTCTCTTCACCTTCTATCATGATGCTGCCAATTGGCACAGTGGTGAGAATCTTTGTTTTCGTAATGCCATATTAGAGGCTGCAGTCCTTGACCCTCTGCAGCAGACACTTCAGGTCCTCCTCAGTTTCAGCAAGCAGAGTTGTGTCATCTGCATAACGCAGATTGTTGATAGATCTTCTCCCAATCTTGACGCCACATTTCTCCTCATAGAGCCCAACCTCCCTGATGATCTGTTCTGCATACAGGCTGAAAAGGTATGGAGACAGGACACATCCCTGGTGCACACCCTTCCCAATTTTGAACCATGCAGTGTTCCCTTGCTCTGTTCTGATGACTTCCTCCTGGTCCAAGTATAGGTTTCGCATTAGAACGATCAAGTGTTCTGGGATTCCCATTCTTCTCAGAGTCAGCCACAGTTTGTTATGATCCACACAGTCAAATGCCTTTGCATAATCAATGAAACACAGATAGACATTCGTCTGGTACTCTCTGCTTTCAGCGAAGATTCATCTGACATTAGCTATAAAATTCCTAGTGCCACAGCCTCTTCTAAATCCAGCCTGCACTTCAGGCAGTTCTCTGTTGATGTACTGTGCCAGTTGTTTTTTTCTAAATTTAGGCAGATCATTTATCAGTTCTGTGGACTTGGTTTAATTTTCCTTAGCTTAATTTTTTATAAATTTTATTTTTTTTATTTCAAATCATTCATTGTTGCACACTTTCCTCCCTACCCAACTCACCCAGTTCCCTTTTCTCTTTGAAAAGCAAAAATAAATTCTTTAATTGTTATACAATCGCCCCTCCCAAGTCCACTCCACTATGCAGCTTTCATTCTGGACTCTTGTCATGACAATAATACCTAATCATATATTTCTCCTAAACAGTTCTCTCCCTCATCTTTTTCAATGCTGTATACATTATTTATCCCCTCCTAGTTTTCCCCTAACCCCAATGTCAGTTCCACTTTATAACAGTAGCACTATGCAGTATTTTTCCTTTTGTGACTGAGATATTGGTCAAGTCCAAGTGTATATTCATGTTGTTGGATAAAACAACAACAACAACAAAGAAGCTCTGGTGGCCTAGTGGCAAGAAGCTGCACTGTAATCCTGAAGGCACACAGTTCGAATCCACCAGATGCTCTGCTGGAGAAGAAGGGGCAATCTCCTCCTGTGCCAGTCTATCTGATTCGACGGTACATGACAAGGAAAAAAAATAATAATAAAGAATTAATTTTTTTAAAAAACCCAAAACAACAACATGGTATTTCCAATGCAAAGTCATTAGTTGTCGTGGTGGTGGTGAAGTACCAGAGTTGACCAGAACTCACAGCGACCCAATGCGCAACGGATCTGAATCTCGCCCTACCCTGTCCTAGCCTCACTGGTCTTGGGAGGAAGGAAAAGTCAGTGGATTTTCAAAGTTCTCCCACGCAATCTCTGGCATTATTTCTTTCATTAAAGCCATATTTCCCAGCAACTGGTCCTTTATATTTATTCCCATTACATTCTAATTGCCAGTCATTATCCAAGGATCTTGATTGTATGTTTGGTCAGTTTCAGATTGCAAAATTTGGTTAACAATCTTCAATTTCTTCATAGTTTGCATTAGCAGCTCATGCATAGAATATAAATAATAGTCATATAACTGGCCTTTTTGTGGGTGCATGAGTGTTACCCCGTCACTGACAGCCTTGCATTTAATGACAGATCTTGACATGTTCTTTGTGACAGTAGTTGTGAAATCATTTTTACTCCACCTGTGACATCATTTTTATTTGAGCACAGGAGACTATGTTCGCCCAATTCAAAACGGCCAATCTCTATTTCAGCTCTCTCGTGCCTGGTGCATCTGTATTCAAGCATTCCATCTCATTTTTCACAATTTTCAGTTTTCCTTGACTCACATTACCTGTGACAATTAGTAACAGGTCTTAGCTGCTTTTTCTTTTCATTTTCGTGTCAAGTTACCCTCACAGGTATAGGTCTTAGGGACTTTATTCCACTCACCACATGAAGGTCGATCTGACTCTGAGGTGGAAGCACTCTTCCAATTGTACTTTGAGCTACATCCAGCCTGAAGGGTTGATCTCCCAATCCTGTAACAGACAACATCCTGGCTCTGTACACAAAGTTTCCACCAGTCAGATTTGGTTGGTTGTTTTTTGTTTGTTTGTTTTAATTTTTTATTTTATTTCATTATTTGTGTGTGTGTGTACCGTCAAATCAGATCTGACTGGTACAGGAGGAGATTGTTCCTTCTTCTCCAGCAGAGCATCTGGTGGATTCAAACCGTGTACCTCTGAGATTGCAGCACAGCTTCTTGCCAGTAGGCCACCAGAGCTCGCCAGATTTGGTTGGTTTTGTTTGTTTGTTTCTACAGTAGATCTCAAGAGTCCTTCTTCCTTCCTTCCTCTGGAAGCTTTTTCGGAACCTGCCCACCCTGGGTGACCCAGTGGGTATTTGAAATATCCACGGCATAGCTTCCAGTATCACATCAATACACAAGACACCAGAGTCCAGTACACAGACAGACGAGTACTCTTAGAATGTAAGGTGAAAGAGTCTGATTAGAGGGGGGAAAGAATTGGTAAAATCCATACTACCAGGTAACTCATAACTGCTGTGATGCTGACCACTGTGACACTGACATCTCAAATGTGATAATGGTCACCCCTGGTGGACAGGGTTTGGTGGAGCTCCCCAATTAAAACAAGATTGGAAGCAGGAGTGGCATCCACTTCTGTAAATAGCTAGCCTTCGGAAACCCAGTGAACGTGGAGAAAGGATGAAAGACACTCAAGTGTTGAGGACTTTCGTTCATAGGGTCGCTATGAGTAGCCCATGAGTATCCCACAACTCGACGGCACGTCACCACCACCACCATTATGCCAAATGCAAACCCTGCAGCTTACAAGTGGAGTGTGATGTTTGCCTGAGGGAGAGTTCTGCCACGAACGACAGATTTACAGCTGGGAAGACACATGACCAGTGGCGAGGGGCCCGCACTGGCTGAAGTTTCAACATCCAACGGGGGAGGGGGGTGATCACAGTTTCTGTAAAAGGCACTCCAGCAGGTAAGGGACTGGGTCCCCAGCTTGCAGAGGGGCCAGATCTCATCTGAGCTCCCAACCCACATGAGCCTCTTGCTGCGTCCACAGCCGTCTGTCTCTCCACCCCAAACGAGCCCAGAGCCACTGACAAAAGGGCTGCACATTACCCGATCCTATGCCGTCTCGGTTCTTCCTTCCACTGAGCCAGTCTGGATGTAATTAAAATCACATGGCCGCAAACGCAGAATGGTATGAAAAGTTTTACCATATGTACACAATTGAAGAGCTGTAGGAGTTGGCATGGCGGTCGCGAGTCTATTAAAGACGGGAGAGTGGCTTGTTTTGGAGAACATGTTATATGCTTTGGATCGGTTCTGTTTTTCCCTCTCGTCAAGCTGCCCACAGTGTTTAACCCTTTGTCAACGGGTCCCCAAGACGTGTTCCTGCCTTTCAACGAGGAAAGTTGCCGCGCCCCAGGTCAAAACAATCTGGCTAGTGCACAAAGGCTCCTTGGGAAAATTTCCCCTTTCTTAACCAAAATTAGCCTTCTCGGTCTTGACAAAGGGTAAGCAGATACCATCGCCTCCACTGTCGCTATGAACTGAATGGCAAAAGCCCAGCCATAATTATCGATTCTGAATACGGAGGCAGGGCACTTCTTGAAGCTACAAAGAGGTGATTTCAGGGCAAAATAAGGAAGTAGTGACTACTACAGATAATAAAAATATTAAGTGTGGGTCCCGAGAGGTAGAAGACAAAACAGATTCAAGAAGAACTTAGCAAAAGTCATTCTAAGAACATTCTTGACATTCTGAAATTGTTACAAGATTGTAACAATCTCCAATTCTAAGACTGATACAAGGTAAGGGAAAATATCTTTCCACCTTATTGGGCTTCTCCACCTACCATCAGCCCCACACCCTCATCCCAATCCCGAACAAAAATTTTTAAAAAGCATTTTAAAAACCACAAACTGCATGCCTTTGTCAAGAGAAGAATGCTGGATGGGAAGAATGCTGGCTGGGACTGCCTTTGGGGGTGCTGCTCTGGTCGGCTCTCCACAAGCTTGATCTAATTTGTAGTTAATATTGCTGTAAAGTTGTAATTTTTGCCTTAAGGCATTCTTCAATATAGATTTCAGAATGAGCTGAAGGCGGCCCTCCACATGTGACAGGAAGAAACATATGTTCTTAATCTGTGGGTTTTAAATTGTTTTAGAATTACATCAATGAGACATATCCTCCAAAGGAGAAGCAGGCCACCACCTCCCTAGGCACAGGGGACAGGAGCAACGTCCTGCCACAACTCAGGTGCTGGGATGCTTTAAAATGGGATTTTTATCTGGAGCTAAAATACAGGGATGCCAGTCAAAATAGCAAAATTTAACAGAACAGCAAGCAACAAATGCTGGCGAGGTTGTGGAGAAACTGGAACCCTGATTCACTGTTGGTGGGAGTGTAAAATGGTGCAACCCCTGTGGAAAGCAGTATGGCGCTTTCTCAAAAAGTTGCAAATAGAGATACCATTTGACCCAGCAATTCCACTACTGGGAATATACCCTGAAGAGACCATAGCTGACATCCAAGCAGATATATGCACACCCATGTTTATTGCACCTTTGTTCACAATAGCAAGGAGTTGGAAACAACCTAAGTGCCCATCAACAAACGAATGGCTAGAGAAGCTGTCGTATATTCGCACAATGGAATACTATGCTGCATTAAAAAACAAGGAACTCATGCAATATTATTCAAAATGGTTGACTCTGGAGAACATTATGCTGAGTGAAATATCCCAGTCACAAAAGGACAAATATAACATGATGCCACTGTTGGGGAGAGACTGAGTAAGATGGGTTCAATAATGTATACTGCACTGAAACAGAGGAGGGAGAAAACTGTTTAAAAGAGATATATAACTAGGTATTTCTGTCATCACAGGAGACTAGAGCGAGGGCTACATGGTGGAGGGGACCTGGGGGAGGGTTTGTAAAACAATGAAAGAATCTTTTCTTTTACTTTTCCATAATTTTTGGACTCATGTACTTATAACTTGTTAGTCAAATTTGTGCCTTCTAGGTTGCAACACCCCCATGATACATCTTCAAGGATATGAACATGTACAGCCAAGCACAATCAATAAGAGTGCATCTAAATCCCAAAATCAATCTCCATAATAGTCTATGTGTTTCCTACTGCCAAAGGGGCCCTTTAGAGTAGTGAGAGAAGATCTTCACCCTGAAACCCACAGCGTCCCTTTTCAGCAGGAAGTAGCTAAGAGAATACACCATCCCCTTTTCCTTATGACTCAGAGTGAAGTCTCTCTCAGGGAGGAGTGATAGGGAATGGCAAAGGATACACTGACAAAGAAGATTAATCAGAACTGGCTTTGACAAGCACTGTGGCATTTGGACAAGAACAAACTGGGAGGAGGGTAGAGAGAATAGTGCAACAAGGAATGAATGGAAGCCCAAAATCTCTGTAAATGTTTATGAAAATTAATAAAATATAGAAAAAAAATACAGGGATGCTGGGTACTGGAGAGATCTGTTTCTTGCTAGAACCAGGGGCATTGCTAAGCTGAACTGGGGATAGAGAGGGAGATAGAGCACTTTGGAACAGAGTCAGAGGAAGAAAGGACCCCATTTCTTCAGAACAAGCACCCAGCACAGACCCTCAGTACTCAGTGCTGAGCAGCAGAGTGCTAGGCTGGAAAACCAACCTTAATGAACCAGCAGGGATAACCCTTTAAAAAGGCTGAATGCCATGAGGTGCACAGGCTCTGAGGTCTCTGAGACACTGAGACTCGCTGACATCAGGTCAGAAACGACATCTTGCTGACCCTCCAGCCGTCAACCACGTGGAGAGAGACAGCCCAGCTTTGTAGTTGATTTGGACCCCCAGAGAGGCACCTCCCTTGGGGGTAGCAGCACATGTCTTTATGGGCTACACTACCAGAGAGCCCCCTGGTTCTAAGACAAGAATTTGGTATTTAGAGCTTGGGGACAGGATAAATAATGAGAACTGTGACAGTTCAAGAGAAAGAGTAAAATGAGAAAAGGAAACGGGAGTGGGGTATGCTAGGCAGAAGCACACTCAACCCAAATACCACTGAGTCGATGCCAACCAGAGGAGATGACCTCATCTTCCCCCCACAGGGCAGCTGATAGGTTTGAACCACTAGCCTTCAAGTTAGCAGTCCAACACCTACCCTTCTAGGCCACCAGAGCTCCTCATAGAAAGAATAATGGTGGGAATTAGGAGAAAGGAGAACAGGTAATAGGAAGGTGTGACTAGAAAGAAGATTCGAGCTGTCACTAGGACCATCACAGAGGCTGCCCACAGTGCCAGGGGCAAAGCCCTTCCTGGACTGCAGTGTCCTTTCATGACTTCACAAGGCAGCAGGCGAACGGGAGCCTCCCCAGATGATGGAGGAAGAGGAGGAGGCACATGGCCACAAGATGTACGGTAACAGGTGAATCCTGGCCTCCAAGCCCTATGCTCCTTCCCATTCAGGACTCCTGAAAAGTTAAGCAACCAGGACAAAAAAGCAGATGGCGAAAACAGACATTCAGTACAAATCAGCGGGCTTCAGATGTCGTTCTGCTCTGCAGAAGACATGAAGAAACAAGTGAAAGAGAAGTGAGATTATTTCTGAAATGGCACCATAATCCCACACTCCCCCCCCCCTTTTGTTATCTGAGCAGGAATAAAAATTGTGGGAAAGCCCCTTCCCCGGCCTGCGTCTTTCTCTGCAGATGGGATAGAACAGGCCGTGCTCCACTGGGGACTCTGCCCCTGGGACGGCGAGGATCTGGGGTCACAGAGGTTTTCTTTGGCACCAGGTAGAGTTACCGCCTTATCTGAGGAAACCAGAAAGAAAGAACAATAGATGAAAATGCGCTGGATGGAAGAAAGGATCACTCTGCTTATCACAATCTTGATTCTAAAAATAAAAGACTTGGAAACTCAAGTCCCTCGAGTGGCTGGGTCAAGCCATTCAATAGAAGTCTCCTCTGGGCATTCAGCCTCATCTCTTTTCCAGGAGTTACACCCTGATGTTTTCCCAACTTCCTCTCACTCTGCATGGCACAATGGTGAAAGCGCTCAGCTGTCAGCTGATAAGATGACAGTTTGAATCCACCCAGTAACTGCAAAGAGAGCTCTGGTGGCCTCCAGGGGTAAGGAGCTGCTCTGTCAATTCAGAGGCACTGTTGGAACCCATCAGCTGCTCAGCGGGAGAAGGACGGGCAATCTCATCCTGTGGAATTTACTGTCTCTGAAAACTCGCTGAGTAAATCCCAACTCGATGGTACATAATGTCCAAAGATGTTGGCTGTTGGCTTTTACAAAGTCTGGGGTTATGTGCCTTCAGGTTGACTCCAACTCATAGTGGCTCTGTCCACAATAACTCTGAACCCTGCTCTGTCCTGAGCCAATCTCACTGCCTGTGATACACCTACACTCATTACCCCAGTTACTGCATTAATCCATCTCATCCAGGGTCTTCCTCTCTTGTTCTGTCTCTCCACCCTTCCAAGCATGATGGGCTTTTCCAAGGACTGGTCCTTCCCGATAAACATGCTCAAAAGCCTTGCTTCCAAGGAGAAACTTGGTTTCACCCTCTCCACGACAGACCTACTTGTTCTCCATGGAATGTTCAATACTCTTCTTCAGCACCACATCTCGGAGGTATCAATTCATCTTCTGTCATCCTTGGTCATTGTCCAGCTCTCTTATCCATAGCAAATAACTGTGAAGACCCTGGCCTGGATCAGGTGCACGTTAATCTCTAGACTGACACCATTGCTCTTCAGCACTCTGGGGAGGTCCTTGACAGTAGATTTTCCTAATGCAGCTAGTCTTTTGATTTCCTGACTGCTGCTGTTAAAAGTGTTGATTGTGGAGCCGAGCAAACGGAAATTGTGTTAACCTCAATCTCTTCATCTATCATGGTGCTGCTGATTGGCCCAGTGGTGAGAATCTTTGTCTTCTCGATGTTGAGCTTCAATACACATTGAAGATTACAGTCCTTGACCTTCAGCAAGTGCTTCAGGTCTTCTTCGATTTCAAGCAAGCAAGGTTGTGTCATCTGCATTACGTCGGTTGTTAATGAGTCTTCCTCCAATCCCGAAGCCACATTCCTCCTCATAAAGTCCAGCCTCCCGGATGATCTGTTCTGCATATAGATTGAAAAGGTATGGAGACGGGATGCATGCCAGGCATACACCTTTCCTGATTTTGAACCATGCAGTTTTTCCTTGCTTAGTTCTGACATCTGCTTCTTGGTCCAAGGATAGGTTTCGCATAAGCACAGTCAAGTGTTCTGGGATTCCCATTCTTCTCAAAAATTAGAGTCTAGAAAACCCAGTGGGACAGTTCTGCTCTGTCACATGGGGGGTCACTATGAGTTGGAATTGATGCCAAGACACAAAACAACATGTCACTGGTCTAACGATGAAAGCCCACCTGAAAAGAGCTTGTTTATTGCAGAGATTTTAGGATCTCTTCCTCCTGCTTAACAAAATGCAGTTGTTGATTCCTTCACAACCCTGAGACCTTTTGCTTCGGCTCCCAGGTCTCGCACAAGCTGTGTATCCTTTGTTGGGTGGAGACAAAGGACGGAGACGAGGTAACCCACCTAGGAGCCTAAATATTGATGGTTCAAATCCACTCAGGAGCACCACAAGAAAACGGCCTAGTGATGTGCTTCCATAAATCTTTTTTTTTTTTCCATAAATCTTACAGACAAGAACCTCCTATTGGAGAAGTCCTACTCTGTAAGACTGGGGTCTTTAAGAGTTGGACTTAATGGTGGTGTTGGGGTTGTGGATTATGAAGAAGAGGAAGATAGATGTTGTTATCAGTTGCCATTGGGTTGAGTAGGGCTCATAGCACAACCCAGTGAACCACAGAGCTGAACCCTGAACTCATAGTGAGTGACCTTTTGAACAATAGATCTGAACAGAGCAAGATATTAATAGAGCTTCAATTCTCTAACTCCACTAACATCACAGAGCCAGAGAATAAGAATTATGTTAAATAATAATAAGATAAGAAGAAGAAGAAAACAAGGGGCCAGTCCTTGGAAAAGAACATCCTGCTCGTTCAGCGGAAGATAAGACGGTCAGCGAGCCGGGGTGACACACTGACAGGGATTCTGAGGCTGGCACCAGATCCGGCCAGTTTTGCTCAGTCGTCTGCAGGGTCAGTGTGAAGTCGACTCAACAGCACTTCACCACGTGATGAGGAATCATGAACTTAGAAATAAAAAGCACTTCAGGCTAGTACAGAGGGCCCAGTTCACGCAAACTTAAGATACGATGCTTTTTTCAATGCTTCAGCCTCAGTGACACTTCTGGATGGTTCTGCTGGAGAGTCCTCAAAGCTCACGTCCACCCTTTCCTCAGGCTGGAACACCTACGAAGACTGCTCATTCCTGTGACTACACGGACCGTGGGGGGTCCCTTCTCAGGAGATCTTCAGCCTCGTGCTGTGAAGTGACTGGGTGACAGGAAAGTGAGACGGAAGGTGGGGAAACGAGGCTGCCCCTTGGGTTGCTCCTCTCCTGTCAGGAGGCATCCTCTCCAGGTGAGTGGCTGTAAGATAAGGAGTCTCTGATGTTAAGTGCCACTTAACTACACAGAGGACCCTCCAAGCTCAGAGCTCGAGAGAGCTCGTTGGCATAATCAAACGTGGAGGCTCCAGAGCCCCCCAAGGAGCCACTTCCCCGCGCGGGAGCTCAGCCATAAATGCTCCTTGGGGACAGGGGGCTCGACTCCCCTTTGGGTCAATGGGAGCAATTGGCTCTGTTCACTGACCACAGGATTAATCTCAAGTGTGCGCCTCAAGAGGAGATCTCCACGGCTCCCTTGCCGAGGCAGAGACCTCGGGTTCACTAGAGCAATTAGACTCCATTTCCAGGCAGCCTTTGGGGATCAAGGGATGCTGAGACAGCTGGTGGTTCCCTAGCCTGGGAAAACGAAATAGAAGAGTAATGTGATCAGAGAGAGCTCAATGTCATCACTGGCCGATAACAGCTCGGGTCAGAGGGGCCTGCCAGTCCAGGTGAATGAGTATGATTTTTTAAAAGCCTATCTGGTTCTATCAATCACAGACAGAAGGATATTGACATTTTAAACTCTTACAGTACCTATTTCTATTCTTAAAATTCTTGTCAATATTTGTTCCTGCATTTTAAGCTCTATGGCTACTTACTGGTCTAGATAAATTCAAATTGTCCCTTTAGGATAGAGCAGAGCTGCCTTATAGAGTTTCCAAAGCTGACATTTTTATGGGAATTGCGGACTAAGTATTTTCCCCCACAGAGCAGTTGGTGAGTCCCAACCACGGACATTTCTGTTAAGAGCTTAACCTTTATAACTCTAGGGCTCCCTCTTCAAGTACCATGTCCACGAGCATGAAGGTTTACAATTGTTAAAATCTCTTAGAAAACTCCCCATCTTATCTTTGATAACATTCCTTGTCCTGAGATCTATTTAGCACACACTAATATAGCAACTTCAGCTCTGTTTGCGTTACATTTTCATTCTATCTTTTTACTTCCAACTTCTCTGGAGCCTTCAGGTTTTGGTTTTGTGTTGTTTTCCCCTCCTCGGAGAACCTCTTCCTTTAAAACTGCAGCCTTTAGTCCATTTACATTAAATGCCGGTAGGCTGGAACTGCTCTGAGCGGGCTCCTAACCACTACTGAGACAGCTGGCGTGAAGTTTACCACTCTGATCTGGTTCCTGCTTGCTCCGTCTAATTTTTAAAACCATGTTATTATTCCTCTGCTTCTCCTTTAACCTTCTTCTGCATTAATTAAATTATTCTTTTATTTAGAATTTCACTTTCAGTCTCTTCTACATTTAACTGCCTTTACCCATACATCTTTGTACAACCCCTACTCCCCCCCCACACACACACACAAAATGATGCTAAATAGAACAAACACCCTAACACATGCTGTCTGAGGCTGCAGCGTCAAAGGACGAGAAGGTTCGCTGAGCAGAGCTTGGAAGCTCTTTCTGCCTCTTTGGTCCTTAACAACAGAGAAGGAAATTCCTCCTCGTCTCCTTAAAAGCCCTGTGGTCCTATGATTCCACATATGATAAGAATTACAGGCAATTTTCTCTCTTTAAGTTCCCTATATCATAATCTTTTTAGTTGTCTAAATCTCCGACCTTTCTGGCCCTGATCCTAAGAACTCAGACTCCTACTCTTGTATTACGTTTCCTCTTGGTTTTTTTCCAAGAACTTTCGCTTGGCTAAATCAACTCACAGACAATGTAGTGTAAAAAGCAAGTTTCAGGCCTGCAGAGACCTGGGCCAATTTAAGGCTTGTAAAGGGCTCCCTCTGGAGGTGGCCACTATAAAGATGATGAAAACTTTGTAAGGCTCAATGGTGACGACAGTAAGAAACTGTGGTGCCATCTCAAAGGTACTTGGTTCAATTCCACCAGCTGCTCTTGGGAGCCTGGGCAGTCTCCTCTGGTGCAATTTACTGTTCCTGAAAACCCACTGGTTAGTCAGCTATGAGTTTAGTTCCAACTCGATAGCACGAAACAAGCAAATAAAATTCACCTAGAAGATTACATTATGTATGAAAGTATTTTATTAGAAAGAAATTTTTACCTCCTAGAAGACAGGATAATTTTTATAAGGAAAATAAACATTGCTTTCACTAAATGCACCTCATAAATATAAGGCAAGAAGCAGCTAGGAATACATCAACAACCAGAAGAAATCTGATTTTAGAGTTCCGAAGCTCTTGATAGTTTTAGACAGTGCTACTTATCTTGAAGACTGGAGACAAGCTTTCTCCAGAAAGAAGGTAAGGTGTGGTGTGTCTCAGGGTAGCAAAAAGGACGGACAGACTTCTAAACCAGAGACACCTGGGTTCGGATATGCTCACTGCTAAGGGGAGCTCAAAATAAAGATGCTCACCACTGGGCCGACTGGCAGCATCATGACAGATGGAGAAGAGACTGAGATTCTCAACAGCTTCCTCGGATCCACAATCAACACTCTTGGTACTAGCAGCCAGAAAATCAAAAGGCATTGCATTGGGAAAGTCTGCTGTCAGGGCCCTATCAAGAGTACTGAAGAGCAATAGTGTTAGTCTAGAGATAGTTGCGCCTGATCCAGACCATGGACTTCACAATTACTTGCTGTGCATCAGAGAGCTGGACAATGACTAAGGATGACAGAAGGAGAATGGATGCCTTTGAGCTGTGGTGCTGAAGAGGGGTACTGAATATACCATTGACTGTTACGAGAACAAAGAGGTTCATCCAGGAGAGGGTGAAACCATGCTGTTCCTTGGAGGCAAGGATTCTGAGGCTTCGTCTGACATACTTTGGGCATGTTGCCAGGAGGGACCAGTCCTTGGAGAGGGACATCACGCTTGGGATGGCAGAGAGACAGTGTAAGAAAGGAAGACCCTCAATGAGATGGATTGACTTAGTGGCTGAGGTAATGAGGGTTGATGTGTCAGAGACAATGAAATTGGCTCAGAATACAGTAGGATTCGGAGCTATATTATACATAGGATTGCTATGAGTCAGAGTCAACTCAACGGCACTTAACAACAACAGGAGAAGCTCTGGTGGCCTAGTGATTAGAAGCTGCACTGCAATCTTGAAGGCATGCAGAAGTCCACCAGCTGCTTCACGGGAGAAGGATGGGGAAGTTTCCTTCCATGTGATTAACTGCCTCTGAAAACCCACCGGAGGGTCAGCTATGGGTCGGTTCTGACTCAATGGTTTGTAACAATAAAAATAACAATAATTTCGCAGTTACGTGATCTTGGAAAAAAATTTTCATTCTTTTTTTTAAATTTATTTTATTACTTTTTGTACATGTACCGTCAAATCAGATCTGACTGGTACAGGAGGAGATTGCCCCTCTTTCTCCAGTAGAGCATCTGGTGGACTCGAACCTCATACCTCTGGGCTTGCAGTGCAGCTTCTTGCCACTAAGCCACCAGAGCTCCCTTGTTTTCATTCTTTTAAACATCTACAAGGGAGTCTCTGCTAGCTTAGTGATAAAGACCTGTGCTGTTAATCCAAAGTCACGCGGTTCGATTCTGCTGGCTGCTCGGCAGGAGAAAGATGGACAATCTCCTGTGTAATTTACCGCCTCTGAAAACCCACTGAATGATTGGCTCTGAATCAGTTCTAAGCTGACAGTACACACCACCACCTAGGATCTCCAAAGAGTCCCAGTGGGGCAGTGGTTAAAGGATCCCATTGCCAGCCCCAAAGCTGGTGGGTCAAATTGGCCACCACTTCACAGGAGAGAGATGAGGCAGTGTCTCCATAAAGATGTGCAGTTGGGAATCGTGTGGGGAGCGGGACTTAGTCCTGTGGGGTAGGAAAGGATTTGATGGCAGATTTAACCATCCACAACATGAAGGTGAAACCAGAACTGACGTGCAAGGCTTGGGAAGAGAATCAGGGACGCGAATGCACACACACAGCCCCTACACGGGAGCCCTTCCTGGGTGCTGGCCGTTACTATTATTATATAAACTTAAAAGACTCTTTCTTCCACCTGCCTGCCAGTGTGTCACACTATAGTGGCTTGTGTGATGCTATGGGGCCAGGGGCGATGCCACCAGCCTGTCAAACACCAGCAGAGTCACCCCTGCTGGAAGGTTCAGTGGAACCTCCAGGCTCAGGTTAAAAAGAAGGGGCGGGCCATCTCCTTCTGAAAATTAGATGCTAAGAAGTCTGTGGAACACACAGTGTATTTATTGTCCAGTACAGTACAGGGTACTGAAGAGCAATGGTGTCACTCTGGGGACTCAGGTGCATCTGATACAGGCCATGGTCTTTAAAATCACTTGTTATGCATCAGAGAGTTGGACAATGACTAGGGAGGATAGAAGGAGAGTTGATACCTTTGGGCTGTGGTGCTGGATAAGAGTATTGAATGTACCCTGGACTGCCAAGAAAACAGATTCATCCTGGAGAGGGTTAAAGCAGGCTGCTCCTTGGAGGCAAGGATTCTGGGGCTTTGTCTGACATACTTTGGACATGTTGTAAGGAGGAAGAGGTCCTTGGAGAGTGACATCATGCTTGGGACGGTGGAGGGACAGTGCAGGAGGGGAAGGCCCTCTGTGAGGTGGACTGATTCAGTGACTGGGGTAATCGGGATGGATGTGTCAGAGGCAGTGCGATTGGCACAGGACAGAGCAGGGTTTAGGCTGTTGTACATAGGGTCGCTATGAGTCGCAACAACAACAACAACAACAACAACAGTGCTGGAAGAAGCTCCTTGGGTCGGAAGGCACTACCAACAATGTTGTTGTTGTGGTTGTGGTTGTCAGGTGCCATCAAGTCTACTGTGACCCACAGTGACCCTGTGAGAACAGATCTGAACCTTGGCTTGCCTTATCCTGTTCCATCCTCCAGTCTCTGATTTTCCTCGAATCCATTGTCAGTTCCCGCGTCGATCCATCTTCTGGAGGGGCTTCCTCTCTTTCTCTGACCTGCCTCCTTTCCCAGAACGATGTCTCCTCCTGACAACATGCCCAGAATAAGCGAGATGAACTTTCTCCCTCCTTGTCTCTCAGGAGCACCTGATAGCTCTTCCTCCAAGAGAGACTTGTGCGTGTTCTTCCAGCAGTCCGTGGGACCCTCAGTACTCTTCTCCAGAACCACAATTCAAAGGCATCAGTTCTATCAACCTTATTCATTGACCAGCTTCCAGACGCATAGCAAGCAATTGAAAAGAACAAGGCTCGGATCAAGCCCATCATACTCTTCAAACTGACACTGGTGTTCTATGACTCTGGAGAGATCCCTGACCAATTTCCCCAAGGCAAACTGTCTTAGAATGTCTTGATTGCTGGTACCATGGGTGTTGATTCTAAGTAGATGGAGGGAAAACACTCAAAAGTAAGTGCTCACAAAGGACAACTGAGATGATAAAGACTAGAGCTTCCCTGACAAGGAAGACGACAGTGGGGGAGGCAGGTGTCACCCCAAAGTCCTGCCAGGACAGAAGGCATCATGGGGATAGGCCTACCCTGCCTTTACAGACAGGTCTCACCCCTGGGGAAGGTTCAGGGCTCCCATGGTTCTTCCCAAGAACGGGCAAGTGGGAGCCCCATGGGGCACGGAGCCCAGAGAATCCTGGGGTGTACGAAATAAGAGGAATCTGGAAACGCAGCATAGGAACCTCCAGGGGCATGGAGGGTTCTGGGGTACATGCAGCTCAAACCTACCTACAGCCTCAATGTATCTACGGGAGATGTGGCCAGAGGGTTTAGGAAGTGAGTATATAGTTCACACAATGACTATAATCTGCATACTAAGGGAGGTGGTTGTTTGCCGTGGAGTCAGAACCGACCCTCCAGTGGGTTTCAGAGGCATCAATCGCACAGCAGGAGGCTGCCCAGCTTTCTCCTGTGGAGCATGGGGGTGGGGGGAGTTTGAACCGTATGCCTTTTGGACTGCAGCGTAGCTTTTTACCATTAGGCCACCAGAGCTCCTATATTAAGAGTTGTTTTTAGGTACCCTTGAGTTGAGTACAATTCATAGAGACCTTCTGAACAGCAGAACTGAACCTGTCTTACCCTGTGCCATCCTCACAATCTCCAACACCCTCAAGCCCATTGCTACAGTCACTGTGTCAATTCACCTGATTAAGGGTCTTCCTCTCCTTCACCACCCCTCCACCTTCCAAGGAATAACCTCTCCTAGTAACATGTCCAATGTATGAGAGACGAAGCTTCCTCATCTTTCCTCCCAGGAGCATTAACGTCAGAAAAGAGTTGTCCAGAGAGCTTGATACCACAGGAGTTTTGCAATCAGGCATGAGCACTCTTGTTTGTGACGGACCACTGCTGTGCCCCTGGGCCTGGGGCTTCCTTTTCACCTTTAAGAGCATCTGCAGAAACCTGTAGCAAATCCTGCTTCTGAAACTGCAATTGCTGTATGGTTTTGTTGTGCTTAGTGGGTGTGCTTGGGGAAATGAGGAAATTTCTAGAATGTATCACTATGAGCCCATGTGGAAGATCTCAGACTCTCCCCAACACCCCATCTACCAAATCCAGCTCAAGTTTGGCTATGAAGGTGAGAGGATTTTAAGGTGAGCCAGGTACACAGCGTGAGGAAGTGACTGAGGGACAAACCAGCGGGGCTGCACGGGAACCGCAGTGCGTCCTACTCAACTGTCCTTGGGGCCCCAAGAAGGTCTGGACAGTTCCCGGTGATCAGAGACCGCACTGTCCCTCTCAGAGAGCCCCAGAGCATCGCTGCCACCTGACAGCCGCCCAGTATGAAACACAGAACACACAAGGCCGTGTGTGGAGCTTGTCAAGCCCACAGTACAGACTCCAACCCCGGAGCGGCCAGTCCTGCTGTAGCTTCCAGGTCTCTCTCTAATAACCGTGTCCTTCGCGTACCATAAAATTCATCTTCCGTGGGTACCAGTCGCTGGCTGTTGGCACGCTCACGGAGTGACTCAGCCACCACCCCGACCGAATTATCTCACTCTAGGACATTTCGCCACAATTTGCACGTCTACTCTATGAACTTGGAGAAAAGACGACAGTTTGGTGTTCAAGACTTTCGTTCATAGGGTCACTATGGGTTGTCGAAGACTCGACGGCACTTAACATCCACAACAATCCCAATGTGTCAGTGGGAGGCTTTCACCTGGATTGACAATGACGGGGAAAGCACGTGGTCCCATGAGGAGCAGAATGGGCTGTGAGCGCACGTGTGTGTGGGCACATGTGCATGTACGAGCATGTGCTGTGGGCACATCTACGGATATCTGTATACGTGCACACATGTCTAGGTATGTATGTATGTTACACATGTGTGTGACTATTTCTTGTGTTTGTATGTGCAGGTAGCCAAGGGGATTCCGACTGATAGCGAGGCAGTGGACACAGCTGAGCCCTGTCCTACCCGGTGCCTTCCTCATGGTCCACATCCTCATCATCCTCACTTGAGCCCACTGCTGCCGTCACAGGTCCATCATCTCCTCGATGGTCTCCTCGCTTTCTCTGACCCTCCACCTTTCCCAGCATCATGTCTTTTTCTAAGGACTTGTCCCTCCTGACAACAGGCCCAAAGTGTACGTGACAAAGTTTCACCATCCCTGCCTCTACGTAGAACCCTGTTTGGAGTTCTCTAAGACAGACTTGTTGATTCTTCTGACAGTTCATGGAATACCCAGTGCTCTTCTCCAACAATTTACACACTCACTGACTCCTTTGAAGTCTTCCTTATTCATTTCCCAACGTTCATGTGCATATGAAACAATTGAAAAGAACATGGTGTGGGTCAGGTCCACCTTAATCTTTACATGGACACCATTGCTCGTTAGCACTTCGGTGAAGTTCTTGACGGCAGAGTGCCCCAACGCAACACATCTTTTGATTTCTTCACTGTTGCTACCATTGGTGTTGATCCATGTAAAATGAATGTCTGACAACTTCTCAATTTCTATCCTATCGTCCAATGGTGAAGATTTTTCCTTTTTTTTAATTTTATTATTATTTTGTGTGTGTGTACCGTCAAATTGGATCTGACTGGTACAGGAGGAGATGGCCCCTCCTTCTCCAGCAGAGCATCTGGTGAAGATTTTTGTTTTCTTGATGTTAAAATGCAATCCAGACTGAAGAATCCAGTCTTTGATCTTCTGTATTAAATATTTCAAGTGTTCTTTGCTTTCAGCCAGCAAGGTCACGTCATCTGCATAAGATGGTTGAGTGAGTCTTCTTCCAATTCCAGTACCACATTCTCCATGTCCTCTAAGCCTCCTCTCCCCAGTACTCCACCCCTTGGGAAGTCCTTGTAAGTCTATGCCTCAAACACGTCTCAGAAGCACGGTCCTCTGCCATCACTGCTCCCCGTCTCTCAGTGCAGCTGCCCCCAGCTGTGTAAAAGTCTCCTGGGCCCCTTCAATCCGTGGTCTTGTGGCCCTTCATGTGTGTGGCCCTCAGGCTGTTCTCCCCCACACACAGAGTGAGCGCCCGAGTGAGAGGGTGTGAGAGAACAGCCTGTGAGGAAGGACGTAACTTGGAGAGGTGGACAGGACCCAGCATGCCCTGGCACCATCTCAGAGCTGCCCTGAAAGTTCTGGAAAGGAGAGTTCATAACCTCGGCATCTCCTCAGCACCATCTCCCCAACCCCCAGCCAGGGCTGGGGACCAGGCATGTAAGGGGAGCATGAGCTGACCTGTGCTTACCTGCCGTTCTGTAGACGGCAGTATTACATGTCTGATGTCTGATGGGGTGGTATTAATAAGCTCAGAATTCTCCAAATACCTATCAGTTATAAAGCTATCGTTAAATAGTTATAAAACTGACATCCATTTTCTCCAGCCTGCAAAAGTAGTTACTTTGACTTACAAATCTTTTTTCTCCTTTCTTTAGTCATAGACTGTGCTTTAAACTGCCTATTTACCAGGAGAGGAAATGCATCTTTCCTAGATTAGAATTCACCTCTTTGAATCTGGTTTTCTCAGTTATATGTAAATTGTATCTTAAACTGCCTGTTTACCAGGAAGGAAAAGGCATCTTTCCAGGATTAGCACTTACCCTTTCAAAACTCTTGTTCCTCAGTCATACGTTAGCTATTTCTTAAGTTGTCTGTTTACTAGTAAACTGCTCTTTTTAAAATATAGAAATTCTGTAACTTTATTAACAAACGTGTATTCAGTAAAATAGTATCTAACCTAAGAGTAAAAACCTACTGCGGGGGGTGGGGAGGGCAGGCTTTGGGAAGGATCTCACTCTTCTCTCAGATCTGAGAGATTGCCCGAAAGTTTGCAATTGGTCTGTCTTATCAGGAGACAAGAACCCCTTGTGTTCAGTAACATGTTTTTTCAACACATCTGGACTGAACACTTCACTACAGGTTAATAGGTAATAAGAAAGCACAAAACCTTGCCTGCTGGGTAGTCCGTCCCTGTCAAGAATGATGTATTTGAAAAAGGGCTTGGGAGAAAGACAGATGCCTGGCACACATAGAAGCTGGATCGCTGATGTAGAGAGAAAAAAAAGGTGAAAATGTTCACGCCAGGTTAGCAAGCAAGCCGCAGCAGGCCCACGCTGATGACGCTTATTGGGTCATCTGACACTGCACCTGTCCCTCAAAACCTGGGCAGAAGTGAGCAGACTGCTGGCTCCTGGGGCCAACCCTGATCCCTCTGGCCAGGAAGGACTGGCTGCCCTCCCTAGTCTGCCCCAGCTCTGCCCTGGCTCTCTGATCACAGTCACACAGGGTGCACACAGTCCATGCATCACATGCTGCCTGAACACGAGCGTCTGCTCAGCACACCTGTGCAGGTGTCTGGAGCAGGGAAATATTGCTGCACACGAGCATCTGTGAGCACAGTCCACGCGTATACGGCACCTGACGGCCGGCGCACACGGCTCCTCTTACCAAACCGCATCCTCAGGACAAAGGGGACCCCACATCGGGCTACTGGCCGGGAGGTCAGTGGTTTGAACTCAGCAGTTGCCCCACTGGAGAAAGATGAGGTCCATGTCTGGAAAGATGATGACTTTGAAAACCCTACCGAGTGATTCGACCCTGCCCTGTGGGGTGACTGTGGAATGGACTCTGTGGCAGCGGATTTTGTCACTTGCACAGAGGTGCAGCTGGCACTGGAAGCAGCCTCACCCTTAGGGGGTTGACTAGAGGGTGGGAGGGGTCTCAGAACCACACCTCAGTGAGCTTGAGGATCCCCGTCCAGCCTAGAACCAAGCTGTCTGAGAAAGCTCTCAGCTTCAGGCAGTTTACGCTCCTTCCCTCCTCCTTGACCAACCTGGGTACCAGCCATCCTTTCTGATCACATCGTCAGCCTTCTGTGAACAACAGGTCTACAGTGGCTCCGAAACGATTTCACTGCATTGAAACACTGCTATCCTCCAGGTACAATGCGCACCGACCACAGCTCCCAGGACAGCCAGGATGTTGGGAGGCGTCAGTAAGTGTACCCAAACCCAACCCACTGCCACGGGCTCATCACAGCTCCGCCAGGTTCTCACCGCGGCACATTTACAATCCGTACAAAGAGGCAGCCTGCGCAGATGCAGCCTCGCCTTCTGGGGTCTGCTGGAGAAGACTCCCCAGAACCACGGCCTACGGGAAACTGCCCGTCTGTCTCCCTCAGAGCAGCTGGTGGATTTGAACCGATGGCTTTTCATTAGCCGCCTGACACATCACACACTAGGACACCAGGGCTCCTCTGTAGGTGCCCAAATGCCTCTCGGGGCCATGCGCGCAGCTGTGTGACAGGAAGGCTTCTGTCCGAGCAGCTGGCCTTACTTAATCAGCAACTGTTTTACAGAAATGTGGGCTCGTCACCCTGGAGTCTACCAGCTTCTGTGGCTGTTAGAACTGTTGATAAGACGACTGGATGGCTTTCTCACGTGGAGGAGCAGAAAACAGATCAAGAAGGTCCTGATGGAGGTCAGTGACACGGGAGTGAAAGGGAGAGACTGAGAAACAAAACAATTCATGTCATGAGACCCCAACCTCAACCTGTGGGTGCCCTTCCTAGTGCACTTAATGTTGTCACGCTGTGGGTTGTTTTCTTTGTTTGTTTGTGGTTGGTTGGGGGTTGGTATGTGTTTGTTTTACAGTCAATGGTTTATTCATTGCAAATGTCTCCTATAAAAAACCATAAACGAGGACACTGAGAAAGAGGGGATGAATTATGTAGACTGCATTGAAACAAATGAGGGAAAGAACTGTTTAAAAGGGATATATGATTAGTTATTATTGTCATGACAGGAGTCCAGAATGAAGGCTGCACAGTGGAGTGGACTTGGGGGGAGGGACTGTATAACAATGAAAGGATTTTTCTTTTACTTTTCCAAGAGAAGAGCGAATTGATGGGGAGAGGTGGGCAGGGAGAAAAGCGAAACAATGAATGAATGGAAATCCAAAGTCTCTGTAAACTTTCATTAAAATTAATTTAAAAAAAAAAAAACCCAAAAAACCCCAATGTTACCTTTAGCAAACAAAAAACCAACCAAACCAAACCAAAACAAAAAAACAACAAACAGTGACTATACATAAGGACCTCACCTGACGGATCACACAGGAATCATACCAATTACATCTGTGGAAAGAATGGCTGGAGAAGCTCAGTATCAGCTTTGAAAACGAGGCCAAAGGCTGACTGTGGAACAGATCATCAACTATTCATTTCCAAGATCAAACTAAAGCTGAATAAAATTAAAACAAAGCCACAAGAAACAAAACTTGACTTTGAATCGATCCCACCTGGATGTAAAAACCATCTCAAGAACAGGTTTGAAGCCCTGAGCAGTAAGGAATGAAGTGATGTTATTGTTGTTATGAACCACTGAGTTGAGAACCTGCTCATGGCTGACTGACCCTCCCACCGATTTGCAGAGGCAGTCAATCCATGGAGGAGACTCCTCATCTTTCCCCGTGGAGCAGCTGGTGGATTCAAACCTCCTGCCTTTGGCTTGGCAGTGCACCTCCTTTGCACTAAGCCACCAGCATCTACTTACAACACAGTTACAGTAAGATTTGACAGCGCGAAACATACTCAACAGCACGAACCAGCGAGCTCAGCTGGCCACCCAGTCTACTTATTCACTCACTCATTTGGTCCTTAAAACAATCTCATTTGTTAACCACTACTATCCCATTTTACAGGTGGGAAAACTAAGGTTCAGCAGAGAAGTGAAATGCCATCATGTGGGTGAGCTGAGAATTAAATCCAGGCAAACCGATGCTGGAGCCTGAACTGTGAACCTCTGGATTATTCCCCCTGCTCCCCAAACCCTTCCTCAGGAGGCCCTCAGAGTTTCTCACAGGCACCACTGATCCCGTCACAGCGGGAGTGCCCCCCTTTGATTGTCCAGGGTCTGCTCCCAGAGGGGTCATCTTGCTCACCCTTGACTTCATGGGCATGCGTGAAAATCCGTCAAAGAAATAGGAAGAAAACACAACCTCGACCTCGACCTCGTCTTCCTTGAGCCTCTGAGCGCTCTTCCCTTCTGCGGCTTGCACTCCCTCACTGCTGCCCAGGCTCCTGGCAAAGCTCCTTGCTGTTAAAATCATGACTTTCCCACGTTTCCAACAGCCGCATGTCCCCGTGAGCTCTGGCAGCTCATTTTAGCCTCTAGGCAGTGCGTCCCTGCTGCTGTTGTTAGGTCCATCGAGAGGACTCGCAGTGACCCCACAACAGATGGGACTGCGCAATCCCTCCCCCTCCTCCCCATCTAAGGTGGAGTCACTGTGCCACCTCTTCTCCTCCTAGAGGGCCCTTCTCTCTTTGCTGGGAGTCCCAAGGGAGTGCAAAAAAAAGGGCACCTTCAAAGGGAGCTCTGGGGACCTAGAGGCAAGAAGCTGCACTGCAATCCCAGAGGTATGTGGTTTGAATCCACCAGATGCTCTGCTGTTCCAGTCAGATCTGATTTGACGGTACACACACAAAGAATAATAATAAGATTTTTTTTTTAAAAAAAGGGCACCTTCAGCGACCCTGACTCTAGCCTGCCAGCACTGTGCCCTTGACCAGGATCACGTGGTGAATTGGTTGGATGGGGGCTTGAACGGCCTGTCTGCTGTTAACACTTACTGCCTGCTGCGAGAACTCAGAACTGACTCCAGTGGGTTTTCAGAGGTGGAAATCAGATAGGAGGAAACTGCCCATCTAATCACATTGGAGCAGGTGATAGATTCAAACCACCTGCCTATGAGCTGGCAGCACAACTCTTTATCCACTAGGCCACCAAGACTCCCTCCTGTTTTGTGTGGGGTTGACGTAGGGGGGAACTCAGGTGACTCAGTTCAGCTTCTGTTCTGCTACTAGTTGCCTCTGGAAATCTGAATAGTTCACATTGAGCTTGTTTCCTTACTAATAAAATTAGTTATTAAGCTCGGGAGGGTTACCCAGCTCTTTGCAAATTTAATGAAGCACTATTATGATCAACAATCTGCATTTTGCAGATGACACAGCCCTGCTTGCTGAAACTGAGGAGGACTGGAAGTGCTTGCTGCAGAGGGTCAAGGACTGCAGCCTTCAATATAGATTGAAGCTTAACATCAAGAAAACAAAGATTCTCACCACTGGGCCAATTGGCAGCATCATGATAGATGGTGAAGAGATTGAGATTGTTAACAACTTTAGTTTGCTTGGCTCTACAATCAATACTCTTGGTACCAGCATTCAGGAAAATAAAAAAATGTATTGCTATGGGAAAGTCTGCTGTTAGGGACCTCTCCAAAGTACTGAAGAGCAATGATGTCACTCTGGAGACTAAGGTGCGCCTGATTCAGGCCAATCATCAATGCAATCACTTGCTATGCATCAGAGAGTTGGACAATGACTAGGGAGGATAGAAAGAAAATTGATACCTTTGAGCTATGGTGCTGGAGAAGAGTATTGAGTGTACCATGGACTGCTAAGAAAACAAACAGGTTCGTCCTAGAGAGGGTTAAATCAAGCTGCTCCTTGGAGTCAAGGATTCCGAAACTTCATCTGACATATTTTGGACATGTTGAGAGGCCAATCCTTAGAGAGAGACATCATGCTTGGGACAGTGGAGGGACCGAGCAGGAGAGGAAGGCCCTCTATGAGGTGGATTGATTCAGTGACTGGGGTAATGGGGATAGGTGTGTCAGAGGCAGTGCAATTGGCACAGGATAGAGCAGGGTTTAGGGCTGTTGTACATAGGGTCGCTATGAGTCGCAGGTGGCTCGATGGCACATAATAACAACAATAATTATGATTCTCGTTAGAGAACTAGTTACGCTCCCCTAAGATTGTGCAGGATAGGCCAAATATCTATTGTTAACATGAGTTGTACTCCGTTCGACAGCACCTAACAAGGTGGTAGTGGTGATTCAGTGGTAGAGTTCTTGCCTTTCACATGGGAGATCTGGGTTCGATTCCCAGCCTGCATCTTTCAGTGGTGATTTATGAGTTTTTATGATGTTGCACAGGTAGGTGTATAATGAGGAAAGGTCCAGAGTTCAAATCCTCCAGCTGTTTCTCAGGAGAAAGATGGACAGTCCCTTCAGCTAGGATTTACAGCTTCAGACTGGGTAGGATTTACAGCCTCAGACTGGGAGAGGGATCGCTGTCACTCAGAACTGACTTGATGGTGGTGACTTTGGTTCTGGTTTTCAGATTAAGATGAGGAAGAAAGGTCTGCCCATCTAGCTCCAAAAATTCCCCAAGGAAACTCCTACAGATGGCAGTGGTCTGACCTAGGAACGGGGCAGGCCTGGGCGGCAACTCTACCCTCAGGGATGGGGGTCACAGCGAGCAGGTCACAGGCACTCAGAGGCAGCAACAACAGCCAAGACTCTGAGTCTCGTTTCAGAGTGTCCACAGGGCACCAAAAGGCCCCACTGGAGCCCTGCCTGACATGACCGCTCTGGATCTGATTCTCTGTCTAGGATTTGCTCACTCCACCCATCTTCCCCTCCTCCTTCCCTCCCCAAAAGACCATTCACCCAGGGCTATACTTCAGAAACAAGAGGAGAAGGACTCTAGCCCTCCCCAAGTCGAAACTCAGGAATGAAGTTTAAAAGACTCTGTGTCCATGTGGGTTTTAGAAAATGAAGTTACATTTTGTCCGATACAAGCTCAGAACAGGAAATTGAAGAAAGGTTGCAGGGAGTGGATGATGGCATTATTAGCTTTAAAAGCAGTGTCTGGGGTCAGATCGAATGTGCCCAGAGCCTGAGAAGGGATGTGTCCACTGTGGGCCCTGCCCCCCTTGAGGGCCCACACAGCTGCAGTTAGGGACCCACTTGAGGCCAAGCAGCCTTTCAAATGTCCCCTGACCAGTCCCCCATGCCCCTTCCCTGCCAGGCAGCTGCCGCTCACAGCCGGGCTCCCTCCCTCTGGGAAAGCAGATGGCACAATGGCCTTATCTCTGAGGGCAGGGGCATCTGTAGTAGATGAACAGTTGATTGTGCAGAGAAAAGCCAGGAACCTGGGAGCCCCCCGACTTCTTGTTTCACTTTCCATTAACCCACACAGCACTGTCTCCCTGTGTTTTCTCGCCTCAGGTCTGGTGGGGGTGGTTGTGTGCAAGTTCGAACCGTGTGCCTTTGGGACTGCAGTGTGGCTTCTTACCGCTAGGCCACCAGAGCTCCCAAGAATTGGGCCACCAATTCAAAGGTCTGAGCCCACCAGCTGCTCTGCGGGGGAAGGATACACACTCTCCTCTCGTGCAATTTACTGCCTCTGAAAACCTGCTGGAGGATCAGCTAAGGGTCAGTTCTGACCTGACAGTGATCAATAACAAGCACCACCTTCAGGCTAAGTCACGACCGCCACCCCTCCCTGAGCGTCTGTCCTGAGCTAAATGCTTCCCACGACCTGCTCTAACTGGGCGGGGCGGACATGAGTCCCATCATCCAGATGTGCAAACTGCTGACACACGTATCTCATCACCCAGACAAGAGGAATCAGGCTCGGGGAGGTTAAATAACTTGCTGCAAACCTCACACCCACTGGACGCACAGGTGGACAAAGGGCAGCCCAGCCAGACCTTCCCTGTCTCCCCTTTAGTCCCAGTCAAACCATGCCCATGGCCTTCTGCCAATTTCCACCCAGAACGACCCCACAGGGCAGAGGAGAAATGTCTCACAGGTTCCCATGGCTGCAATCTTTACTACAGCAGGTGGGCACGTCTTTCTCCTACAGAGAGGCTAATGGGCTTGAACCACCAACCTTTTAGCTGGCAGCTGAGTTCTTTAAGGAGAGTGCCACCCAGGGACTCAACAGTCACATTCAATCCCAAACATCTGCACATTAGAATCATCTAGGGATCTTCTTTTTTTTAATTTTATTATTTTGTGTGTGTGTGTACTGTCAAATCAGATCTGACTGGTACAGGAGGAGATTGCCCCTCCTTCTCCAGCAGAACATCTGGTGGATTCGAACCAGGACCTTCTGGGATTGCAGTGCAGTTTCTTGCCACTAGGCCACCAGAACTCCCTCTGGGGATCTTCTAAGACTCCAAAAGTCCAGAGAACACCCTAGAAATCACCATGTCTGGGAGGGGGATGCAGGCAGCAGGAGTTTGGGGAGTTTCCCAGGTGGCTGTAACACACAGACAGGCTGGAGACTGGTGTAAGGTTGTGGAGACGTAAATGGTACAGGCATTCTGTACCGTGAAGCAGGGCAGTCAGAGGTGCCCAGACGCAAGCCTGGAGATCTGCTTCTGGCTGGGCCCCTGAGGTCTTCTGCCACAGTGCAGCAGGCTGGTCCAGTCACATGCAGCAGGGCGTTTTTATCAGTGCATTTAACAATCATGTACAAATAAACCCCTTAAGAGCTGAGCGGTGCCTAGCTACCACTACCGACCCATCAGGGCCACGATACAGCCTAACAGAACGAGAGAAGAGCAGAAAAGAACTCAAATCTAGCTCAATGGTGCCTCCACAGGGTCTCCGAAGCTTTTACAAGAGGCCTGACTGTTCATCCTTCTCCCACAGAACAGCTGGTGGGCTCCAACAGTGGCGTTCTGGATTGCAGGTCAAGGGCAATACGCACTATGTGACTCACTGTCATCTCGTCAGAACCAGCTCACAGCTGGGCCTCCGCCAGGCTTCTGACGCTGTACCTCGCGTTGGGGGAGACTGCTCACTTTCTCGCTTGGAGCCGCTGGTGGATTTGAACTCCTAGAGAGCTGTGATGTTTACGTGAGAAGAGCAACTCCCTGCAACACCAGCGCTCCCTTTCGGTGCTGTGCTCCTTTAAAAAAAATCTTCTGTGGATGCAAGGGGCAGAATACTGAGTGATCCAGGAAGCATTAAAAGAAGATAGAAGGAATATACAGAGTCGCTGTCCCAAAAAAAATTGGCTGATGCAGAAGAAATTCATGAAACAACGTATGATCAAGAGGCAATTGTAACCCCACCCCCCAAAAAAGAGGCAATTGTCAGTTCGAATTTGTATTCGAGTTTTGTAAATAAACCAGTAGATGGGGTGGGTGGGTGGGGGCGGAAGAGGCAATGGTTTTAAAAAAAAAAAAGACAATCATGATGAAGGAGGAAATGCAGGCTGCTCTGAAGGACTTGGCAAAAAAAAAATCAGGCCCCAGGAATTGATGGAATACCACCTGACATATTTCAACATACAAATGCTGCCCTAGATGTGCTCACCAGGTTGTGCCAAGAAATCTAGACAACTACCTGGCCAAATGACTGGGAGTGATCCGTACCTATTCCCATTCCAAAAAAAAGGGTGACCTGACAGACTGTGGAAATTATCAAACAATATATTACTATATCACACGCAAGCAAGATCCTGCTGAAGATTATCCAAAAACGACTGGAGCAGCACATTGACAGAGAACTACCAGTATTACAAGCTGGGCTTAGAAGAGATTACAGCACTACAGACATTATTGCCAATGTCAGATGGATCTTGGCTGAAAGCAGAGAGTACCAGAAGAATGACTGTGTTTCATTGACTATGCAAAAGCATTTGACTATATAGATCACAACAAATTGTGGCTGACATTGAGGAGAATGAGAATCCCAGAACACTTTATTGTGCTCATATGAAACCTATACTCAAAGCAGGAAGCAGTCTTCAGAATACAGCAAGGAAATACTGCATGATTCAAAATCAGGGAAGGAGTGTGTCAGGGATGCATCCTGTCTCCATATCTTTTCAATCTATATGCAGAACAGATCATCCAGGAGGCTGGGCTTAACGAGGAGGAGTGTGGCATCAGGATTGGAGGAAGATTCATCAACAAACCTAAATTATGCAGATGACACAACCTTGCTTGTTGATACTTAGAATGACCTGAAGCATTTGTTACAGAAGGTCAAGGACCTTCAATATGGATTGAAGTTCAACTTCAAGAAAACAAAGATTCTTACCATCGGACCAACTGGCAGCACCATGATAGATGGGGAAGACATTTAGGTTGTGAACAATTACAGCTTGCTTGGCTCAACAGTCAATACATTTGGCAGCAGCAGTCAGGAAATCAAAAGACAAATTGCACTGGGAAAATGGGCTGTCAAGGACCTCTCCAGAGTACTGAGAAGTCCCTCTGATCTTCACATGAAGTCCCATAGTCTTCACAATTCCTTACTATGAATCAGAGAGCTGGACAATGACTAAGGATGACAGAAGAAGAATCGAGGCTTTCAAGTTGTGGTGCTAGAGAAGAGTCTTGAACATACCACGGACTGCCAGGAAAACAAATAGTTCTGTCTTGGACAGAGTGAAACCAAGTTTTCCCTTGGCAGCTAGGATTTTGAAGCTCTATCTCACATATTTTGGGTATGTGGCCAGGAGGGACCAGTCCTTCGAGAAGGACATCATGCTTGGAAGGAAGGAGACAGGAGAGGAGTAGCCAGGATGAGATGGATTGAAACGGTAACTGGGGCAGTGGGGGAAGGTGTGTTGGAGTCAGGGAGACTGACTCAGGACAGGACAGGTTTCGGAGCTGTTGTACATAAGGTCACTATGGGTCAAAGACGACACGACAGCACATAATAACAACAAACAACATGTGAGATCAAATGGTCCTCAATGATTCAAAAGCAAGCTTTTTAAAGAAATCAGAATAAAACTTAAGAAAAAGAAGAATGACGA
>NW_006399774.1:7165595-7170766 GCF_000299155.1 Elephantulus edwardii | reverse complement strand
AGACCCACAATGAAATGGATTAACACAGCGACTGTAACAGTGGGTTCGCATCTGCTGGGATCACGGGGACGGTACAGGCTAGGGCGAGGCTCTGCTTTGTGGTCCACAGGGTTGCTATGAACGGTAATAGACACGGCCCGGAACGTGAGGAATATTTAAGGCCCTCTGGTGGGGTGTGTTCGGCACTGCTAACTGCTACCTGAAAGGTGACTGGAATCCACCAGCCTTTTGCAAAAAAGATGAAGAATCGCCTCAAGCAAAGCCTTAAGAGCTGCTAAAACTTGACGGAGGACTGCTGAGTCTGCATTGACTTGGGAGCTGTGGGTTTGGGTTTGTTATTGTTGTTATGGGCTGTCAAGTCGCCTGTAAATTATAGCGACCCTACATACAACAGCTCTGAAGCCTGCCCTGTCCTGAGCCAGTCTCACTGACTCCAACACACCTACCCCCATTGCCTCAGTTACTGTCTCAATTCATCTCATCCGGGGCTCTCCTCTCCTGCGCTGTCCCTCCACCCTTGCAAGCATGATGTTCTTCTCCAAGGACTGGTCCCTCCCGGCCACATGCCTGAAGTATTTGACATGGAGTTTCAAAATCCTAGCCTCCAAGGAGAAACTTAGGTTAAGGAAAAATTCCAGGAGGACTGGCGTGTCATAGTGGTGACAACACTGGGCTGCTGACCAAAAGGTAGGTGCTTCAACCCCCCAGCAGTAACTCAGGAGAAAAGATACGGTGGTCTGTTGGCTCTCAATGATTACAGACCAGGAACCCTGTGAAGAGTTCTACTCTGACATGTTAATTCAGATTTCATTGAAATAAACTCCCTGGCACCCAACATCAAAAGGCAAATAACCTTCTAATACATTGAACTGGTTTGTTTTCCCAGATTCCTGATCTAATGCCAGTGGTGTGCTGGTGGTGTGAGGCATTATGTGTTGCCCTGTAATTGGAACGTTCATGGTTCTAATTCACCAGTTGTTCCATGGAATAAAACATGAGCATTCTCTCCTCTGGAAAACTGGCAGCCCGACGGAGGGTCGACAGGGGTCAGAGTTAACACAGTGACAGTCAGGGTTCTTTTTTTTCTTTTTTAAAAATTAATTATTATTATTGATTCTAGTGAAAATTTACAGGGACTTTGTATTTCTATTTATTGTTGCACTTTTCTCCCTGCCCACCCCTCCCCTCCAGTTCGTTCTTCTCTATGAAAAGTAAAAGAAAAATTCTTTGTTATACAATCCCTCCCCCACCAAGTCCACTCCACTATACAGCCTTTGCTCTGGACTCCTGACATGACAATAATACCTAATCACATATCCCTTATAAACAGTTTTCTCCCTCATCTGTCTCAATGCAGCATACATTATTTATCCCATCTTTCTCAGTCTCCCTCCAACCCCCGATGTCAGTCCTGTTTTACAACAGTGGCACCATGCAGTATCGGGTTTCACTTTAAGAAGTCCTGGTGGTTAGTAAGCCCTGAGCTGCTACTGAACAGTCAGCAGGTGGGAGCCAGGAGAGAAAAACATGCGTTTCCTTCCACTCAGATATCTGGTCTTGGAAACTTTATGGCAGCGCAGTTCTGCTTTGACCAGTGGGGCCGAGTTGAAATGTCCTTGGTGGGAACAAGAAGTAAAAATGTGTTGGGTGAATGAAGGAACATTTCTATTTGGAGACAGAATCACAACACTCCAGTAGAAAGGCAACTTCACGACCCAGAGCTGAGAGAGAATGTGAGCACTCGGGCCAAGGGCACGCAGGGTGAGGCCTGGCTGTGCTCCTTCTAAGAACCTTGACCTTGGGGGCTGGGGGCAATCGTGGTCCAGAGCTCGAGGCTGGCCTGTCTCTCCTGGACTCTCCTGGAGGTGCCCAGTCAGGCCTCGGCTTGGGCAGTTTGGATTCTCTGTGCCCCAAGTAGATTCTGGACACCCTGCCTGGAGCCCCTGGTTCCACGAAGTGTGCACACATGCATGCGTGCGTCTACACAGAAAAACCCCAACACCTGACCACATGGACATTTCCAGGGGGGAAAATGCCCTTTTCCTCATTGTTGTTTGTTGTTACGTGCCATCGAGTCACTTGCGACTCATAGTGACCCTATGCACAAGAGCCCTAAACCCTGCTCTATGCTGTGCCAACCTCTCTGTCTCCAACACCCCCACTCCCACCGCCCCAATCACAGAATCGATCCATCTCATCCAGGGTCTTCCTCTCTTGCACTGTCCCTCCACTCTCCCAAACATGATCTCCCTCTCCAAGGACTGGTCCCTCCTTGTAACATGCCCAAAGTATGTCAGATGAACCTTCAGAATCCTTGCCTCTAAGGAGCAGCCTGACTTCACCCTCTCCAGGACAAACCTGTTTGTTCGCCTAGCAGTCCATGGTATATTCAACACTCTTCTCCAGCACCATAGCTCAAAGGCTGTCTCTATCATCCCTAGTCACCATCCAGCTCTCCAATGCATAGCACGCAATTGCAAAGACAATAGTCCGGGTCAGGGGCACCTTAGTCTCCAGCCTGACGTCGTTGCTCTTCAGTACTCTTGAGAGGTCCCTGACAGCTGACTTTCCCAATGCAATTCATCTCTTGATTTCCTGGCTTTCCTCATTAGAGTAATGAAAGGACATGGATGACGCAGAGGGAGGATCACGTCTGTCTCTGTGGTCTCCCGCTGCCTGCTGGGAACATTAATGCATCACTTGTTGTTGTGTATCACTGAGTCGGAACTGACCCATAGCTGACCCTCCGGAGGGTTTTCAGAGGCAGTTAATTACACAGGAGGAGATTCATCCTTCTCCTGCGGAGCAGCTGGTGGATTTGAACTGGATGCCTTCGGGATTGCGGTGCAGCTTCTTGCCACTAGGCCATCAGTGCTCCCTACTAATACGCCTTAAATACTAATGCATCGCGCCCCTTAAAACACAGGGGAGGGAGGGGCTCATACGCCATGAATATTTTGAAAATGCTTCTGAAGAGTAACTCACTGCACTTGGCAATTTTGTCTTCACCCATGATCCCTCAGGGAACATTGCAAAAGCACATCCAGGATCTTCTCCAAATGTACAAGCTGACAGTGTTCAGCATTGGAAATGTTTATTTCTCCGGACGCTTCAGTAAGGAGGTCTGGTGACATCGTGAACATTAGGTGACTAACTGCAAGGCATGACTGGTAATTCAAGACCCCCTTCTGCTCCTCAGAAACCAGGAGGGTCACCTTGAGTCAGAAGGACATGGTGGCTGGGGTCCCGACACACAGTGACCCTCCACTGGGTTTACAGGTGGACACTGCCCAGCTATTGCCCACGAAGCAGCGGGGTAGACACAAACCATTGACCTCCTAACAAAGTTTTAGACCCTCGGATGGACTTTAAAGTCTGCATTCACTTTATGAATGAAACTAACTTTAGAAAATACATCCCTGACAAGCACTGTGGCAATTGGACAATTCAAACAGACATTGGGGTGGGGGAGAAGAATGAACTGGGGATGAGGGTGGAGAAAACAGTGCAACAATGAATGAATGAAAACCCAAAATCTCTGTAAATGTTCATTAAAACTAATAAAATTTAATTAAAAAAATATGCAAGTGAAGACTCGGGCAAGTGTAGAAAGTTCCTGTAATGATGTGCACACGTGTGCTTCCTGCTTCCTGGTTATCAATCATCTTGGAGAAAAATGCAACAATGAATGACTAGAAACCCTAAGTCTCTGTAAACTTTCCTTAACATTAATAAACAAATTAAAAAACAAACAAAAAAAAGGTTGACATGGGAAGAGAATAAATGAAGCAGCAGGAAAATAACTGGACATACTTTAGAGAAATGTCTGAAAAAAAAGAGGAAAAAAAATCAAAATGAACTAAAACATTTCAAAAACCTAACTGTAATTCTGGTAGTGTGTACTATGTTTAACCAAATTCTGTTCAAATTCTTCTCACTGTACGTTGAATTGTTAAGAAATGTGTTTTGCTGCAACAATGAATGACTGGAAATCCTAAGTCTCTGTAAACTTTCATTAAAATTAATACATAAATTTTTTTAAAAATGAAAGTGAGAGAGAAGGAAAAAAACACAAACCAAAACAACAAAAAAAAAAAAGAAACGTGCTTTGCAACAAAAGATTTGACAAATTGCTCTAAAAGTACATTAAACAAGAAATAAATTCATCTCTAAAAAAAGAGAACAAAAAAAAAGAGAGGCTTTGGTCTGTTCTTAACTGTTTGGCTTAAAAATGTCTCTCTCTGCAGTAACATGAGAATGTGTGAAAATGAGTTTCATTTTCTCTGTGGCCTGTGGGCAGTCTTTTTCTTTTTCCCCCCCTTTATTTTCCAAAACGTTTTGAAAGTATTGTGCACCTCTGAAAAAAACTGAGAGGATCAGATGTAACATCTCTCAGAGCTACTAAGGGCTTAGTACATGTCCTGGAAACAAGGCGGGAGCCGGTGCCCTCTCTCTGCAGTCCCTACAGTCCCTACGAGGTCCTCTGAGAGAGGCTGGAGAGAAATCAATTTGATCTGATGGCAGCCACTCTCGTGTGCGAATAAACCCAAGCTCAAATGGATGCAGCCACACGGTGGACGGGACCGGCCAACTGGACCAGTTTCTAAACTGTTTACACTCTTCAATCATTTAAAACACAAATGACAAAAGGAGTCATCTCTAAGGCAGTGCGATGGAGCGGCCATTCTGAAACAGATGGTTTAAAGAAAAACCCTGTCCTTTTCTCTCTGAAAACTGCAGGACCACGAAGGGCGTGCAGAGGACCACCAGCCTCAGGGAAGGGAGGCCTGCAGCAGAATTCCACAAGCAGCCGCATCCAGGCTGCCTTCTAAGTGTGTAAAATATCACAAGGATTCTGCTTGTCACAGTCAACTGAAAGAGTTATTAAATGAGCTCAACAAGGTTTAGATTCAAGAGAACAATGACTGTGGAAGGCAGTCCTCTGACACACACTGTGAGACTGTTAAATACTCAGGTGCGTTTAGGTGCTCACCCGAGGCTTCTGAAAAGGGAATTCAAAGAGGGAACAAAAAGAGGCCACCTCTGCCCTCAGGGTGGCACCAGGAGATTCCAAAGGAACCAGCCTCCCAACACCAGGGCCTCCACCATGTCCCTGGTCACGCATGAAGCGTGGAGACCACCTTGTGTACATTGTGAGTTGTTGTTGTTGT
>NW_006399774.1:7149648-7163520 GCF_000299155.1 Elephantulus edwardii | reverse complement strand
ATCTGATTCCTATGCGTACCATCAGGTGAAGTCCATGTGTATAACCTGCGTTTGTGTCTCTTATAAAATGTATTTGCAATGTGAGTTACACAAGTCTATTTACACTTGTTCGCCCTCTAGATGACCTTTCCCCACCCCATCCAGGAGAAGAACCAACAACTCCTCAGAGGCAGTTAGTTCCTCTTTCCCACTTGAAGAATTGAAAATCCTGGACATGTCTCAGAGAAGGTGCAGCTGGAGCGCTCCTTGGAGACAAAGATGAGGAAGCTTTACCTCACGTACTTTAGACAGGTTGCCAGGAGAGGCTATTCCTTGGAGAGGGACATTGTGCTTGGGAAGGTGGAGGGATGGCAAGGAGAAGACCCTCACCACATAGATTGACAGTGACAGCAGTAATGGCCTTACGTGTGTAAGAGATTGTGAGGTTGGCCCAGGATAGGACAGGGGCTCAGATCTATTGCTCATGGCGTCCCTCCGGGTCATACTCGACTATAAGGCATCTAACAACAGCAGGAGTGCTGGACCTAGTGGACATGCATAAAGATTGGGTCTTTTGTCAGCCACTCATGTGCAAATGCCCCCAAAGCCTTAATCCCAATTCCTAGAGCATCTAGGAATACTAATCCTAGATGCACTAGGAATTCAGCGTGAGCCCCAATCTACACCTGTTCTTGATAGGAGGTGGGAGCTGGGTGGGTTGGCTGATCTGTCAACTGTGGACTTAAATGCATGGCCATAGGGTCAATTTCAAGTCACAGGGACCCCACAGGACAGGGCGGAGATGTGGCCACAGAGTTTTCAAGGCAGAAAGATGAGGCTGCCTGGGGCTCAAGCTGCTAAACCTTTTGTTTTACGGTGGAATGATTTAGTTACACGGGGAATAAAATGGAAAAGGTCCTTTTCTGAAGTTGTTATCAAATTTACAAGTGCCAAGCAAGGTCTGGGTGTTTGGATCTATTTGGAGACTTTGCCCTCCCCTTACTACAATACGGTGGGAGATTTAAAAACACAGTGGAACCTGTGAGAACCACAGTCCTTGGGACGGCTGTGTTTCTCTGGGTCACAAAGATTTCTCCTTTGAGATGCTGCGCTCTTTCTAATATTCCTTTCAGAGGAAGCTACTTGAGTCTTCCTTCTCTGGCAGGTTCCAGCATTTGCAGGTTTTACTGTGTATTCCAACACTCTAGGCAGAAAGGTCACAAAAAGAGAATAAAACCCCTACATTCAAAAATACAATATGTACTGCCTTCTCTTCCTTTTATAGGAAAGATGTAAAACTGAAACTCACTGTCATCTCATCGGAACTGGCTCGTAGCCGACCCTGTAGTGGGTTTCCAAGCTGTAAATCACAGGAGATTGCCCATCCTTTGCCCAAGGAACCACAGGTGGGTTTGTACAAGCAGAGAGGCATGGCCTTGGGTTACCTGGGCAACTCCCCTAGGAAACAGGTAATAAAATATATGTTTATACTTTTATATAACTCAAGGAATCTAAGGTACATTATTTCGGACTTTCTAATCTATGTCATAAAAAGTGTACTGAAAACCACTTTGGCATTCAGACTATGTCAACTTTTGAACACATATCAAAACAAGTGGTTGTTCAAATATGGGAAATAATAGTAACTGAATTTAAGAGAGTGCTTTTACAGCACTATACATGGCAGGGGGCACTGGGGTCAGGGCTAGAATTCTCGAATTCCATGTACGTGTCCAGTCACTTCCGGGACCATCAGCGGAAGTGTGGATGTGGCTTTGAAGCTGGACAGCGGGCAGCGACGCCTCCGCACTAAGATCGTCTAGGATGAAGGGCTTGCGAGCCACTTCCCAGATGCAACTAACGAGAAGCCCTACAGAGCCAAAGAGCCTGACTTACAGCTGACCACTGGGGTGGGACAGGGAGACATTGAGTCCGTTGTGTGTGTGGTGGCCACGACTTGAGGGCTGGCGGAGAGAGCAGTAACTAACAACTACACCCTGGGCACACAAACTGCTCAGTTCCTTGACAACAGTGCATGCGAAGGATGTGCGAAGCGACCGGGCAGAAGAAATGACGAACCACCACAATGAGTGTTTGCATCTTTATTACAATGTCCAAAAGTGACGGCATACTCGGAAAGGTTCGGGCTTTTGTTGCTTCAGTGTCAAGAGACCACAGACTACAGCATTCCAAGCACTTTAATTTTTGACAGAGTGAGAACAAGGGAATGATTTAAAAAAAAAAAAAAGTATATTCTTTCAGGGTGTGAAGAGTGCCAGTGTTCTATTTCTCATTTCTGTCTGTCTTTTCCCTACTGGTGTCGTGAACACTGAGAATTCCTAAAACACTAATTCTGCCCTGAGTACTTGCTGGGAAAGTTAGCAATCTCTATCTGAATCAGCAGCTAATAATAAGTGTACTTATAAAGTATGTTGGGGACACAGTGCAAGACGGCCAGCCTTCCCCTCCCACCGGGTAACTTGCCGCTTGCAATAACAGGACATGAAGATCGGAGCGAAACTCTGGATTTTCTCAAAGTTCTCTGACAATTTTTTTTCCTTTTTAAAATGAGAGCTTACAGTTTTCACTGTCTGAAGATACAGCAGTGGATTGAAGCCACTGGTTAAGAGCAACTCAATCTGCTCATTTTGTGTCCAAGAAATACGCCTTGGTTTACTGAGGAGCTGTTCCAGCGATCTGGAGTTCCAATCCAAGATGACTCGTGTCCCCAGAGGGCCTCTCTGTCCTCTGTCCTTCCTGTCCCTGGCACTGGCTGATGTGGCAGATAAGAGTTTTGTCACGAATGATTGTCCAGTTGAATGTGGTCTTGTGAGAGTGCGTTATCTCTTACAGATGCAATACTGTTCGTCAGAGCGGATCCTCTAAAAGAACAAATATGAACTAGAAACTCATAGAGTTCGTGTTTAAAAATTTATAAAATTAAACCTGCACCGGCAGGTAACAATGGGGAGGCATGCGTGCAACCTCGGGGGGCGGTCAGAGACCGCGTCTCAGAGCTCAGAGCCTGCTCAGGAGGTAATGGTGGGTCCTTAACGCTTCCTTAAACCAAGATCCGATGTGGTGCCCGCTAGAGCTTTGCAGCACGTCTCCCTGATTCCTACAGGGCCTGGGACGCGGGAAGCTGCCAGAACGTCATTCATCATCTTGCCTGTTGACAAAAGGAACAATAACGGGTCATCACTGGTCAAAGGAATAACTTTTCCTAGCTTTTTATTTTTTTTCCAAGACAATTCCTAATTAGGAGAGGGTGTCACTCACTACAATCTGATTCACATCTTCTCCCAGCAGGGTGGGTACGTTCAGAACATGTGATGTTCACTTCTCTCCTGATGCTGATTCTTGGGGCCCTGTGCTGGGAACTGAGAGTCCCAGGTTCTAGACAGGATTTCACCAGCGTGAACAACATCATCTCACCCTGCAGGGATCCTTCACCTACACTCGGCTACAACAGATTAACGATGTCTACAAAGGCAGCTGTCCGACACCAAGATCTTGTGGGGTCCTGTGGTCTCGCCTCCACAGCTTCTTACAGACAGAAAAACCCAGCTCTCAACCACCCTGCTGCCGGTTATGGCAAAGGCTGGACCCTGAAATCCCTCGCCTCAGCTGTCTCCTACTCTAGCTGAGAACGCACTGAACTTCCAAAGCAGCTTCAAAACATCTCTTAGGCCCACCCATGTTTACTGCAGCTTTGTTCACAATAGCAAGGAGTTGGAAACAACCTAAGTGCCCATCAACAAATGAATGGATAGAGAAGCTGTGGTCTATTCACACAATGGAATACTACGCTGCATTGAAAAACAAGGAACTAAAAAGAAAAAGAAAAATAAGGAACTCATGCAATATTATTCAAAATGGGTAACCCTGGAGGATATTATGCTGAGTGAAGTATCTCAGTCACAAAAGAACAAATACTGCAAGATGCCACTGTTGTAAAACAGGACTGACATCGGGGTTGGGGGGAGACTGAGAAAGAAGGGTTAAAATAATGTATAGTGCATTGAAACACTAAACTGTTAAAAAGGGAAATGTGATTAGGTATTTTTGTCATGACAGGAGTCTAGAGCAAAGGCTGTACAGTGGAGTACACCTGGGGGGAGGGAAAGAATTTTTCTTTTACTTTTCCAAGAGGGTAGTGTACTCGGGGGGAGGGGGGTAAGTGCAACAATGAATGAATGGAAATCCAAAGTCTCTGTAAATTTTCATTGAAATTAATAATAAAAAAAATTAAAACAAAAACAAAAAACCTAGAGGCAATACCTGTCTCTTCTTAAATGACAGTGGGAGCTACCTGGCTGTAAAGTTCTGAACACATATACTCTCATAAATTTCACTGACTTCATGTGCAAGAAGCATCTTTTTCTTTTTTGTAGTAACTGTTTTACCAAATGAAGAAACAATGATACAAAAGCTGAAAATATATACAAATAAGTCAGTGACAGGAAGAGCTTGGAAAGCATCTGCTACCTATTTATCTAGCTACATAATTCTGTTAGTGGGACTGGTTTCAGTGGCTTTGTCAAGTAACTGACAATCTCGGGTGCAGAGATGGATCCCAGCACAGGGAGCTTGACTCCAGCACAGACGTTCTCAAGACTAGACTTTCAGGGATGATTTCTATAGTTTGTTAGTAAAACACATGCTTCCAACTAAACTCTCTTCCCACGCCTCCTTAAAATGATGATGAATTTAGGCTGGAAAATGTCATACAACCTGCACAGCTGTCAAAGGTACAACCAAGAACTGGGTTCAATATTTGGAAATTATTTAGAATATTTGGAACAAATAATATCATAATTTAAAAACCCTAAAATCTCCAGATTCAATGCTATCAATAAGATTCTGCAGCTGGGGTGGGACTGCCCATGGCGTTCCCAAGTCTGTGAAACATTACGGAAACAGACTGCATGATTTCTCCCAAGGAGTGGCTGGTGGATTTGAACAGCCAACCTTTTTTAGCAGCCGAGCCCTTAAACCATGGTGCCTCCAGGACTCCTGAATAAAATTAATAACCTTCAGTAACTGTACATAAGGTCGCTATGCATCGCAGGCGATTCAATGGCACATAACAACAATAGCCTGCTGTGACAGGTTTGGAAGCAGGAGTTGCATCTACTTCCTAAATAATGTGCCTCTGGATGAACTTTGATAAATATCGATAATTGTAGAGGGGCTTCAGGCCTTTTGTTCTTAGAGTTGCTATGAGTTGTGCTCGACTCGAAGGCAATCAACAACAACAACAACTGATAGACTGAATCATGCCTCTTCGGCTAATAACATCTTTTTAGAAGATATAAAACAAAAAAATAATTTCTAAGTATGTCACATTATACTATTCTATAATATTTTATATATGTTGTTCTGCACCGTCAAGTTGAAACCAACTCTTGGTTGACCCTCTGACAGATTTTCAGAGGCTGTAAATCTCACGGGAGGAGATTGTCCATCCTTCTCCCATGGAGCAGCTGGTGGCCTCGAACTGCAGGCTTTTGGGATTGCAGCACAGTTTTCCATCTTTGTCGCATAGTATTAAAGTGCTCTGTTGGGTCACTAACTAAAAGGTTGATGGTTCAAATCCACTAGTTACTCTGAGAAAAACAGATGAAGCCACCTCATTCTTTTAGGATTTACAGCCTCAGAAACCCAGTGGAGGGTCTCACGGGTCACAAGCGACAACGTGACAGTGGCTCGGCTGCTTGTTTGTGTTTGGTTTTGTTTGAGAAACTGAACTTTTGCAAAGTGGATGAGCAGTCACATGGAACAAGACGGGTGGTATCATTATCCTGAATTGTTCTTTGCAGTTAATGAGTCTGCCCTTCGATTGTGGACCTAAACGTTATTCAAGGAAGAAAACAGTGAAGCTCTAACACGGTGGCTTCCCGCGAGCCATCACACTAACGGTGAGTTGATACTCTTGTGTGGTGGCAGGTTCGCCAGCCTGTATCAGGGCAGGCTGCTGTCCCAGCCAATGGCACAGAGACGTGGTAAGTGCAGAGAGACTTTGATGAGAGGAAAGGGTCAGATTCACTCATCGTATAGGGTGGGGACCCGTGTGAAAGGTCTGCACCCACCTGGACACAGACCACGTGTGTGTCTCCCTGTTGCTAAGAAAAAAATGTTGGTCTTGGTAATTGAAGTGAAACACTAAGTAAAATGAACACTGGGACGAAGTGTCGCCAAGCCTGTGACTTCCTAGGATGGTGCAGTATACACAGTTACGTGCTTGATGAAATGGGTACAAGTTCAGGTGCAGTTGTAGCCACTGAAGGATCTAAAATAATGAAGTGTTTGTACAAGCAACACCACAGAGATACGGAGGTAGAGCTCTTCAGAGTTCTATTTGAAGAGTGTGTTAATGCCCGGGGTGGTACAAACTGCTGACCTGCTTGGGTTCTCAGTCTACCCAGAGAGAGGTCGGTCAGAAGAAAGGCCTGCTTATCCACTTCCAATAAATCAGCTTTGCCAACCCCGGGGAAGCACAGGTCTACGCTGGCATGTGCCGTGCCCACAGGCTGGATCAACCTGGCAGCAACTGGACACCTCATGTGCCTTTCGAAGATCTCTCACACTGATAGGATGTCTCACTCGCTCACTGACTGCCAGTGAGTCAGAAGCCACCCATAGCTGACCCTCCAGTGGGTTTTGGAAGCTGTAAATCAAGAGAGGGAATTGCCCAGTTCTCTCCCTCTGAGTGTCTGCAGGATTAGAACCGGCGAGGTGTGGCCTCTGGTTAGTAGCACAGCCCCGCAGGTCTAGGCCACCAGCGCTCCCTCTGGAAGCAACGGTTCAGTGGCAGCAGGTGTGGTTTTGTTTGCACTCCCCAGTCATGTTCCTGTTCACGTCAGGCCTCTTTCCTGAACAACCAGATGGCCCTCCAAGCAAGGACCCCCAGACAAGGCCAGGTTTCAGGTGCCTCCTGAGACCTTCGTGCTTTCTGAATCATGAAGCCCAGGGTCTAAAGGAGCAGCCTGGTTGCACGTCATCAATTGGCCATGGAAGAGGGACGGAGTCACCTGCTCAGAAGAACATCCACCTATGTGCTATTTAAACAGAAATTCTTCATTGGAACAATGCAAACACTTGTACCATCTGTCCAGCCCCGGTTCCCCTTAAGTAAATGTGTTACGGTTTGCAAATAAACAGACTAGATTGGTATTATTTTTGTTATGTGCCATTGAGTCATTTGTGACTCATAGCAACCCTATGACAGCTCTGAACCCTGCTCTATCCTGAGCCAACCTTATCATCTCTGACACACCTACCCCCATTACCCCAGTAATTGAGTCAATCCACCTCATCCAGGGTCTTCCTCTCTTGTACTGTCCCTCCACCCTCCAAAGCATGATGCCCCCCCACCTTGCAACATGCCCAAAGTAAGTGAGAAGAAACTTCAGAATCCTTGCCTCCAAGGAGCAGCCTGATTTCACCCTCTCCAGGATGAATCTGTTCTGTTCTCCTGGCAGTATGAATATATTCATTATATATGAATATATTCAGAATATGAATATATTCATTACTCTTCTCCAGCACCACAGCTCAAAGTATCAATTCTTCTATCATCCTTTTTTTTTTCTAATTGGCTGCAAAACTACCACCATTTAATAAATGCTCCCCCTTTCTCACCCCACTGCAGCACCCTGAAAATCAGGCATCCAACCATGAGAGGAGGGACAGAAAAAGTCAGTGTGAATAAATGGCTGGCGTCTTCTATCATTCTTAGTCACTGTCCAGCTCTCTGATGCATAACAAGTAATTATGAAGGCCATGGCCTGGATCAGGTGCACCTATTTCCAGAATGACATCATTGCTCTTCAGTCCTCTGGAGAGGTCCCTGACAGCAGACTTTCTCAACACAATTTTTCTTTTGATTTCCTGACTGCTGGTACCAAGAGTACTGATTGGGGAGCCAAGCAAACTAAAGCTGTTAATCTCAATCTCTTCACTATCTAGCACGATGCTGCCAACCAGCCTAGTGGTAAGATTCTTTTCTTGATGTTGAGCTTCAATCCACATTGAAGGCTGTAGTCCTTGACCTTCTGCAGCAAGCGCTTCAGGTCCTCCTCAGTTTCAGCAAGTACGGTTGTGTCATCTGCATAATGCAGGTTGTTGATAAGTTTTCCTCCAATCCTGATGCCACATTCCTCCTCACAGATCAGATCAGCAGGCAGCAAACTCTACAACAGGAACAAACTGAACAAAGCCTGCCAGGTCCTTTCTAAAAGGTGGTTTAAAAAAGACAGGGGAGAGAGAGCAACACCGAGGGGCGGAATCCACTCAGAGGTTCCCCTCCTTTCTAACCAACCTACTTCATGTCTCCTTCCTCCTTCTGGAACCAGCGATACAGTGCAATCCAGAATTCCTCCTCTTCCCACCGTCCAGATGAAAAGAAGCCACAGGCAGACAAATATACACCCTGTGTGACCCTCTGCAGGACTAAGGATACTGATTAACAACTTGGGGACCAGTGGGCCAGAGGAGGAAGGGGCTGGAGTGATGCCTCTCAGATCACCTCGGCCTCTGGCAGCCAGCTCGGCGGTGTGGGCAGGAAAGTGCCAGCGTTCCCCTCGGTGCCAGGCGTAGTCCGTGGGCCCAGCAAGCCGCTGGATCAGGCACGCTTGATCAGCCGTATGTCGTGAGACAAGTGCACAGAACGGAAGCAGCGCTGTGTGCAGACTCCTTCTGACACAGTTTGTTAAACATTTGATTGTTCTCTGCTCAAAGACCTCCTGAAAACGTGTGCAGACAGTTCCGTTCAGATTAGAGCAATATGAAGCCAGGACTTTGCAAGTACAAAGTGTAAGAATGATTGAACTAAAAGAAAGGCAATTAGTTCCTATTAAAATACCGACACCCAACTGTCAAGTTCATTCCAACCCACAGCAAACCTGCAGGAGAAAGCTGCTGGACAGGGTTACCATGGCAGCAATCTCCAGACAGGCTGTGTCAGCTCTCGTTCTGCGGCTTGTGGGCCCAAACCACCAACCTTTCGGGTAGCTGCTGGAACTACTTAGGAGTCAGTAAGTCTTCTCCATTTCTGACTGTTATTAGCTGTGTACACTGAGTCTGGACTGACCCACAGTGGACCCTCCAGTGGGTTTCCAGAGGCGGTAAATTGCAAGGGAAGAGACTGCCCATCCTTCTGCAGAGCAGCTGGTGGAACTGAACCCCGTACCTGTGGGTTGGCAGCTCAATGCCTTACCACTAGAACTCCCAGATTAGAGAAGTTTGTTTCTATGAAGGGATTATCTAGGGTCCCTCTCTTAAATTACTGTTGTTATTAGGTGCCATCAAGTCAAGTACAACTCACAACGACCTTATGAACAACAGGTCTGAGCCCTGTCCTGTCCTGTGCCGTCCTCATCCTCTCTGACACACGCGAGCCCTTTGCTGCAGTCACTATGTCAGTCCATCTGGGAGAGGGTCTTCCTCTCCTTCACTGGGCTTCTAAGCATGATGTCTCCCTCCAGGGAATAGCCTCTCCTAGCAGCATGGCCCAAATATGTGAGACTAAGCACAGTCATCCTTTCCTCCATGGGATGTTCAGGACGCTTCTTCAACACCAGAGAGCAACTCTAGGTCTCTTAAATTAGAGACCACATTCTCTGCATCATGTACATACATGGTGAGCACAGATAGTCTTGGAAATTCCCTATGTAAGCGCACAGGAAGATGACAGAAAAGTGGGGTTACACTAGAATGAAACAGACCATAGCTACTGCAGGGCACCAATTTCATTTAATATTAGAAATTGGAAGCGTGGAGGTCTGACACTCACTGGTAGCCACACAGTGACTTAGAACATAGATGCTCGGACATATCCTTTATGCATCTAATTCTGAGACCTCATATCTTATAATCTGCGAAAACAAGTCACTTGGCATGAGTGATCCTAAGATAAGATAGCATTTCAAATCCTGTCCTGCAATCACAAAGGCACACGGTTCAAATCCATCAGCTGCTCCACAGGAGAAAGAGAGGCAATCTCCTGTGTGATTTACTGCTTCTGAAAACCCACTGGAGGGTCAGCTATGTGTTGGTTCCAACTTGATGGCACAACAACGGCTGCTGAGGTGCCACCGGGCCAGTGCCGTCCCCCAGTGACCTCCTTGACAACAGAAGGAAGCCCGCCCCTTCCTGTGCTGTCCTCAGAACCGGTGCTGTCTGGGCCCATTGTCACTGCGTCTCCTCATCTCACTGGAAGTCTTCCTCTGTCATAGACCCTCTGTGTTACCAAGCATGATGTCCTTACACAGGGATGAAGCCTCACCAACCACACTTCCAAGGCGCATTTTACCACACTGTTTCCAGGGCAGATTAATTCATTTTTCTGACACAGTGTATGTAGTATTTTTTTCATCAGCATCATAATTCAAAGGCACCAATTCTTCTTATGCCTTCCTTACTCTTTATCCAGCTTTCACATGTATGCGAAGTAATTATAAATACCACGGCTTGTGTCCGGCACATCCTAGACCTCTAAGCAACCTCTTTGCTTTTTCAAGGGTTTTTACAAAGCCATCTGTCCAGTGTAAGATACAGTCTGATTTCCTGACTGCTGTTGTACATAGGGTTGTTATGAATCACAGGCGACTTGACAGCACATATCCACAGCAACAACAATAATAACATTTTCATGAGTGTTTATTGTGGAGTTAAGTAAAATGAAATCTTTGACAACTTCAATCTTTTCCCCATTTACCATCAAGTTGCTTATTGCCCAGTTGTGAAGATTTTGGTTTTTTATGTTGAAGACCATAGTCTTTGATCTTCACGTAAGTGCTTCAAGCCTTCCTCGCTTTGTAAGCGAAGCAGCAGCAGCAGCAGCAGCAGGAGCCGCCGCCGCCTTCCTCCAATCTTGACGCTGTATTATTTCTTGTATAGCCCAGCTTCCTGAATTGTTCGCTTAGCATACAAACTGAACAGACCTGGTCAAAGGACGCCACCCTAACACATACCTTCCTGACTGGAAACCAGCCTAGTGTTCTGTTCAAATGACTGCTTCTTAGGGAGCTCTAGTGGCCTAGTGGCAAGAAGCTGCACTGCAATCCCAGAGGTGCACAGTTTGAATCCACCAGATGCTCTGCTGGAGAAGGAGGGGCAATCTCCTCCTGTACCAGTCAGGTCTGATTTGATGGAACACACACACACACACATAAAATGTTTTTAAAATTTTTTTTTTTAAAAATGACTGTTTCTTGGTCCACACACAGGGTGCACAGGAACATAGTCGTTTTGGAACTCTCATTCTTCACGGTGACATTCATAGTCATCATGACCCACACAGTCAGAAGCTTTCGCACAATGAATAAAACGCAGGTGCACATCTTTGTGGCCCTGTTTTCAGTCACGACCTATCTGACATCAGCAACAATATCTGGGGCATCAGAACCTCTCTCTGAGCGTCTCCACAGGTGTGGGAATCCAGGCACAGATGACGACTCCTGGTGGTGAGGTCACTGAGCAGAGGCCGTGCCGTGCACTGGATAACGGTGCCGTCTATGGAGTCAGCCGGCCAGGGCCCACACGGCTGGGTTTGCTGTTTCATAGCTGGGCAAACCTCGGGGCAGGGTAGGACGAGGCTCTGACCCGGTGTTCAGGGTCACTATGAGTCGAGTCGGCCCCAAGGCACCTCACAGCAGCAGCAACCCTCAGCAAGTTGCTTGATCTCTGTTCAAGCCTGCTTTTTAGCTCTGAAGTAGAGATGAGAGTCCAAGCCAGCTGTGGGGACTGAGAGGCGGTATGGGGAGAGTCCATCACTGGGGACACAGGAGGGGCGGTGAGTCTTCCTTCTACAGTCAAGTCCTCCAAGAGCTACAGGGCAGGAGCAAGAACCAGGGATGCTTCTCAGTGCTTGGAGCCGGGGACACTGCAGCCTGCTGTGGCGAGGGCCTGGCATGTCCTCCTCTGTGTGCTGTCCCTGTTACGCTCTGCCTGCTGTCACAGCCCTCCACCGATGGTGGCCTCCTTTGCACCCTCTCGGTCCCCACCTCCAGGGGACCCTGCTCACACCATCACTTTCTCTCTCCTCCTTTCCCTGACTTCTCTGTGACTGGTGGGGCGGAACCCACAAAACATCACACCCAAACAAACCGGAGTCCTCTACTCTCCCTTCCACAAGGACCATGGTGCCAGTGACCACCCACGGCTGACCGCCTGCTCTCAGAGACTCAGACCAATCCCCTTCCGCATGCTGGCCTCAGTGACCACCCACAGCCGACCACCTGCCCTCAGAGACTCGGGACAACGCCCTTCCCTATGCTGACCACAGTCATCAAGCCTCCTTTGGAATCCAAGTCTCTCTTGGAATCCTCCCCCAAGCACTCTCTGTGGAGCACTTTTGCTTAGAGAGACTCATCCCCACAAGCAACTAGCTAACAGTGCACTTCTTCTTAAAAACACTCAAAACTCACTCTCTTATTGAGGTTCAAGACAAATGAAAAAAACAAAACAAAACAAAAACCCCACAAAACCAAACCAAAAGCACTTGTGTTGATGACTCACAAGAAGCCACAGTCCTGCCCTCCTGCGCGGTGGACACCAGTGTGGGCACACTCGAAGTGACCTGGTTAATTCTGCAGGGCCACTAAACGTGCACTGGGTCACAGCACAAAGTAAAGGAAGAAAAGAAAAGGTCATCCAAGGGCTCATTCTGGGACCTCAGGAGGTCGTTAAGTTGGTGTGCATGGGACCGCAGATAACATGGGCAGAGAGCCCTGACCGCAGACATGTGGGCAGAGAGCCCTAGCCTCCGACTGGGAGACCCCTGGACATGGCATGGCACTCCCAATGGGGAGGTCCTCCTGCTGGAAGAACCTGGCCACGGCATGGCACTACTTAGCTGGAGGTACTACTGGTGGGAGACCCGCCCCGCCCGCCACAGCATGGCACCCCTAATGGGGGGGGGTCCTCCTGCTGGGAGAACCTGGCCATGGCATGGTACTCCTAATGGCGAGGTCTTACTCTTCTGCTGGGAGACCCAGCTACGGCCTGGCACCCCTTAATGCTAAAAGAGAGACTAGATGGGAAGAGCCACAGCATTCGTGTCCTGTGAGGACAGAGGGGCCCTCGCTAGCCTGCTCCTTAGGCAGACCCCTCCTCCAGAACTGCCCCACCCCTGGCACAGCAGGAGGCTGGGCTGGTGCTCTGGCTCTGTACGCTTGCAGCCCAGACCAATGCTGATGAACTCGACAAGTGAGCTTGAGACAGGATCTCCTCGCTAGACGGTTAAAAGGGGTGACGCTGGGTCTCCAGGAAGAGACACTGCCAGGCTAGTAAGTGCAAGTCACGTGCCGGATCACAACATCTTGACCTCTTGTCCTGCTCCCTGTCCCTCAGCAGGACGGAGCCACCACCCCTCCAGGCCCCAGAGAAAACGACGGGCATTCCCTTAGTGGAGGCGGACCTGCCAGGTGAACAACGTCAGATAATTTCCCAAGTTTACTTTAAGTGACTTTTAATATTTCTATGGACGTGCCATATGTATGCGTAGACTATACTCCAAAAACACGGCATACGAGTTCTCTCAAGTGTGCTGGACGGAACAGGTGTTGAGCGAACGCTCACTGCCCTCGATGGGGAGGAGGGGGGACCCACTGAACAGTGAGCCTCATCTAGTGGCGCAGGGTTTCTGCGATCATGATCCCGGTTGGCGTGAAGCCAGGGCGATCTGCTGTCCCCGCTGGTATCACAGCTCAGCTGGAGGGACAGCACCGCTGCTCACTGGACAGATGCTGGGGTCTTTGCTGCTTCTTTTTAATAGGTAAAGAACAGATATGACTTAGGAAACTGACAAGCCATTCACTGTTCTCTCAGCCTCAGGGAGCAGTGACGGGTGTTCCCAGGACAGGCCTGGGGATCCCAGGACACACGCTG
>NW_006399774.1:7140056-7149532 GCF_000299155.1 Elephantulus edwardii | reverse complement strand
GGCCGGCTGGGGATGGTGGGGGCCGAGGAGACTTCAACCCCAACCCGCTGCTGTCGGCCACTTCCGACTCACAGACTCTATAGCACAGAACTGCCCGCAGGGTTTCCAAAGCTCCACAGAGGACGACTTCACAGCTTTCTCTTGAGCAGCTGGTGGGTTTGAACTGCTGATCTTTAAGTTAGCAGGCCAGCACCTAACCACTGTGCCACCAGGGTGTTTACTACCAGGAAAGAGGGTAAAATGAAAAGGTAAGAGAGACCCCTTCCCCTGCTAGTTAGCGTGTAGGTGCACGACTAGTTAACATCCTCCTCCACCTGCTAGTTAGTGTGTAGGTGCATGACTAGTTAACACCCCTGGCCTCATCCCCCTGCTAGTTAGCATTTAAGTGCATGACTAGTTAACATCCCAGTCTCCTCTCCCTGCTAGTCAGCTTGTAGGTGCACGACTAGTTAACATCCCCGGCCTCCTCCCCTGCTAGTTAGCATGTAGGTGCATGACTAGTTAACTTCTCCAGCCTCCTCCCCCTGCTAGTTAGCGTGTACGTGAACGACTTGTTAACATTCTCAGCCTCCTCCCCCTGCTAGTCCGCATGTAGGCGCACTGTGGAAGACACCATCAACTACTTAAGTTCAAGTTGAACGTAAAGAAAACGAAAACAAGTCCACAAAAACCAAAATACAACACTGCATCTAAATTAAATTTAAAAATGAATTTAAAAGTCATCTCAAGAATAGATTTGATGAACACTAATGGTCAAACACCAGATGAGTTGAGTGATGGCATGAGGGACATCAATAAATAAGAATGCAAATCATCATTACAAAGACAGAGAAGAAAAAAAAAAGACCCAAACAGATGTCAGAAAAGACTCTGAAAATTACACCAAGTGCTGAGAGGTCAAAACAAAGGAAAGAAATACTGAAGGAACAGAGATGAAGAGAATATTTCACAAGGCAGCTCGAGAAGACACGCAATGTGCAAAAAGCTGGAGCTCGAGAAGGAAAAGGGGAAGTCCATGTGGGGCATTTCACAAGTCAAAGAACTGAAAAACAAATTCAAGCTCTGAGTTACAATTCTGATGGATTCTATAGGTAAAATCTTTAATGACGCTGGAAACATTAAAAGATGGAATGAATACAGAGAGTCATTGTACCAAAAAAGAATTAGTCAACATGGAACCATTTCAGGGATTAGCATATCATTTAAAAAAAAAACAAACCTATAGTAATGAAGGAGGAAGTGCAAGTTCCACTGAAGGCACAAGTGAAAAAAAGCAAAAAAGCCCCAAGAACTGACAGAATATCAGTTGAAACGTTTCAACAAATAAACCCAACTCTGCATGTGCTCACTAATCTGTATCAAGAAATGTGGAAGAAACTATTCCCCCCTAAAAGGGTGATACTACAGAATGTGCAGATTATTGAAAAAAAATCATTATATATGCTAGTAAAATCTTGCTGAAGATTATTTAAAAACATCTGGAACAGTACTTTGACAAGGAACTGCTAGAAATTCAAGCTGTATTTAGAAGATGGAATGAAGCAGTGACTGTACACAGGATCGAACATCTCAGAGATCTCGAGGATCGCGCAGGGCAAGGTTCAGATCTGCTGTTCCGAGAGTTGCTATGAGTTGTAGGCAATGGTACCTAACGACAACAGTGAGAGCTGGAAGGGGACTGTGGCAGGTGCTTCAGGGGTATAATCGCTCCATTCCACAAGGAGACACAAGCTTGGTCCCAGCCAAGGCCCCTCGTGTGCAGCCTCTGACGGCGGCCGCTTGTGCACTGCTATCATGGCTGAGCTGGTTTCAGCAGAGTTTTCAGACTAAGACTACGAAGAAAGGCCTGGCGATCTATTCCTGAAAATCAGTCCTGACGCATCCTGAAGGATGACAACCATCTGATCTACAAGTAATCGGGCCCAGGAGTAGCATTTGTTTCCTGTGCAGATTGTTGTTGTTGTTAAGTAAGTGCCATCGAGCCCCAGGTGACTCATAGCGACCCTATGAATGGAAGTCCTCAACATTTGCGTGACTTTCATCGTTTCTCCAGATTCATCGGGTTTCCGGATGTGGAAGTGGATGCCACTCCTGCTTCCAAGCTTGTTTTAATCGAGAAGCTCCACCAAACAAGGTGTGGAGGGACGGCGCAAGAGGGTAAGACCCTCTATGAAGTGGATTGATTCAGTGACTGGGGTAATTGGGATGGGTGTGTCAGAGGCAGTGTGATTGGCACAGGACAGAGCAGGGTTTAGAGCTATTGTACGTAGGGTCACTATGAGTCACAAGCGACTCGATGGCACATAACACCACTACCACCACCAAACACTGTCCACCATGGGTGACCATTAACGTACGGATTAGATGCCATGACTTGGGACAGCCGATAATACAAAGTGGAGCCACCACCTTAACCACTCTCGTTCGTGGTGATAGTTCCCACAGAAGCCCGAATCCCACCCTCACGTGGCTGCAGTGTGGTTTTGGCTTTCTAATCGGGACAGGCTGTGCGACGGGAAACACCTTAGAGGGTGTAAGATGAAGCCCCGGGACACAGTCCTCTGCCACTTGAATGAGTCACGGTTGGTGCAGCTGCCAGCGCGAACACTGTCACAGCTTCTGGCTTTCCTTCCCTGAGACAATGACGAGCTCCACACGTCCTGCTTCCTACTGCTCACTCTCCGGAATGTCTCAGGATGCTTCACTGAGTGTCACCTGGGAAAACGGGCCCTAAGTTTACACGGCCAGAGCTCATGAGGCTTACAGAACGATAAGGAACGAGGGAGGGACGAGGCCACAGCTGTCAGGGGGGATGGACTGGAGGTCCCCGGGGGGAAGGAAAACAGACACAGACTTGTACCTGCTTCTCGTTATCCTAATGCACAACCTTGCTTCAGGGACCTTCAAAGCACTGACAGCAAACACTTAACCATAACCAAAAAGACCCAAATATTTATTTCTAGTCCTCCACTTCTTGTTCTAAGGGAAAGACATTAATCTCAAGCAACAATTTAGAAGCTGTGGTGTGTTAAATGGAGATCTTGTGGCGAAGTCCATAAAGTATTTTGCTGCGAATCAAATGGCTTCGTCTTGTGAGGTTTGGACTCATTATCTTCCCCAATGGAGACAGATGTGCCTTCTCCTCTCATAACAATTCACGGCTTCGGAAACCAACGGTGAGGGCGCGAGGAGTCCATGCTGACTCAACAGAAGTGACTGTGGGTTCTGAGCAAGTTAGAATTGGTCTTTTTTAGAAAAATATACATAAATTCTTCATTATATTTCAAAGTAAAAAATTTTTAATTACCTTAGTGGATATTATAGTATATGCTTTGGTTTTTATTTAACTCAAATTTGATTGTTAAATATATCTCTGATGTTTCTTAATCTACTGAGGCAATTTATAGTTAAATGTTGTTGTTGCCGATCATCGAGTTGCAACTGACCCACAGCCGACCCTCTGGCGGGTTTTCAGAGGCAGTTAATCGCAGGGGAGGAGACTGCCCCTCCTTCTCACATGGAGTCGCTGGTGAATCCCTTTAGGAAGGTCTCCCTTAGGGTCCAGACACCTTTTTTCTATTGCAAAGGAAGCAATATATCTCTGGGGAACAAAATCTCCATTCCTTAGCTTGAGGTTGGAACTAAAACCAAGCCCAGCACCACCAGAGCTCCTCCTTCCATGGGGAATATCACCAGGAACACCCCGGGCAGAGGTTCTGCTGTGGAACGTGTGTGATCACCAGGAGTCAGCGTCCACTCGCTGGTGCTGGACTTGGTTAATACTGATTATTAACACTGGCCTGATGGCATTTTTGCATCTAGTAGTAAAGGACAGGGAATAGGGGGGATAGCATTTAGTTTTACTTTATCATCTATTAATCTAGAGTCACAGGTCCAGCTTTGTGCGCCGCCCCCAACCCCCCAGGTTCTAGTCCTTCTTGCGACAAAGACACTTTGTCATCTTCCATAGGTAACCTACAGCTCATCTCAACCGACCCAGGTCCCTGGGCTTATTGTTCACTGTCTCGCCCTGCGTTTCTACATTCATCTTCTTGTTGTTGTTGTTGTTGTTGTTACGTGCCATCGAGTCGCCTGTGACTCATAGCGACCCTATGTACAACAGCCCTAAACTCTGCTCTGTCCTGTGCCAATCGCACCATCTCTGATACACCCACCCTGATTACTCCAATCACTGAATCAATCCACCCCATAGAGGGCCTTTCCCTCCTATGTTGTCCCTCCACCCTCCCAAGTATGATGTCCCTCTCCAAGGACAGGTCTCTCCTCACAACATGGAGCCTCAGAATCCTTGCCTCCAAGGAGCCACCCAGTTTAACCCTTTCCAGGACAAATCTGTTTGTTTTCCTAGCAGTCCATGGTATTCTCAATACTCTTCTCCAGCACCACAGCTCAAAGGCATCAATTCTCTTTCTATCCTCCTTGGTCATTGTCCAACTCTCTGATGCATAACAAGTGATTGCGAAGACCATGGCCTGTATCAAACGCACCTTAGTCTCCAGAGAGACACCACTGCTCTTCAGCACTTTGGAGAGGTCCCTAACAGCAGACTTTCCCATGGCAATGAACCTTTTAATTTCCTGGCTGCTGGTGCCAAGACTGTTGACTATGGAGCCAAGCAAGCTAAAGCTGTGTACAATCTCAATCTCTTCACCATCCATCCTGATGCTGCCAATTGGCCCAGTGGTGAGAATCTTTGTCTTCTTGACATTGAGCCTCAATCCATATTGGAGGCTGCAGTCCTTGACCCTCTGAAGCAGGCGCTTCAGGTCCTCCTCAGTTTCAGCAAGCAGGGTTGTGTCATCCGCATAACGCAGGTTGTTGATGATGAATTTTCCCCTCTTCTGTTCGAGCCCTTTCATTCTGATCACAAGAACCACTTGTTTTTCAACAAGATCGTGAGTCCCTTTAAATCTGTATTACCAGGATTAATTATCACGTCACCTTCCATGTTACAGTCTGTCTATGGAATTTATTATTTCTGAGTTCTTCAAAATCTGCCTTCTAAAAATTATTGTATAGCAGGAGTGGTACTTGGCTCAGATGAAGATGCATCATACATTGTGTGCACCCATCCCCACACATGTATAAGCACCCATCTTTTAACACCAACCCTTTGCATTAATTCCCACCAGCACTCTGGCCAATAAGCAATGTTACCTCTATTTTTTGCAGAAATAAGCCCAGAATTGTGACCTCAGCTAACCACAGTCAGTGGCAAGACCAGGATTGAAGCACAGAGCTGGACAATGAGTAAGGAAGAAAGAAGAAGTAGTGATGCCTTTGAGATGTGGTGCTGGAGAAAAGCACTGAACGTCCCCTGGACTGCCAAGAGAACACAGATATGTCCTGGAAACGGTGCAGCCAGTGGGTCCTTGGAAGCAAGGGTGACGAAGCTCCGTCTTTCGTACTTTGGACATGTAGCTAGGCAAGGCTATTCCTTGGAAAGGGATCTCATGCTTGGAATGATGGAGGGCCAGCCAAGGAGAGGAAGTTCCCAGAGAGCTGGACTGACCCTGCGACTTCAGCAATAGGGTCTAATGTCTCAGAGAGGAGGAGGAGGATGGCACAGGACAGGACAGGTTTCAGGATGGCTGTTCACAGGGTCGCTCTGAGTCGTACTCGACGTGACGGCACCTACCAACAACATGGATGACCACGGGATGCCTCCTTTCTCCCATCCTTTCTAAAGCAGAAAGTGCTTCTTTCTGCATGCCGTCTTCTATCGTACGTGCTGTGGTCGTGGTGGTATTATGATTGCTATCGAACAGACTGCAACTCACAGCAGCCAATGAACTCCGGGTCTGGACCCTGTGTCCTCTGTCAGGGCCACGCTCACCATCTCAGAACTATTCTTCCTCTGCTGTATTTGTGGGAATAAAAAAAAAGATATCCAGATATGGGACTATAGGATTTGGGATTCACCTAACAGAATATGCTAAATCTGTCTAGACGGATATATGGCTCTCTAACAATATATGGCAATCAATTTTTAATTGGAGAAGGCAAATTTTATAAAACTGAGAAGTTTTGTGACTGGGTTTTTTAATAAAAATCTGAGAAGCCTGACACGGAGTATCTGTTTCTTTTCCAACCTTGTGGACTTAGGCGGAGCGTGGGGAGGTTTGCAGAAACTAAGTCCCTATTCCCCGAACTCTCTCAGCTACAGAGCTTCTGCTAACTACCCCTCACTCTGCTCCCCATTTAAGCAAAATCACAGACAAGAGGAGCTTCTTCGCTGACTGGCAGATGTGTCCAGGATTTAGTCTGGCTCCTAATGGCATTTGGTTTTGCTTCCAGGCCCTGCTCGAGTCCTGCATGGGCCAAGTGTGCTGAATGTGCAGGGTAGCGTGGACCTGGCCCAGGTGCCTCAGGAAACCGGTGTCTAACTTGTGTGTGTGTGTGTAGGTGGTAGAACTGTTTCTCCTAACAACAAGGATTAAATGTGCATTGTATAACACACCAAACAGAAAGATGCCATCGAAGATACCCGGTAAGGCCTATTAGAGTGAATGAATTCACAACTATCAAGGTTACAAGGCGAACTAACAACTCTCCAAGGGTACGTGGCAAACTAATAACCAGTTAGAACTAACACCACAACCTCATTTTCCGTATCAGTGAATTGAGCGGCTTCATTCCGGAGCGGGGAGGCTCTATTTGGAAATCAGATGTTTTTTGCAGTTGAACAGCTATGCAGATTTATATGCTAATTTCTTTTCTTTTTTAAGTAATATAGATCAATGGGTTAGCAGCCGGCTAAAATCCTGCCTATTTTGAAAATCCTCAGGAGCGTCTGTGAACAGCTCTGCATTTCCCCTGCAGACGACTGGTTCAGCTATAGCAAGCTGTTCTCCCAGACGTGTTCCAGAAACAGTTACAAGATTTTTAGAATGAGATTCAAGGCTTTCTGGGGCTCACTGACATGACGTATCATTGGACTTTTTTTTTAAATTATTATTATTTCATGACTCTTTCAAGTCTTGGGTTAATGTGCTATGTGCTGTCGAGTGGACTATGACTCACAGTGACCCTATGCACGACAGCTCTGAACCCTGCTCTATCCTGAGCCAGTGTCATTGCCTGTGAAATTACCCTAGATATTGTGTCAACTCATCTCACCCAGGGTCCTCCTCTCCTGCGCTGTCCCTCAACCCTACAAAGTCCTTCAAAGGTCTGGTCCCTCCCAACTATGTGCCTGAGTCTCAAAATCCTTGCCTCCAAGGAGCTGCTCGCTGGACCTCTACAGGACAGACCTGTTAGTTCTCTAGGCGGTCCACAGTACGTCCAATACTCTTCTCCTTAAAAAATGTTTCGCTGGACTTTTCTAAAGCAATGTCCCCCATGGAGTTTGCTAGTTGAGCTGTCTTCAATCTCTCTCAGCCAGAGTTCTGTGGACTAAACAGCTGCCACGTTGTATTAACACTGTTCGCTTTCTCAAAATGATGCCAGTCTCCACTTCTGCTTTTAGAGAACCTCAAATCAAAGACTTAGGAAACTTCACTCTCCTATGGTGGCCTAGTGGGTAAGAAGCTGTGCTGCAATCTCAAAGGCATGTGGTTTGAATCCACCGGATGCTCTGTAGAAGGGGAGGCAATCTCCACCTGTGCAACTACGGCTTCTACAAAACTGGTTGGAGGGTCAGCTATTGGTTGGTTCCAGCTCGACAGCTCATGACAACAACACAGGGGGTCAGTGAGCTCTGGTGTTCAGGAGCTGTGCTGCCAACCCAAAGGCGTGCAGTTCAAATCCACCAGCTGCTCTGCAGGCAATCTCCGCCTGTGGAATTTACTGCTTCTGAAAACCTGCTGGAGGGGCAGCCAAGAGCCAATGGCACATAACAACAACACAACAAGGGGCTGGCTGGTTTGCTCTGGCTTGTTTCCCTATCCTTAACTTGCATTTCCCCTGTAAAACCACCTCCACTAGTTGTTGTTGGTATGCGCCATCAAGTCATCTGTGACTCATAGCGATCCTATGTACAACAGCCTTAAATCCTGCTCTATTCTGTGCCAGTATTACTGTCTCTGACACGCCTATCCCCATTACCTCAGTGACTGAATCAATCCACGTCATTGAGGGTCTTCCTCTCCTGTGCTGTCCCTCTACCCTCGCAAGCATGACATCCCTCTCTCCAAGGACTGGTTCCCCCTTGCAATATGCCCAAAGTATGTCTGATGAAGCTTCAGAATCCTTGCCTCTAAGGAGCATCCTGGCTTCACCCTCTCCAGGATGAACTTGTTTGTTCTCCTAGCAGTCCATGGTATATTCAATACTCTTCTCCAGCACCACAGCTCGAAGCCATAAATTTTCCTTCTATCATCCCTAGTCATCGTCCAGCTCTTTAACGCATAGCAAGTGATTCCAAAGACCACGGCCTGTAACAGGCACACCTTAAGTCTCCAGACTGACATCGTTGCTCTTCAGTACTCTAGAGAGGTCTCAGACAGCAGGCTTTACCAATGCAATTCATCTTTTAATTTCCTGGCTGCTGGTACCAAGAGTGTTGACTGTAAAGCCAAGCAAACTGAAGCTGTCAACAATCTCAATCTCTTCATCATCTACCATGTTCACTACCTGCACTAGAGTCTTTAAAAATGCCAAGTCTAGCCCTCTTTATAAGCACTGCAGATGAAGTGTCATCATCAAGCCATGGTGTCAAGGCTCTACACTTGGTAGGAGTTTGCTCTGTGAGCTTTCCTGCCATTTGCTCCTTTCACTCCAAGTTTATACATGTCTGAATGAGGGAGCTCTGACATCCTAGTCTGTGGAGGCTCTGGAGCTAACCCCACATGGATGCGTGGCCAACACTGTGCCTTCCCACAAAATTATCTGTTGCATGAACCAATCAATGAACAGGCTCCAAAGCCAAGTTGATGACAAATACATACCCATCCTGTAGAGGTTTAACGTCTCCTTTTTCTATGCTAAAATCAAATAATCGTGTACAAAGTATGAAAACTTGCACTAGTGAATTTTTGTTCCAAAATCTGACACTTATTTTCTATCTCCTGTTAGTAGCCACTGCTTTACCAATCGCCACTTGCGTAAAATGGTCAGCCCCGTGGGCGTGGGAATAAGGACGTATTCAACTTCCCACAGGTTACAAAGCCAGCGTTGTCCATGTGCAGACATTCTCTTACCGTCTGGGGACTGCCTCGCAAGCTGGACAGAAGTGTCTTTGACTTTCTTGGGAGGGAGAGGCAGAGGTGTGGCGGTAAGAGTGGGTGTGTGTGTTACAGGGTGTGCTATGAGAAGACCATCGACAAGCTGGGGTGCTCAGCACGGGGTGAGCACTGTGCTCCCGACAAGAAGGGACATGAACCATCTTTAAAACAGACTGCTCCACTATGCAACCTTAACTCTGGATTCCTGTGATAATCATAATATGCTATCATATATTTTAAACTGTTCTCTCCCTCATCTGTTTCTATCTATCCAGTTTTTCTCAGTTGGGG
>NW_006399774.1:7127635-7139841 GCF_000299155.1 Elephantulus edwardii | reverse complement strand
AAACAAACAAAAAACCCATGGCTGTTCCAGGCAGGCTCCCATGTCAACCACCACGGGGCAGCATGGCAGCTTCTGATAGGGTCCTGGGGCCCCGGGGACAGTCACGGGTCAGACAATGACAGGTCTCAGACCACTAAAGTGCTGCAGCGTGAAGTCAAATGTGAACATATCTGTCAGTTTTGCTGCAGTTCAACATGACGTCTAAGACCACCCCTACCGGCCGGGATGTGCGTGCCCCCAGCTTCTTTCTGAGCTACAGACTGGGGTGACTGCCTCTGCTCCTTCACTGCAGAACCCATGTCTCTGCTAAAATGCCAGAAATAGGTATTTACAGATGAGAGAACGGTTTCTCGTAAACACTTTAATGTTAACATCTTAACAAGAATGTAACAACTGAAGGAGTCCTTGTGGTGCTATGGTTAAAGTGCACGCCTGCCAACTGAAACGTCACCAGTTCAAACCTACTCACTGACTGTCAGGACAAAAGGTCTTGGCATTTGTTCCTCTAAGATTTCAAGCTATGACACCCTATGGGGCTGTTCCACCCTGCCATCTGAGGGCACGGAGTCAGTTCCGAATGGACGGCACACAGGGCTTACTTCAGATTACCGGGATGGAAGGATTTTTGCATTTTGCTGCCAAAGATCTTCAATCTTCTAAAATGGATCATATTAAATCTCACGTCCGGGACTGAGAAGCTAGTTGTATTTAAAAATCTTGGTGACTGTTAAGGATCGGATTGTGCCTCTTTCCCTGAAAATGTATGGTAAATCCTAACCCTGTGATGTCGGGTCACTGAGCAAAGACCTAACAGTTCAAATCCACCACCTGCTCCTCCTGAGGAAGACGAGGCAGTCTCCCCTCTCAAGGACTGACAGCCAGGGAAGCCAGCACAAGGGTCAGAACTGACTCAGAGGTAACAGGCTTGGTTTTCATGAATATTACCTTATGTGGGAATGTTGTTTCTAATTACAGCTTCTATCAGTCTGGGGTATGGTTTAAGCCAATTACTTAGGGATCTCTCTCTACCATACTCCTGTCTAGATATGTGGCCTTTCACTAACCTGATGATCTTACAGCCAGTTTGTAACTTTCACTCCTGATTCAACCATATACAAATGGATCTTGTTTGGTAGTCTGGAAGAATAGCCATTTTCAGTACGTAATAACGGACATAATCTCCACCCCTAGCGAATCCACCTCTTGGTAAACCTCATTTCCTTTAAAAGCAAGTTAAAGGAGCCATTTAGACACTGAAGCAGACAAGCACAATGGGTAAAGGCTGACGTCACACAAAATTCACCAAGAAGGACCAGAAGCCGAAAAGAACCAACAGAGAAAGACAGGCTTTTCTGAGAGCTGGGTCTCTAAATATGAACATCTAGCCTCCCAGACCGTAAGAAAACGCAGCTCTGCTCATGAAATCATGCCTTTTGCTAATTGTGTTACAACAGCATTAAATAACTAAGACAGCAGTGGTGGTCTCATCACAGGCGATGTTACAGATTCAACCTTTACAAAGTTACTGTAAAACTATCTCAGAAACAGAAACCTAACCATTGCCATCCAGTCATTTCTGACTCATATTCTCAGGAACAAGTCCTCCTTCAACACATATGTATTTTTCCCCAAGACAAATATTAAGGCATCCTTATATGGGGCTGACTATGGAACAGGTTAAGGAGGATAGAAGGAGAATTGATGCCTTTGAGCTGTGGTGCTGGAGAAGAATATTGAGGGTACCATGGACTGCTAGGAAAACAAACAGATTGATTTTGGAAAGGGTCAAGCCAGGCTGCTTCTTGGAGGCAAGGATTCTAAGGCTCCGTCTAACATACTTTGGACATGTTGCAAGGAGGGACAGGTCCTTGGAGAAGGACATCATGCTTGGGAGGGTGGAGGGCAGGCACAGGAGAGGAAGGCCCTCTATGAGGTGGATGGACTCAGTGACTGAGGTAATCAGGATGGGAGTGTTGAAGACGGTGCGAATGGCACAGGACAGAGCAGAGTTTAGGGCTGTTGTACATAGGGTCACTATGAGTTGTAGGTGACTCAATGGCACCCAACAACAACATGGAACAGACCATCAATTACTCAGATGCAAGTTCAAACTGAAACTGAAGAAAATAAGGACACAAGAAACAAAATCTGACCTTGATTAGATCCTGCCTTTGATTAGAAGTCTTCTTAAGAAGAGATTTGATGCACTGAACACTAATGACCAAACACAAGGTCATCTGTGGGGTGGCCTTAAGTTTATCATACCTGAAAAAAAGAGCAAAAGGTTATTTTAAAAGAAAGAAAAGACCAAAATGGTCATCAAAAGAGACTGAAGAAATGACGAAGTAAGGGAGCTGATTGCAAAGGGGGCTTAGGAAGACAAAGCTAAATGTTACAACGAAACCTACAAAGCCCTGGAGTTAGAAAACCAGAAAGGAAAAAAAAATAAAAAAAAGAAAACCAGAAAGGAAGAATATGTTTAGCATTTCTTAAACGACAAGAAATAAGGATGAATTTCAAGCCTTGGGTTTTAATATTGAAGAATTATACAGGGAAAAATTTCAAATTATGCAGGAAGTATCAAAAGAAGATGAAAAGAAATGTAGTCACTTTACAAAAAGAATCCTTTCAGGAGGTAGCATATGATCAAGGACCCGTAACACTGAAGGAAGAATTCCAGGCTGCACTGAAGGCATTGAGCAAAAATGAGATTCCAGGAAAAATAGCAGTTGAGATGGTTAGGAAACAGATGCAGCCCTGGAGAGGCTCACTTGCCTAGGTCAACAAATCTAGAAGGCAGCCAGCTACCTGTCCAACCAATTAGAAGAGATCCATAATACCCGTATTTGTGCCCAGAAAAAAAAAAGGTGGTCTAATAGAATGTGAAAAATAACAAACGCATCACTAATATCATATGCAAGCAAAATCTTGCTGAAGATTATTCTAAAATGGCTAGAGTACCACAAAGATGCGAAATTCAAGCTACGATCCCAAAGGGGCCATGAAATGAGGGGCATCATTACTGACGCTAGAGGAATCTTGGCTGAAAGCAGAGAATACCAAAAAGAAGTTTACTTGTATTTTATTGCCTATTCAAAGGCATTTGATTTTGTGGATCAAAATAAATTACCGCCTAGTGGTAAGGAGCTGCAACTACAATCCCAGAGGCACATGGTTCGAATCCACCAGATGCTCTGCCGGGAAAAGGAGGGACAATCTCCTCCTGTACCAGTCAGATCTGATTTGACGGTACACTCACACAAAAATAATAATAATAAAAAAAATTATGGAAAACAATGGGAAGAATGGGAATTCCAGAACACTTAACAATGCTCATCCAAAATTTATACATAGACCAGGAAGCAGCTGTCTGAACAGAGCAAGGGAATACTGCATGGTTTAAATCAAGAAAGGATGTGTTATTAGGTATTATATGTAAGACAACAATTTGGAATACGATGTGCCCTGCAAACTGGATTGGGAGAGGAGGAAAGGAAGAAAATGTGCAATAATGAATTTAAAAAAAAAATAAAAATAAAGGACTATAAAAGAAACAAAGCCCAAGTCAAAATAAATACATCAAGAAAGGTATGTGTCAACGTTGCATCTGCTCATCACATTTATCCAATCTGCAACCGAGCAAGGAATTCACGAAGCTGGACTACATGAATGATGAAGAATAAGGCATCAGGATTGGAGGAGGGTTTGTCAACAAGCTGTAATATGTCAATGAAGCAACTTTGCTCACTGAAAGTGAAAATGGCTTGAAGCACTTACTGATGAAGATCAAAGACTATGGCCTTTGACTATACCTCAACAGAGAGAGAGAGAAAGGGAGAGAGGGAGAGAATGAATATGCCCACAAACGAGCCAATAAACAGAGAAAAGATTGAAGTTGTCAATACTTTTATTTGGAAATATAATAAAATCTATAAAGGAAGTCATCAAGAAATCAAATGACTTATTACAAAGGACAAATTTGCTTCTAAGAAACTTTTTACTGCATCAAAGAGCAAGGATGTCAGTTTAAAGACTAAGGTGTGCCCGCCTCGAGCCATGGTGTTTTCAAACACTTCATATGTATGTGAAAGTTGGATAATGAATAAAGACAAAAGATAAACGGATCCCTTTGATGGTGAAGGGTATTGCATATACCATAGACTTACAGAAGAACAAACAAATCTGTCCTCTACGATGTGCAGCCAAAGTATTCTCAGAAGCCAAGTTAGTGAAACTTTGTCTCACATACACTAAACATGTTACCAGGATGGCCAGTCCCCAGAGAAGGACATCATGCCTGGAAAAGCATGGGTCAATGATAGAGAAAGAGAACAGCAGAGCCTGTGAGGATGACACAGGAGTTGGCAGGATTTCTTCTGTTGTATAAGGGGCTCCTTTACCTCACAGCTGCTGGCATGTAGGGGAAATATGCTGAGGTGTGACAACAGTCAAGGTGTATGCACCAGAGCCAGGACATGAACCCCAATTTCCCCCCATTCTCTGTTCATTATTTCAACTACCACTGAAGGTCCAGAGTCCGGGCATGACATGTTACAGAAGATGCCATTTTCTTATCTTCGCATAAAAATAATTTCATGAAAATGCCAGGCCAGCTCCTTGCCCTCAAGCTCATGAGTAAACACATGATTCGTGACTAAAACAGTGTTCTTTGGAAAGCAGGCAGAGTAAGGAGAATTCCCACAACAAACTACTGCTTGCCCTGAATGATCTTTCCTCCTAGAAGGTTAGAATGAAAAGACTCCACATGCTAGCCTGCTGGCCTACTTGACACCAATGCATTGCAGGGTCCCACTCATGTTTCCAAGTCTTCCCAACAAGCCCTTTCCCATTGCTCGGCCACCTACCAGGCAGTAGTCCCCATGACCTCCTTGTCTACAGAGTCCATTCTGATCACACTTCAACCCCATCTTCGAGCTCTCAACATTTGCCACAGGGTGGGCCAGGAGGGCCTAAGAAGGTCCAATCACTCTCTTGTGGCCCCACTCACCATGTCTGTCTTTTGTGACTCTATTTATACCTTGACGGGAGGGCCTTCTCCATAAGCAGAGAAGGACATGGAAGGAAGAGGGAGAGGGAGGGTGAAAAGCTGGGGCTCAGGATAGGAAATACAAGGAAAAGGAAGGGCAGGGAAAGCTTCCTCCAGTCCCCATGCAAACATTCACAACCACATGGTGCCCCCTTACACATCCACCAGCTTTTCTCGTAAAGGGAGGAGCAGGTCTATGAAGACCTCACTTACAGAAACACCCCGAGGCTTAAATTGTAATGATCCTAAATAATCAACTTAACTGAGCACTTAGGACAATACGCAAGTTGTTAAGTTATAGGCAAAGGGGGCCAAAGAGAAGAATGAAGAATTCAGAACTCAAATGCTGATGGCCTTGCCTACTGCTGGTAAGTAGAGCAAACAGCCGTATCTACCGAGCTGAGCTAGTAGGTGGATGGTAAATCAGAGTGGAATGTCCCACCCTAAAGTCTCTGTTTCTAAAAATCCTCCACAGGAAGTTAAGGAAGAAATCCACTAACTTAACCAAGTGAGCATTTTCAGCCACATGAAATGAAGAGTGATAATATACTGCGGTGGAATTTCCGTGGGGACTGTAAGGAATGGTCAGGACTCTCAGGAAAAGGGCCTTTTACACATGGCTTGCTGCTGAGTGTTTTCAGCACTCAGGGCCTTTCTGCCCCAGCGGCGGTGATCAGGGTCCTGTGTGGTCGATGGGTAATACGGAGCCTTAGGAAACAAGTCAGAACACAAACCCCGGCCATTTCCTATTGAGGTTCCCAGAGAATCAGCCAATTATTCCAAGATCTATGTAAAACAGCTCTGTCTTAGAGCTCTGGTGGCCTAGTGGCAAGAAGCTGTACTGCAATTGCAAAGGTAGACGGTTCGAATCCACCAGATGCTCTGCCAGAGAAGGAGGGACAATTTCCTCCTGTACCAGTCAGATCTGATTTGACGGTACATGCACAAAAAATAATAATAAAAAAAATTTAAAAAAAAGCTCTGTCCGCTCCTCAAAGATAAATATATACAATATAAACATATGCCCCTTGAGTGACAAAAAAAAATTACATACGCAACCAAATAGTTCTAGTCCAGAGCTATCTAGAAATTAAGGAGGTTAGGAACTCAGGTCAGGTTACTGAAGGTCAACCTCCATCTGTCAGGAAAAACTTGCTGTGGTGTTTTTCCATCTTCCCAAGTCAAAACCAAGCCCTTTTCTTTTATCAGATAATGTCTAAGGTACATTCTCCCCATCATGCATTAACCACCCTCTAACAGTCCACTGCCTCTCCCTGGAGGTCCTTTCCCTCACCTCCTGGATGACTTTGGGTTTGCAACAGCCTGGGTTTGCTGCAGGCTCACCCACTGGGACGATGGCACGGGGTTGGGAAAGGTTTGGATCTACTGATCATAAATGAGGCACCTCAGGCCAACATCAACACCCTGTGAGCAGGGGCTAGGGGAAGGAGGGAAGGAAGAGGGACTCATACATGCTGTTTGGAAGACATGATTCAGTCCACAGTGCACACAGGGCTGAGAAGCATATCTAAACAGAGCAATCATGCGGACTCACTATACACCAGGCCCTGGGCTAAGCTCTGGAGGGCATTTACTCTTAGAAACTCCAACAACCCTTAGCAGATTGCCAAGAAGACATCGAGGCTTAGTTATGTGATACCTCTCACCTCTCAAAGCAATTACATACTGTTGTTAAGTGCCGTTGAGTCGTAGGTGACTCATAACGACCCTATGAACAAACGTCCTGAACACCTGTATAACTCTCGTCCGTTCTCCAAGTTCACAGGGTTTCCAGAGCCAAGCTAGTGATTGGATTTGAGTAGGCTCAACCTCAAAGGTCCAGCCTTTAACATGACATAAGGCAGGTTCAAGCATATTAGAGTTTCCGAGGACAGCACGGGATAGGCCAAGACTCAGATCTGTTGTTCACAGGGTCGCTCTGAGTGGTACTTGACTCGATGGCACCTAACAACAACAAGAACATGCCTACCTGTCAGGCAGGAGTCAGTCTGTGTACTGAGTTTCAAGACAAACAGCCTTGCTACTGTTTATACTCAACAAAAATGAACTCTTTTAATTACCCTGGAAACCTTTCAAAGTGCATTCAAGTGAGAGAACAACTAAGAAAGGTGTTTTGGCCTTTCTACGAAGATGGTGCTAAAAGTGAAGAACAAAGCCCGTGCCCCTCCCAAAACTGAAGCCAAAGCAAAGGCATTAAAGGCCAAGAAGGCATCCTGAAGGGCATCCACAGCCAAAAAAAGAAAAAAAGAAGATCCACACGTCACCCAACTTCCAGCAGCCTAAAACGCTGAGACTCTGAAGGCAGCCCAAATACCCCTGGAAGAGTCCCCCCAGGAGAAACAAGCTTGACCACTATGCCGTCATCAAATTTCCCTGACCACTGAGTCAGCCATGAAGAAGAAAGAAGATCACAACACACTTGTGTTCATTGTGGATGTCAAGGCCAACAAGCACCAAATTAAACAAGCTGTAAAGAAGCTCTATGACATTGATGTGGCCAAGGTCAACACTTTGATTAGGCCTGATGGAGAGTAGAAGGCCTGTGTTTGACTTGCTCCTGACTATGATGCTTTGGATGTTGCCAACAAAACTGCGAACATCTAAACTGAGTCCAGCTGGCTAATTCTAAATACAAATTTTTCTCACCATATTAAGAAAAAGAAAGCGAATCATTTGTGAACTCCAAGTTCGAGGTGTGCACCACACACTGAAGGCCGCAGCCACGTCCTCACAAATCTAAAATGAGAAAGCAAAAAAAAAGAAAAGCAGCGCCCTTGGAAAATCAACCAGGAGATAAAATCAACTACATGAGTGAAATGTGAGTTTCTGGTTAGTCACACATAAAAAGTTGGAAAGGAAATGGATAATCAGATGTCTAAAATGAACATTCAATTCCGCAAGGCCTGTTTACTGACCACGATTAGAAATGAGACACTCCACAGAATGGAATTTTTCAAATATCACGGCAGGGCCTGGAGTGTGAACCTTAACCAGGGGAGCACAGTGGCCGCCTGGGACACAGACACACAGGACCCGGCCTCTCCTGTCCCTGCTAATTCTGTCACCTGCCCAGTGTAAAGAGACCATGGATGCTTGCCTGCCACCTTGGCCTCACAGTCAGGGCAGATGTTAGCTTGTGTATCTGTCCCAGGACACTTTGCTAGCCTCACCTCTCCATGGACCAAGTTACAGAAAACCAGCAGAGCCCTGAGGGAGTCAGCGGCACCCCGTGGATTCCAGGTCATGAGAGAGCTCACATCACAGAGCAGAGCTGCTCCCATGGGTGTTCAGGCCCCAGCTCTGCAGAAGCTCAAAGACCACCAGGCCTTTCCCTCCAGGCCGCTTTGGACAGCTTCCCGCTGGCTGGCAAGTGCCCGGCCACTTCTCCACCCCCTCCCCACCCCCCCGGCTTCCACACACATGAACCGTGTCTATCTATGAACTAAGGCTGCGTACACTTGCAGGTTTTCACACCTGGGCTTCATAAGAAAGCACACCGAGGTGCCCTGCCCTGCAACCTGCTGATGAACGCCCCCAGCACCCCCTCCCAGGAGCGTGTGTCCACTCATTCATGCCCTAGGACAGGCACATGTGGCCCCTGCTCCTGGCAGGACAGCGGGCAGCATGGCCGTGGCCCTGGTCGACCTTTTCAGTCTGTGCCTCTGAAACACAGCAGGTCACAACTACATTGGGTTCTGAGGAGTGTCAGACACTTTGTTTTTCTCCAAGTGCAAGAGAGGAAGAGCCTCGATGAGATGGACTGACTCAGTGACTGGGGTAATTGAGGTCGGTGTGTCAGAGACAAGAAGGTTGACACAGGATAGAGCAGGGTTTACAGCTGTTTGTTGTACACAGGGTCGCTATGAGTCGCAGGTGACCTGATGACACATAACAACAACAACAACAAACTCAGAAACACTGGACTATCTTCAACAAGTACCTTCTAATGAGTCAGGATGTTTCCTACGTACCTGGTATCAAATGGTTCTGGAACCTAATCTTTCACCTGTGTCGTCTTGACATTCTCAGCACCTAAGAATTCTATTCCATGATTTTTGCTTCCAAGAGCAAATTGTGACGGCTAAGATGATCTTGCTTATGAAGAAAAGTGCTATTTATACTGTACTAAGCTACCACGGCACCTCTGGTGGTCAAGGAGCCAGGCACTGCGCGGCTAATCCAAGAATGTCTGTGGTTCCAGCCCACCAGTTGCCCTGTGGGAGAAGGACAGACAATCTCTTCCCTTGCGACTTACTGCCTCTGAAATCCCACTAGAGAGTCAGCTATGGGTCTGTTCCAACTTAACGGCAGACAACAGCAAGCTGCCTAGAGAATTCTGTCCTTGCTTTAGAAAAAGAAAGCCATGAGGGAAAGGTGAACAAGTGCTGTACAAGGGGCTGATCAAAACACAAACACAAATATTGAAAAAACATGTGTAGCTCTGGTGGCTTAGTGGTAAGGGGCTATGCTGTCACTCTAAAGGCACCTGGTTTGAATCCACCAGCTGCTCCTTACGAGACAGATGGACAATCTCTTCTTGTGTGACTCACAGCCTCTGAACACTACCAGGAGGTCAGCTCTGAGTTGGCTCCAACTTAAGGACACCTGTTGTTGTTGTTGTTAAGTGTTGTTGAGTCATAGATAACTCATAGCAACCCTATGAACGGAAGACTTGAGAGCACTGTTCATCAAGTTTCTGGAGACAAGCCATTTCAGAAGTGGATGCCACTCCTGCTTGCATGCTTGTTTTAATCAGGAAGCGCCACCAAACACTGTTCACCATGGATAACCATTGTCGCATTTGGCATATCAATGTCACAGCGTTCAACATCACTGCAACCACAAGTTACCTCTGTACAGCAATACACAGAGCAGTCCTATAACACTTAGAAGAATGTTTAGCAAAAAACAATTTAAACCAGGTCTGAGTGCCGCAGATTAAAATCACCCACCGTGGGCTTGGTAGCATAACTTTCTGTGCACTAGGCCACATAGCTTTTGCTATATTGTCATTGTTGTTGTTGTTAAGTGCCATCGAGTCATAGATGACTTATAGCGACCCTTAACAACCATATTAATTATACCTTCCAGTATTTTTCTCATTCCGTGTGTATGCACAAAGACATGAACATATTTAATATTTACAGTTTATTACTGTTTGTAAACATGTTATCCGGAACATTATGTTTCTTATGTTATGTTATGTTATGTACCGTTGAGTGAAATTTTTAAAAAAATGATCTTTTTCACTTCTCTTTTAAATATGCTGAATAAAAGACACTCCAAACAGGTCATTTAAATTTAATTCAGAAAACATTTACTGAGAGCTAAAGATGAAAGAAAGAACGAACTGAACTGAAAGAACAGAAAAACAAATTCAAGTCTCGAGTTGCAACACAGAGATGATGCTATGGGCAAAAGCTTGAATGATCGACCAGGCATCAGAAACAGATGGCGGGAATACACAGAATCACTGTTGCTGAACCAGTCACAGGGGAGCTTCTAAACTAACACAGACTAGGAAGAGCAAACTACAGTTGTTGGCAATCTACTTCCCCCCAAATCAAATATGGATCACAAGAGTCCAGTTCTGCTGGGAATGGGTCCACGTGAGCCAGGGAGGGGCTGTCTCTGCAACAGTTAATGATAAAAAGGAAGTATCAGGCCTTTTACTATAAGCATGAGAACTTTGAGGTCGCATACCAGGGTATCTAAAAACAAGCTCATTAACTGTAAGTAACCAAACCGGAATACGCTGGTCTCTGAGTTTCACAAACTGGTAAGAATTCTTCAACCACTAGATAGAAGTCACCCAGTGAAGTTACTAAAAGCAAATAGCTATGAATGCGACACCAAGTTCAAACACTACGTAAACATCACAGACACAGGCATCGGTGGAACCTGGCTGTGTCCCCTCCACGTGTGCTGGTACCACTACTATGTGCCCATCCCCAGTGACTTACTATAACCCAACATAATTCTATTTAATGGAGCTCTGGTGGCCTAGTGGCAACGAGTTAAGCACCTAACCCAAAGGCACATGGTTTAAATCTACCGAGTGCTCCACAGGAGAAGGGTGGTGCGATTTTAGTCTCTGAAAACCCACTGAAGGGTCAGCTATGAGTTAGTTCCACCTTGATGGTATTCAACAACAATAATTCTATTTCATAACTCACATGTCAAGGTGTTCTGTAACTTATATTTGTTAGCTGGATTTAAAAAAAAACAAAACCTTCAAATATGGCTAATTTGTATTTTCAGCCCTCTGTGTTATATTTTAGGTTTACAATGGAATACTGTATTGAATAGTATCAGAGTATATATTTTTTTAATCCCCTGAGGGGCAAGGATGGGGTTGTTGTTGTTATGTGCCGTCGAGTCGCTTGCTACAACAGCCCTAAACTCTGCTCTGTCCTGTGCCAATCGCACTGTCTCCGACACTCCCATCCCGATTATCCCAGTCACTGAATCAATCCACCTCAGGAGGTGTTAATCATAGGGCTGCACAATTTGATGGGTTAGAGGGTGAAGGAAATGGGAAGAACCTTTTGTGACAATCAATGTGTTCGAGCTTTGTGAAGAAATCAGTATAAAATTTTAAACAAAGAACTGAATCTCCAGGAGGATAAAAATCCTGATTTGTAGCATTTGCTGATTTTAATGGAACAAATACTCCCATCACAATCAAGACAACAACAACAACAACAACAAGACGCTTAACATTAAAAAATTGGACCTGATTGGTCTTTGTTCCTTCACTTTATTTAAAAGACTCTGAATGTAAATGCCTCCAACTTAAAATTTAAAAAGATGTGGTTTTCTCATATACTTAAGTTGGCTGCTGAAACCCAAATGCCAGATTTTAAGGCAGTTTCCCAAATGTCTCTGGGAGCTGTCATCTGGTGTTTAAGAAAAATGAGAAAATTTGGCTTGAAGGCACCCAAGCTCATGCAGAGGGGATAATCGAAGCTTCTAGAAGGGGTGAACCAGGATAGAAAAAGATAAAATCTTTCAGGGAAAGTGAGCAACATGGTGAGTTCAGCTCATGGTGAGTTCCACAAGGTTTAAATTCCTGGAATCTAATTGAGAATCCAGAGATCAACCCATCTATCTATGGTCAACTGATTTTTGACAAGGA
>NW_006399774.1:7034523-7125910 GCF_000299155.1 Elephantulus edwardii | reverse complement strand
AAAAAAATAAAAAAAGAACAAACTTAAGCTATAACCATTGGGGAAAAGACAAACTTTCTAGGCTCGCTCACTGGGTACATATCAGTCTTATAAATAAGCAGAACAATCCATTCCTAGGCTGTCAAATTTCATTTGATGATCTTCAATAAAAATAGTCTACATTTTACAATCCACCAACTGTCATCCTTTGAAAAGTCTTTTTGCAAAGAACACTGGAGAAGTTGAGATCAGATGGAGAAGACAGTTGTGTGTCAGAGCTGAAAGATAATACAAATAACTTCAAACACAATGTAGTTGGTAAAACAGTCTTCAATAAAGGCTTTTCGAGGTTTAATTAGATATGAAAAAAACCTGTGACGGGCCCACTGCTGAGAGCAGGGCAGGATCCAATTCTGTAGGGCCCTCTGTGCCTTTTCTCAGATTGGTACATGTCATAACAAAACCCACTTATCTCCTAGAGAACCCTGTGAAGTTAGGGAAAAAAACGTGCATTTTGAAGGACGCAAGGCACACTTAAATTAGCAAAACGAAATATTCTTTGTGCAAAGTGAACCAATCTTCTTTAAAAGAAAAAGAGGGTAGAAACTGACCACATAGTGCATGGCTTTGAAAGGAAGTTCACAGCACAGAGAGCGAAGAAAAAGAAGACCAAAAAATCCACAGAGTGAAGATAAAAAAGACCCCAAAATCCACAGCTCTTGGGTCCACTCTGACTCACAGCGCCCCTAGAGAACAAAGCAGAACTGTCCCTCAGGGTTTCCAGGATTAAATCTTTAGGGGAGCAGAACACCCCACATCTTTCTCCTAACAGCTGCTGGGTTAGCAGCCCAAGGCATCTGGGCCATCAGAAATCCTTGAAGGCAAGCTCACCAATAATCTTTTGTCATGGACTTAATTGCAAATCATCCTGATCCAAACCACACAGAACAGATGCTAAAAATGCATGGTTTACCTCTCACTGGACATGTGGGAAGGAGGTGCACTGCCCATCTGAAGGAACACAGTTTGAATACAGCAACTGCTGTGTTGGAGAAAGATGAACAGTCTCCTCCTGTAAACCCATTGGAGGGTCAGCGATGGGTCGGTTCTGACTCGACGGTATTCAACACCACTACCACCACCGGGCTCAGAACCCAGCTTTAACCACTCAGCTGTGTGCCTTTAACTATTCCTTGTTTGTGAGATGAAATATTCATGCCTATTTTCACAAGGCTGTTACGAGGATATAAAAGATCTGTTAGAGCATATCCTATACAGCAGTAATTCCTAATATACAAGAAAGAAAGATAACAATAATACCATGATCAAAAGCACCATCCAAATCCTTGTAACAAATCTGCAGTCCTGGGGGTGAGGAGGAAAGAGGGCTGGGGGAGAAGATGCGCCAGAGAGGTTCTCAATCTAGAAAATTCCAGACAGTCCATGCCACAGATAAATGTCCACACATCCCGGACACCTCACTGTCTGTCACTGGCCTGTGGCTTCAGGACTGTACTGAGGGTCCCCAGATAAATGTAGCATGTCCAGTTAAATTTGGATTTCAGACATACTTCTATGAAAACTTTATGTGCTGTGTATCTGAAATTCAAATTTAATTGGATGTCTTGCATTCTTCTCCGTCAGGCAAACGTGACAACGACTACACTATGGAAACGTGCTCACATTTTTATTTGCCAAACCTGGCGCAGTGCCTTTCTCGTGCTAATTGGAATCTGGTTTACTCTTCAGCTCCCCAGAGACAGAGAATTTGATTCAAACAATGCAAAAACCAGCAAGATTCAGTTAGAAAAAGATTTTTTTTGAAAAAAAAAAAATTACTTTTTTTTAAAGAAGATTGCATTACATTTTTATTTTTTCCATAATTATAGGGTTTATTATTGCAGCATTACAAAGGTGTCCATCATCATGTTGTACTCACTTTATTTATCACCCGTTGCCCCTTCATGTTTTAGATTTAGCTGCAATAGGGAAACATGTCAGGAGTAACTTTCACTGTTTATCTAGGTGGTGGTTGTTGTTGTTGTTATGTGCCGTCGAGTGGCTTGCGACTCACAGCAACCCTATGTACAACAGCTCTAAACTCTGCTCTGTCCTGTGCCAATCTCATTGCCTCCGACACACTCATCCTGATTTATCTAGGTAGATGCTTTTAATAAATGGAGAAATACATTGTATTTCCATCCTTTTTTGGGAATACAAGGAAATTTCCATTATAGTGTAACATCTTTTTTATCAACAAATTTGGTGATACAAAACTGACAATAAACATGGCCTGTAAGGGGTTTTCCAGTTCAAGCCATGGTCTCGGAGAGCCTTCAAAGGCGTTTAGCCGGTCTTCATGACAGCAAAACAGCATCTCCCAACTTTTTAAGTAGAAGGAAGAACAACTCCAGATTAATTTATTTATAAACTAATCTTGATGACCATCAAAGTGTCCTCTTTCCACAAGTTATCAAAAATCTTCAGAGTGACTGTTGGATCAAAGGGCCGTTCATGTGCTCCCAGTTATTATATAAAGCATAGAGGCTGGTAAGTCCTGCTAGACCACCTCGTCCTACTCCCTGAAGACCACCTGTGCATTTATACAGCGTTCCTGTCACGGTTCCAGCTGCCACTGTGTAGAGGTCATCTTCTGCACCTTGAGTTTTCCCAATGACAACACCAAATGCACTATAGAGTACAGCAAGAGAACCAAGAGTATTAGCCCAAAGTGCCCCTTGCCTGGTCACCATATTAAAAATTTGTACATTTCTCGGTTTGGACCATGCCATGTTTTGGGTTTCCTTCAGTCCTAGCCGCAAACCATTCATTGCCCCAAATGCAGCCCCTGTCATACAACATCCTCTATGGTAAAGAAGGTAAGTTCAAATCAAAAGTTTTATTAGCTCCCGTGGGTAAAAGAAATTCATCTGTATCCTGTACAAGATAGCGAGGATCCACATTTAAATAAGGAGACAGAGGGTTCATGCCAGCTAGCAGAACGCCAGCCAAATCCGCGTGGGAGTAACCTGCGGTGCCTGCTCCGAAAAAGCCGGCCAATCCCCCCCCATGCCCCGTGGGCTTGCTGTTACCTCCACGCCACCATCCACGGTGTTGCCGCTCCCTGCTCTCCTGTTTGCTGCCGGCCACTCAGGCTGAGTTCATCTGCTTGGCCCTCGCTCCTTGACAACAACAAAAAAACCGAAGCTCCCAAGAAATTGCGTTTTCAAAAATTCCAAAGACATTTTTACACTCTGAAGCCATGTGATGTGTGATAGTCATTCTAAATAGCGTGTCTCTGGCGTGCGGCTTTCTAGATGAGGAACGGTGGGCAGGTGGGTGGGCTGTCACAGCGGCACCACTAAGTCATCTACAGGCCGTCCCACAGGAGCAAACGCCACAGACGTCCCTTCAGCCAAGAGACTCTGAAAAGGCTTTCTGGTATTTTGCCGGACGAACCAGAAGGTGTCAAGGCTTTCTAATTCCTTCTGCTGCCCAGGGTGACAAACCATGTTCTTAACCAAGAACTAGACAATCTCAAGAGGCTTCCTGCTCTAATTACCTTCTATCTATCGCTCATCCATGCAGTCACTCAAGGTTACGAGGCCACCTGGTTCCGGAACCTCAAACGGAATCTGTGCCTCGACCTCCGGCCTCACCGCCTGCGACTCCTGCTCCACACTTACAGGCCGACCCTGAGGCCCAGAACGTGAGGGACCATGGCGCTTTTCCAGACTGCATCTGACTTGCACATGTCACCTTCAGCCTGACACCAGTCAGCACCAGCAGAGCATTATCAGGGTGGAGAAGACCGGGCTCACTTTCTAACTCATCTACCTCCCCAGAGCCAGCTCTCTGAGGGCCATTACGCCTCCCTTCTGTCCACCTCCCTCTTCTTCTGCCTTTCAGGGAAGAGGAACATAAGCTATAGATAATTGTTGTGTGCCACTGAGTCACGGACGACTCACAGCAACCCTGTATGTACAGCAGCTCTGAAGCCTGGCCTGTCCTGAGCCGTCTCACTGACTTAGAAACACTTACTTCCATTGCCCTACTCACTGCATTAATCCATCTTATCCAGGGTCTTTCTCTCCTGTACTGTCCCTCTATGCTTCCAAGCATGAGGTCCTTCTCCAAGGACAGGTCCTTCCTGGCCACATGCCCAAAGAGACAGAGATTCAAAATCCTAGCCTCCAAGGAGAAACCTGGTTTCACCCTAAGACAGACCTTTTTATTTTCGTGGCAGTCCATGGTATGTTCAAGACCCTTTTCTAGCACCAAAACGCAAAGCTTTCAATTCTTCTTTTGTCATCCATAGTCACTGTCCAGCTCTCTGATGCATAGCAAGTAATTGCCAAGATCATGGCCTGGATCAGGCGCACCTTGGTCTCTACACTGACATCATTGCTTCTCAGTACTCTGGAGAGGTCCCTGACAGCAATTTTTCCCAGTGCAATTCATCTTTTGATGTCCTGGCTGCTGGTACCAAGAATGCTGCTGTGGCGCCGAGAAAGCTGCAACTGTTAACAACCTCCATTCATCATGGTGTTGTCAATTGGCCAGTGGTGACAATCTTTGTCTTCTTGACATTGAGCTTCTATCTATATTGAAGACTACAGTCCTTGACCTTCTGCAGCCAGTGCTTCAGGTCCTCCTCCGTTTCAGTAAGCAGGGTTTTATCATCCCCATAATGTAGGTTGTTAATGAATCTTCCTCCAATCCTGATGCCACCTTCCTCCTCATAAAGCCCAGTCTCCCGAATGATATGTTCTGCACATAGATTGAAAAGGCATGGAGATAGGACACGTCCTTAACACACTCCTTTCCTGATTTTGAACTATGCAGTGTTTCCTTGCTCTGTTCTGAGGCCTGCTTCCTGGTATGAGCAAAGGTTTCTCATGGGAACAAGCATGTGCTCTGGATTCCCATTTTCCTCAAGTTTAGCCACAGTTTGTTGTGATCCACACAGTCAAATACCTTTACATAGTCAATGAAATATAGCTAGACATTTCTCTGGTACTCTTTCTATCAAGATCCATTTGATAATGTATTGTTGACTGCCTTCAAGCAGAGCGTGATTCATCGCAACCCTATGTACAAAAGGCCTGAACCCTTTCCATAACTACTGACATTTATCAAAGTTCATAGTTTCTGGTGGAATGTTGCTTATGAAGCAGACGCCACTCCTGCTTCCAAAACTGACAATACCCCTGGAAAATCCCACCCAGTTCTTGTGATGCTAATATTTGAATGGCTGCCTTTTTCTTTACATATATCTAAATTATACATATTAACACATCTTCTAAGTAAATCCAAGACAGCAGAGGTTCCAGCTATTACTGGCTTTGTTCCATAACTAAAACATTACCATGTACATACAATGTAAAATGTACATTATTTTACAGTAAAATGCTAACAAAAAGGGAGAATTAAAGACTGTCCCTCTGTATTTCATTTTCAAACAATTTCCAGCATATTCTTCCCCTTAAGAATGAGCACTAACAAGTAGTTAATGGTAATGCTAATGTCTGTAGTCAAACCCTTTCCTCTAGAATTCATAAATGCCAAGTCAATTCAGAAGCAGATGTGAAATGAGGGTCATCCCTGCTAACGTCAGATGGCTCTTGGTGGGAGGCAGAGAATACCAGAAGGATGTTTACCTGGGTATTTTGACGACACAAAGGCACTGAACTACAGGTATCACGACGAATCGCAGATGACATTGTTTAGTCACTGAAGAACACTTGATGGTGTTTGCGCAGGACTTGACATAGACCAAGGGATAGTCACTCAACAAAACACGAACAGACTGGTTTGAAATCACAATTGTATCCTTTCACTACACGTATTTAGTGCAGCTTCTTACCACCAGAGCTCCCTCACCACACGTATTGGAGCAAATAATTCAAGAAGCTGCACTGAAGAAGAACGTGGCGACAGGAGGGAAAGAAGGCTCACTGACAACCTGCAATATGTGGATGATACATTAGTGCTTACTGAAAACAGAGAAGACTTGAAGATAATGAACAGAGCCTAGAAACGTCAGTAAAATTACACCTCAACATAAAATCTTCCCAAGGGAACAGCCCACATTCTGATAAATGGAGAAAAGACTGAAGTTGTCAAGGATTTCATTTAACTCTGCCCTAAAGTGAGTGCCCATGGCAGCTGCAGTCAAGAAATCAAAGGTACTGACTGCACTGAGCAAATCGGCCACAAAAGACCTCTTCACGGTAGTAAAGAAACTAAGACACCACGTGGAGGCCTAGCGTATGTTTGATCCAAATCACAGTATTTTTCAATAACCTCACGTGCATGTAAACGCTGCACAAAGAATAGGAACGACTGACGGAAGATCGATGTATCTGCTAGCGAAGAACCCATAATAGGTCACATGCCTGCCACCAGAAGAAGGGACACATCTTAGGAGAAGTGCAGCGGAATGTTCCATTGCCTCACATGCTGTGTGCGTGTTAACAGAGACAACTGGTCCCTGGAGAAAGACATGATGACTGGCAAAGTAGAGGGAAGTGGGGGGGGGGGGGAAGGACTACCCTCCGTGAGATGGGGTGGTCCAGTGTTCCCAACAACGGGGATACGAACTCAGATGAGGCAGAGTTTCCTCTGGGCATCCAAGGGTCGCTAGGAGCACGAGCCATGTCAGCTGCCCCCACGACAAAGACTTGGCCATCATGCCGTGCTCTTCTGCCACGGGCCAGTCTTACTCCAAGTGTTTGACGTGCACCACCATGTGCTGTTATGTCCTCCTTTACAGGTGAAGTAAGTCAAAGAGCAAGCCCCTGAGTGGGCTGACTTTCTACAGCTCGGCTGAGGAAGAGATGTCAGGCTCTCAGGTCAGGCTCTGTGCCCGTTCACCATCCTGATGGCCTGAAGAGAGGGATTGTCTGCAACGAGGTGCTGAAGCCGTGCACAGTGCAAAGATGGTGTCAGAGTGTGTGGTGCTTGGGTCCACGGTCCACGCCGTGGTTCTGAGTCGTAGCTGACTGGACAGCATCTAACTAGGAGGTAAATAAACATTTACATGTACAACAGGCGTGAAGGAGCCCTGGTGGTATTAACAATTAAGTCCTGGGCTGTTAACCAAACAGCATCTAACTAGGAGCTAAATAAACATTTACATGTACAACAGGTGTGAAGGAGCCCTGGTGGTGTTAACAGTTAAGTCCTGGGCTGTTCACCAAATGATGAGTGGTGTGAACGCAGCTCACCCAGAAGCTCTGCATGAGAAAGCCCTAGTCATCTACTTCTATAAAGATCAGAGCCCAGAAAGCCCTCTGAGCAGCTCTAACCGGTCAGCATGGAGTCACTCTTCATGGAAGTGGACCCAATAAAGCCCAACAAAGTAACAACAGAATAGGTCTGAGAGGAAGAAGGGGTGAATGAATATGGAATACAGGGATGAAGAGGAATGATTTCTTGCTCAAACCTGCCAGGATGGTCCTTTCCGCTCAGAGCTGAGGAAGAAGACAGAGAAACGGCAGTCTAGGGCTCCAGCAGCCGGAGTCTGAATGGCAGGAAGGGCTGGGGAGTGGATACATCAAGACAGAGCTGGCAAGGGTGCCAGGACGCCAAGGAGAGGGGACCTTAAAGGCAATGGCATGGGGTGAATTCTGTTCTCCAGCCATCCGTGTCAGCTTGGTGAAGCCATGATTCTCTGTGGCATGGCCGTTAGGTGATGACGTCACGGTGTATTGTGGCAGTCGTGAATGACGTAATCATCCCTGTGATGTGGCCTGATGTGACCAGCCAATCAGCTGTAGGATTAGAGTGGGATCCAAAGCCTTTTCTCATGGCAAATGACAATCCCATGTCAAGAGGAGCTTTCCCGGGGTGGACAAGTCAGAGTCACCTCTTGTCTTAGGCCAGATTAAAGAACAGAGATGTGAAACTGAGAAGACGACATCTCAGTACCACCAGGAATGAAAAGTAAGTAGAGTCTGTTCTTTGTCTTGGAAGCCCCTGGACTGAGTGAGGGGTCAAAGAGAACCACGACATCAACACAAATGCTGAAGGAGAAGAGGACCTTCCCCCAAGCCAACGGCAGGGAGGTCTTCTCCTGAAGTTGGGTTCCAAGCCTGCTAACCCGTGAGATACCAACTTCTGCTTGTTAACGCCATCCACTTGTGGAATTTCTGTGTCTGTTGCCGATAAACGGCACGGAGTTGACTGGGACTCACAGCGAGTCTGACCGCCGCTCTGCACCCTGCCCTGGCCCGCTCCACTCTCACATCTCCTGCAGGCTCAGGCCCACGACACAGTCACTGCGCTGACTCCCTGAGACTCCCCACCTCTCCCTGAAACACTGAAAGTGAGGAACCTCCCGAGCTCTTTCCGTGTCGCACCTCCAACAAGTGGGTGATGCCTGAACAGACACCTAAACTGCAGAGATTGTTTTTGGAATTGCGTCAGGGGTAGATATTGAAGAGTTTGGATAAGGAGTTGACACTTCCAATGCAAAGGCCGGTGGTGGGTTGAATTGACCAGAACTGCCCAGCCGGTGCGCAGGAGAAAGATGGGCACTTTGCTGCTGTGTGATTTATTGTTTTTCTAACCCGCTGGAGGCTCAGCTCTGAGTGGGCTCCAACCCAATGGCCATGAGGGGTTTATGTAGAGTAAAAGAAGACCTGAAGCACCTACTGAAGAAAATCAAAGACTACAGCTCTCAGTAGAGATCACACCTAACAAGAAACACATGGAAGTTCTCCTAACTGAACCAGTAGGCAGCATAGAGAAAGCTCTGAAGTTGTCAAAGATTTCATGTTATTTGGCTCTACAATCAGCACCCACGGTAGCAGCGGTCATGGAAAGCAAACGATGTGTTGGATTAGGCAAATCTGCTGTCAAGAACTCTTTAAAAGTGCCAAAGAGCAAGGATGTCAGTCTAAGGACTAAGGTACACCTGATTCAAGCCACACTATCTTCAACTGCTTCACATACATATGAAGTTGGACAATGAATACGGAAGATTAAAGAAGTACTGATGCCTTTGAACTGTGCTGTTGAGATAGAGCACTGACTATCCCAAGGGTTGCCAAAAGAACAAACAAGTCTGTCTTGAAAGAAGTGTTGTCAGGCTGCTCGTTGGAGGCAAGGATGGTGAAACTCTGTCTTCAGGCATGTTGTCAGAAGGGACCAGTCCTTGGGGAAAAGCCATCATGCCTAGAAAAAGCAGAGAGACTCAGAGAAAGAGAGGAAATGTCCAGCACGACGGAGGGACACAGTGACTGCAAGAAAGGGCTTGGGCACGGAGAGGGTGAGGACAGGGCCAGGTCGGATCTGCTCTAACGGGGTCGCTGAGTCAGAGAGTACCTGAATATAGCCTAGTAACAACAGCAGCGGTAAGAGCTTCTGCTGCCTTAAAGTGAGTATCTGGTGGACGTGAAGACGACAAAGGCAATCCTGCCGAGTGTTCAGAAGGACGTGAGGAGACTGGACACTGGAGGCACACAGCCAGCAGCAGAGGCCCACAAAGGGCAGCCGCAGAGGCAGGAGGGTGGCGTGAGGTTGCAGCAGGGCTGGCAGTGGTAGAAGGCCTGCCTGATGTTTGACTCGCACGGTGACCACCGTCCCTTCCTTCCCTCTAACTCCCTCATTTTTAAAGGAACTGTCATCTCGTGCCGTTTCCACCCGTGTGCTTGGCAAGCAGGTAACGTGAATTCCAGATTTCAGAGTTTAAACATTAACAGCAATTTTTGCCTCAGGATGGAATTTGACCTTGATTTTAGACTTTTGAGATAGTATACACAGTTAAGCATCTTCCATGTGGCTGCATGGGCATGAATTCAGAACCAAAAGGTAGCATGTCATGGATTAGGTCTGCCCCCAAAATAGAAAGTTATAAGTTATATACATGAAGCAATGTCATTTGGTAGTGATGTAACGATGATGATGTAATCTGGTAATTATGTAATGACGTAAGCACCCCCCATGGTATGACTGGATGCAAACTGTCTCCCGTTTGTGTCATGTGTTATACATCTGGACTCCTATGGTTCACAGAGGCAGAGTTTTAAAAACAAAAGAAACTTCAAAGTCACTACCGCGGGTCAGACCTGACTCAGTGGCCTCCCTCAGGCCTGGAGGCTGTAGATCGAAAGGAGGAAAACTGCCCATCCTTCTGCTCTGGAGCCACCGGGGGACTCAAAGGACGAGAGACGCCTGGACTTCGGGACTGTCCTATCAACCAGCCACCAGAGCTCCTGGGGGCAGGATGCTGTCATGTAAAAAGGATTAGATTACCTTTGTTATGTTTAAGAGAACCTTTTTAGAGATTTGTTGTTGTTGTTGATGGCCTTCTAGTTGAGCACGACTCACAGTGACCCTACAAACGTCCTGAAGTCCCAGCACAACTACAGACATTTATCAAAGTTCATAGAGTTTCCAGAGGCATGTTGTTTAGGAAGTCGATGCCACTCCTGCTTCCAACTTTAGGGATATAGAGAGATTAAATAAGCAAGAAGAGAGCAAGGGATGACAAAGAACAAAGCGGGAGCACAGCAAGTCCCAAGGAACCTACACTGAGCACCCCGTGGGCCCCGGGAAAGTGATGCCATGACTGACTGACGCTCTCCAGGGAATGCTGGGCCCACAGATGTCGAAGGGAGTCAAGAGGTTCCCTGCGCACCAGTGTTTTCGTGGAGCATCTAGTCCCCTACACTGTGGGAAGGGAAGTCTTCTGTTAAAGGCACCCACTTGGAGCATTTCTGGTCCAGCAACACTCAACACCCCACTCGTTGCTCTGGAGTTGAAGCCAATTCACAGGGGATCCTCCCATGCGTTTTCAGAGGCTGTAAGCTGCACGGGAAGAGATTACCCATCGTTCTCCTGAGGAGCTTCTGGGGTATTCGAACCGCAAGTGGCACCATCTGAAGGTTGGCAGCACAGCTCCATAAGAACATCAGTTCCACCAGAGCATCACCAGTACGAAATGGCCAATTTCAGGCTTTCTCAGCCACGTTCCTCGGATTATTGCTATTCATTTACGGTCCCTGCTGTTAGGGGCCATAGAATCAGGTAACCCTCTTAGCAACCCTATTAGCATCAGACCTGAGTCTTGTCCTACCCGGTGACGTCCTCACAATCTCTGACACACTTGAGTCTACTGCTGCCGTCACTGTCAATCCATCTCCCTGGGGAGCTTTCCTCTCTTTTGCTGACCCTCCACATTTCCAAGCAAGTTTCTGAGAAACATGTTGTCTGTCCCAGCAACATACCCAAAGCTTAAGAGATGAAGCTTCGTTCTCCCTGCCTCCAAGGATGTCAATAACGGCTCACAGACCCACCTACAAGAAACCACACACCCTCCTTCACTGGGAGCGTGGGCCCAGCCAGAACTTCTCAGTGCCCGGCTTCCCCTCACAACCTTCTGCCTGCCTGCCTCCCTACAGCTAACTGTACATCTCACCTTCTAGTAAGCTCTAGGACCAGCTTCACAGCACAAAACTCTCTGCACTACGCCGTATCTGGTGATATGCTTGCCTTCTTCCTAACTGGACTGTGGATTCCTCAAGGGGAGCGACCATGTCTGCTCAATGAATGAATGACTCAGTGGAGGCATGAAGCGTCGATTTAAGGCAAAATCTGTTTCAAAATGTAGTGAATTTACACTATTTCCCAGACTGACGGCTCTCAAATATCCAGCAGGAACGGTAATCATTCACATACATACATATTTAAAAACTTAATTTTCCCATGTACATATTTAGAAGGTTAAAACTATAAGTAAAAGTTAATATTACAAAAGGCAGAAGAACAGATTTTAATGGGGGGGGGGAACCCTTGAAAAGTAATAAAAATAGCATTTGTGGTTATTTCCCGAGGCTTCAAAAAAGAAAAATGGAGAATACATAAGCTAAACCAATGTCATCTTAGAAAATGAAAGGATATTAGGATGCTTTATCTCTAACAGTCTTTCTTTTTAATTAAACTTTAAAAATGTATGGAAAATACTGAAAGGTGTTGGGGGGTTGTTGGGATTTCCGCCCCCTGTCCCCCGGTATTTAAGAAATAAACAAAACCCCCAAATTGTAACTCAACTTGTAAAATGTTGTTGTCAGGTGCCATCAAGCCAACTACTACTCTTAGCGGTCCTCTGAAAGATATATCTGAGCACTGCCCTCCTCAACAAGGCTTGAGCCCCTCAGAGAGGTTAGGAGGCACAGGGCAAGGGTCAGGCACTTAGGGATTACATCAGAAGATATCCCAGTACAAGTTCTTCATTGTTAAAACATTGAGCCGTCCGGATAAACTGCCTTCATTCAGTTTTCTGAAGTCATCACACATAACAGGTGTTAATATGACTGGAAGAAGCATACAAAAAGAATGGCTGATTTCCAGGAGTGTTCAAAGAATCGGTAGATACAATGGCTGTATCACACTGTACTATATAAAAGGCCTATTCCAAGATGTGTGTGTGTGTGTGTAATATAGGGGGAAAAATTTCCACAGGTGTAACTGATTTAAAACTATGAGTGCACATACATCATACTATCCTAATGAATTCTTTTGGGGGGATATGGAATTCAATATTACTTTAAAAATTCTTTACCTTTCAAAAAAAAATTCTTTTCAAATCGAGCAGATACTCTGCTGGAGAAGCAGGGACAATCTCCTTCTATACCAGTCTGATCCAATTTGACAGTACACACACACAAAATAATATATATATATATATTCTCTACCTAAGAAATAGATGGCATTTAAATCACTGGAGAAGGCATTATGACCATCTACATTCTAGAGAAAGCCTTGCAGCCCTATAGAAAAGCCAGATGTTTATCCAAGAAGGTATCGGAACTGGGCAGGGTCCTGCATGGGGTCACTATCAGCGAGAGACAGCTGACAGCACCTAAGGACAGCTAGTTCATGCACTTGTCAAAGGCTCTGGTGACCACGATCATGAAGCCACACTATCAACAGTTTATCCCACCCACCAGGAGGCAGTGACTTTATGGACAAGTGCTTACTGGTGTGGAGTTTATATACTGAAAAGAAAAAATTTCACTATCACTGCGTTTAAATGCTAAGACTAAATCTAAGATACTTATAAAACACTTGCACACATTTACATGTCTGCATGTTAAGTACTGTCTTCCATCCCTTGGAACTGCTATCTGAGCACTACATCTTGACTATCACAATCAAAAGTTAATAACAGAAAGATCTTTAATATAAACGTCAAAATTTAATTTGTAGATGGAATACAAATGCCTTATAAATGGCATAAAACATTTCTGATATGAGATGTTGTGATTAATTTGAACATTATAAAGAAACCCTGCTTTTAAAAACAAAGCAAGCTGCATGTCTTGGGATTTTTTTTTCACTGTAATAACAATATTCACATACCAAAAAAGGGCCTTATTACAAGCTACTAAAAACTAGTACTAAAATGTGGTTATATACATCAAAGACAACATTTCAGAGAGTAAAATATTACCTCAAAAGCAGGCAATAGTATTAATATGAGAGAATGTTTTTTAAAAGTAATGGGGAAAGTTTTAATTATTCAAGATTATATACACAGATACTGTTTCCCTGAAAGATGGATAGTAAACTCAGAGCTATGAGAAGACAGAATAACTATTTTGATCCTTAAGAAACAGTCAAGATGAAATAAGGTCTAATAATTCAGCAAGTCATATCCAGAGAGGGCTCTAATTAGAGAAAAATGCAAAAGTGTATTAACAGAGACAGAAGGAGAATTGATTCCTTTGAGCTGTGGTGCTGGAGAAGAAGAGCACTGAACATACCATGAACCGCCAAGACAACAAACAGGTCTGTCCTGGAGATGATGAAACGAGGTTGCTCCTTGGAGACAAGGATTTTGAACCTCTGTCTCACATACTTTGGGCTTGTGGCGAGGAGAGACAAGTCCCTGGAGAAGGACATCATGCTTAGAAGGGTAGAGGGTCAGTGCAGGAGAGGAAGACCCCGGATGAGATGACCTGACACAGTAACCGGGGTAATGGGGGTAGGTGTGTTAGAGACAGTGATTCTGGCTTAGGACAGGGCAGGCTTCAGAGCTCTTGTACCTCGAGTCACTATGAGTCCATGGCACGTAACAACAGTAACGGTAGCTTGAATATTGTCTACGGTCTGGTTACTATCGTAAGTGTTCTGCTTAACTCAGTAATTCCACAACCCTAAGACAGTCATTGCTGGCAGTCTGTCTTACAGCTGAGGAGACTCGTATGCAGAGCGGGTAACGTATGAAGCAATCTCAGAGCTAGTGAGTGGCAGTTCTAGGGGTTAAGACCAGGCAGCATCCTTCTAGGTCGCACGCTGTTCACTGAGATCCACACTTGACCACTGAGGCTGAGAACTGGAGAGCGAATGCATCTGGACAACATTCTCCCTCTATGTGCTCAATACAATCACACTGGGCTATTAAGGGGTGTCTGGACCCCCAGCTGCTTGCCCCCTTCACAACATTCCTTGTCACCTTTTCAAATGCTCACAAAACTAACAAGCCTGGTTGTGTGAAGCTGGCTGGAGACCTATGGATTTGTGGGCCCCACTCCTGCCTGAGGCTGCTGTCAAGTGTCACTGTGGCAGCTCTGACTCAACAGCGCCCCCGTGCGTAACAGGACGGACCCCCATGAACCCTGGGTCATCCTCACTCTGTGCAAGCCCATGGCTGCAGGCACCGTGTAAGCAGCAAACCAGCATTGGGTTTGGTTCTTGAATATTCCTCTGTGTTCTTATCAACAATGATAACAGAACCTTGAGGGGGGGAGGTTCTGCTGTAAAAGACTTTGCCCATACACTTTGTTGCTGTCATGTGCTGTCGAGTCGCTTGCGACTCATAGCGACCCTATGTACACAGCTCTAAACTCTGCTCTGTCCTGTGCCAATCGCACTGCCTCTGCCACACTCATCCCGATTGCCCCAGTCACTGAATCAATCCACTTAGAAAATGAAATTTGTGACATTCAGTACATACAGCTCAAAGGTCTGAACAGTTTCAAAGTACAATCCTCTACTATGATTGTACTGGGAAGAACTCTGAGATTATCAGACTGGCTCAACAACAGAAATTTTGGATTAGCAGATTAAATGGTAAAGTAATAGCTGGACATGGTTCCCCTTGCCACCTACCACCGGCAAAGCAGAATTTGAAGTGGAGCTTCCTTCATTTCCACGAGGTTTTGGAAACCCTAACTCCAGGTGCTTTAGCTGATTCATATTAGTAAATTATGGGAGCGTGTGCCGAGTCCCCCAGAAATCTCCAGGGGAAATGCTCTCATTCTGTGGACAATTAGTTAAACTACTGTATCTGACTTGGAAGAAGGAAGGCAGTATGCTTCTTAGAAGGAAGGGGTAAGGGAGCTCTGGTGGCCTAGTGGAAAGAAGCTGCACTGCATTCCCAGAGATAAATGGTTCGAATCCACCAGATGCTCTGCTGGAGAAGGAGGGACAATCTCCTGTACCAATCAGATCCAATTTGATGGTACACACACACACACACACACACGGGGGAAATAATTAGTAAGGATAGTGAGATTTCCTCTCACACTCTCAGGAGAGGTTATCAGGAAGAACCGAACTCTAGAACAGAACAGGATGGTCAGTAAAGGGTCAGAAAAAAGAAGACGTGCTGACAAGATGCAGTGGAAGAGTGACAGCAATGGGCCCAAGGCCAGCCTCAGTGAGGTGACAGGGAAGGGCGGTGATGGGCTGTTAGAAACAGCTGCTGTTAAACAAGCCACAGGACAAGACTTGGCTGCCCTTAGCATCTTCAGCTGATGAAAGACAGGCAGCTTTGGTGTTTAAATTCCCGGAGTTTTACCAGTTAATGCCACCCGCGGAGTCCTGGGTGAGGAAAGCAGCTCTGAAATGCCCCCATCACCACCAGAGGCAGCTCTGGGCATCCTTTCCCGGGTGCTCAGCGACCTCTGCTGGCGATCATGCAGAACCCCGGATGTCACATTCTCCACAAGTGACTTTTCGGAGACACCGCAGAAAACGCTGCAATGTTTGCCTTGAATAACGTCAGGCCTTGCATAGCTTGGCAGTGCAGAAAATAAAGTAGGAAAGAAACTCAAAGGGATTTCGCTTAAGGTCTGCAAACAAAATTTTGTCCCAAAAGCGGGGAATACTGTTTTTCAACTCCTGCTAATTTTATTTTAGTCAACCATAAAAAAAATGGAGGGCCAGTGAGCTAGCTGGCTTTTGCACACAGTAGGCAACTCGACAGCACAGAACAACCACAGATACACAGACTAGACACTGAGTTCGTTTTGTAAAGAGATGCTACTTCTTGCTTCAATCAAGTAAGAATAATACAGGAAAAGAGAAGATAATTCTATTTAACATGGGTAACTCTTGCAATCGTTGTTAGATGCCCTGAAGTCCATGACATCTCTGCAGTCCTTGAGCAGATCTGAACCTTGAAACCTGGACAGTGAGGATTTGTAAATTTCTAGGATACAATTCGGTCTCATCGATTCTACTTATGAATTATCAGTCAGTATCTACTATACTGCATGCCAGGCATGATGGGGAGAAGAGGATGATTAAAATGAAAAGTACATAAATAATTATTTGCTGCTGTTGTTATTAAGCACCGAGTTACTTGCGACTCATAGCGACCCTATGTACAAGACTGCTCTGTCCTGTGCCAGTCTCACTGTCTACAACACACCCATCCCGATTACCCCAGTCACCGAATCAATCCACCCCATAGAGGGTCTTCCCCTCCTGTGCCATCGTCCCTCCATGCTCCCAAGCATGATGTCCCTCTCCAAGGACCGGTCCCCTCCTTACAACATGTCCAAAGTATGTCAGACAAAACCCCAGAATCCTTCTCTCCAAGGAGTAGCCTGGTTTAACCCTCTCCAGGATGAATCTGTTTGTTTTCTTGGCAGTCCATGGTACATTCAATACTCTTCTCCAGCACCACAGCTCAAAGGCATCAATTCTAATAATTCGTTAATTATTAGGGATTATTTTAAATCATTACCCAACATATAGCTGGCATCTCATTGACAAGCCATCCAAGATTTTGTACCACACTGGTGCTCCCCCGCAGGACGATACTTGTAACCACCTGAGAGCCCGAAGCTGCTTCTGGAGCCCTGTGAATGCGTTCTCCTCACGTTTTTACAGAGGATGGTGATTGTGTGAGTGGGGCTATCCACTATTAAATGGTCTTAGTCTCACAGCCGTCCAGGAGGAATGAACTCACAGCCAACCCTCCAGACGGTTTTCAGAGGCTGGAATTTGGAAGGGGAAAAATGCCATCTTCCTCTCATGGAACCTGCTGGTGGATTAGAACCAGCTGGCTTTAGGTTAGCAACACAGCTCCCTACAGACCACACCACCGGAGTCTCCCCTACTAACAACAGTTCAAGTGACTATCCTCATAGGACTTTCTCTTGAACTAATTGTCTTCTTTTAAAAAACACCATAGAATCACACATTTCAAGCAGAGAGAGAGTAAGTGAAACACTTAAAAGGTGTCGTGAAGGCATCCATCCTGCCCACGCATTTCATACACGCGGCCTAGGGATAAATAGCATTACTAACACCAGCATTTCCCAAATGCTAGCAATCCCTGAAAAAATCCATGGGTTTTTATCCTTATAGAAACGTTTTCACTGGATTGCACAAATTAAAATGGATAAAATAACAAATGCTTTATCTCTCTCTCTCACACACACACTCTCTCTCTCTCTCTCTCTGTCTTTACTGCAATAAATGTGCATCAGGATTGGAGGAAGACTCCTCACTTACCTGCATTATTACACAACCTTGCTTACTGCCTATAAGAATTGCTGCAGAAGATCAAAGATGACAGCACTTGATGCAGAAGATCAAAGAACACAGCCTTCAATATGGATTGCATCTCAACCTCAAAAAAACCCCATCAAATATTCTCACCACTGGACTGATAGGAACATCATGATAAATGGAGAAGAGACTGAAACTGTCAACAACTCCGTCTTCCTTGGATTCACAATCAATACCCATGGTACCAGCATTCAAGAGATCAAGAGAGGTATTGCACTGGGTAAGTCTGTAGTCAGGGACCTCTCCAAATTATTAAGGGACCATGATGTCAGTTTAAGGACGAGATGCACCTGATTCAGAACGGTCTTTTCAATCACTTGCTATGCATCTGAGAGCTGGACAATGAATAAGGATGACAGAAGAATTGATGGCTTTGAGCTGTGATTTTGGAGAAGAGTACTGACTATCTCATACACTTCAAAAAGAATTAACATGTCTTGGAGAAAGTGCAGCCAGGGCACTCCTTGGAGGCAGAAGTGATAAAGCTTCGTTTCACATACTCTTAGGACATGTTGCGAGGATAGGATATTCCTTGGAGAGGGACATCACGCTTGGACAGGGGGAGGATGCGTGAGAGACGATGACCTTCAGACAGACATACTAGTGACTGATGCACTAGGCTCCAGTGCGTCAGAAATTATAAGGATGACACAGGAAAGGACAGGGTTCCGAGCTATTATTTACAGGATCACTATGGGTCATACTCAACTTGACGGCACCTAACAACTGCAATACAACATTTACAAAACTGTAAAGCCTACATATGTTATTAGAGGAAAAAACTTCCAACAACAAACCAACAAGAATATAAAAACCAAGAACTATTTAATGATAGCAATGAATGCTCTCTTTTCTCACTGCCGTCAAGTCAGAACCAACTCACTGACCCTCCACTGGGGTTCGGAGGCTGTAAATCACATGACAGGAGACTGCTCTTCCTTCTCCCGAGGATTCAACCTGCCAAGAGGTGAGGCCTCTGAGTTAGCAGTGCAGCTCCTTCCAGACTACACCACCACAGCTCCCTTAAATGTTAGGAGAAATTGAAGTGCAGTCTATAAACTGTTGAGCAATTCTATGAAACCTGGATGGTAATCTAAAAGAGCACACCCAAAAGTGGAAGAACAAATCACATGCAAAGTTTTCTCAAACTAACAGAACAAAAACTAAGAGCATCACTTAAAACTGCTGTGGCCGGGTGTAACGGAGAACAAAGCTGGAAGCCCTGGAAATGTTCATGATTTAAAACGCTGCTGACACAGGGTATGGAAAAGAGGAAAACAGGTTGTTGTTGTTGTTGTTATGTGCCGTCGAGTCGTTTGCGACTCATAGCGACCCTATGTACAACAGCCCTAAACCCTGCTCTATCCTGTGCCAATCTCATTGCCTCTGACACACCCATCCCGAGTACCCCAGTCACTGAATCAATCCATGCATTGGGGGTCTTCCCCTCCTGCGCTGTCCCTCTACTCTACCCAGCATGATGTCCCTCTCTAAGGACCTGTCTCTCCTTACAACATGTCCAAAGTATGTCAGACGAAGTCCCAGAATCCTTGCCTCCAAGGAGCAGCCTGGTTTAACCCTCTCTAGGATGAATCTGTTTGTTTTCTTGGCAGTCCAGGGTACATTCAATACTCTTCTCCAGAACCACACAGCTCAAAGGCGTCAATTCTCCTTCTATCCTCCCTAGTCACTGTCCAACTCTCTGATGCATAACAAGTGATTGCAAAAACCATGGCCTGTATCAGGCGCACCTTAGTCTCCAGAGAGACACCATGCTCTTGAGTACTTTAGAGAGGTCCCTAACTGCAGACTTACCCATCGAGATACGTTTTTTGATTTCCTGGCTGCTGGTGCCAAGAGTATTTGACCGTGGAGCCAAGCAAACTGAAGCTGTGAACAATCTCAATCTCTTTGCCCTCCATCCTGATGCTACCGATTGGTCCAGTGGTGAGAATCTTTGTCTTCTTGACATTGAGCCTCAGTCCATATTAAAGGCTGTAGTCCTTGACCCTCTGCAGTAAGTGCATGAGGTCCTCCTCAGTTTCAGCGAGCAGGGTTGTGTCATCTGCATAACGTAGGGACTAAAAAAAGTTTCCAGGACCAAACTGGCTAAGTGAACCACCAAAGAATGGCGCGTTATCCAAGAACAAAAAGACAGGCATGTGCTGGAAGCATCTAGAAGGCTGCACGTAGGCAGAAGAAGGACTGACTTGGGGAGCTAGCTTAGAAATTGTCACTTCATACCCTTTGGGACTGGTTGAATTTCTCTAATGAACATATATTATCTTGAATATGAAGGACAATGGAAAAGTATGAAATGAAAATTAAATGAAGTAATTAGAGGGGGGAGAAAACATGCTGTGGAGAGTGGGGGAAAAAATCTAAGGGTACTATAAGGTCAGCTTGGAGAGCTCTGCTGGCCTAGTGGTAAGAAGCTGAGCTGTAATGCTGAAGGCAAACAGTTCAAATCTGCCCGCTGCTCTGCAGAATAGACAATTTCCTCTCGTGCAATGAATTGTCTGTGAAAACCAGCTGGAGGGTCAGCTATGGGTCAGTTCTGACTCTACAGACACAACAACAACCACCACCACCACCACCAACACCACGGGGTCAGCATAGGGCATTTTCCACAGCAACAAAGACACAGAAAAAAGTACTTAACTTTCCAGCACTCCACCAAACAAATCAATAAGGTAAGTTCATTTGACAAAACCAACAGTTAATTTTGAAAACAAAGAAACAAAATAATAAAAAAATCAGGTGCCAAAGAACCAGTATTTCGAAAAAGAAAGAAACATTTCATAAGAAGTCCCTTGGGTTTCTACGAAGATGGCGCCGAAAGCGAAGAAGGAAGCCCCTGCTCCTCCCAAAACTGAAGCCAAAGCAAAGGCATTAAAGGCCAAGAAGGCGTCCTGAAGGGCGTCCACAGCCAAAAAAAAAAAGAAGATCCACACATCACCCACCTTCCGGCAGCCTAAAACGCTGAGACTCCGACAGCAGCCCAAATACCCCCGGAAGAGCGCTCCCAGGAGAAACAAGCTTGACCACTATGCCATCATCAAATTTCCCCTGACCACTGAGTCAGCCATGAAGAAGATAGAAGATAACAACACACTTGTGTTCATTGTGGATGTCAAGGCCAACAAGCACCAAATTAAACAAGCTGTAAAGAAGCTCTATGACATGGATGTGGCTAAGGTCAACACTTTGATTAGGCCTGATGGAGAGAAGAAGGCCTATGTTCGACTTGCTCCTGATTATGACGCTTTGGATGTTGCCAACAAAATTGGGATCATCTAAACTGAGTCCAGCGGGCTAATTCTAAATGTAATAAAATTTTCTCACCATAAAAAAAAAAAAAAGAAGTCCCTTGGTTTGGGAGTGTTTTATATGTGATGATGCTTTCTAATATAAATTAGACTGTATTTTCTATTTTTAGTTACTTCATATAAATATAGAAATAAACATATAATAACCATATGAATATAAATGTATGTATTTGCTGACTTTATTCAATGCAACCAACCAATCTTCTAAGTGTTGGACTGGAGAAAAACTACATTCTTCTTCAACCATGTAAACTTTTGTTGCAGAAATTTCAAAAACCTATAAAGACAGAAAATCACATAAAGAGTGGCCTCGCATGATGAAGGATTTGTACAAGTTCTTGAAAGGCTCCTGGCTGACAATGTCAAGTTCATGCTTAGAACAAAATTCAGAGGGAGATAAGGAAGGCACTAGAACCCACTTTGATGAAAACCTTAATTCAGAAACACATCACATTGCTTTAAATGCAGATAGCATTTTAACACTCTAAAATGTCATAATTAAGAGATTCTTTTCACCTTAAAAAATATACAAAAACTGAAGCCCAGGCCAAGCGCCAGCATGCTCCCCAGCATGCACCTCTTTAACTTGACGTCTCCACACAGTGATTAGGCTGAGAGAGATTAACCGGTGAAGGAAGCCCCAGATCTTCAGAGAAGCAGCCCAGCCCAACACGTGCCGTGCGCTGCCTCCACATCCACTTTCCTACGTGCCTGGGGGGAACTGGCCAGTGCACAGCCTGGGTGGTGAGACACCACGTGGCAAAAAGAGCTTATCACTGATGGTCTGGAAAGCAAAACGTCAAAGTGGAAACAGGCTATTCATCTTGAGTGAGGAAGACAAAAAGGAAGTAATCTTTTAAAGAAGCATAGCTGATCTCCAAGATTCTGAGAGATGTGTCTTTCAAATCTGTATGATGATGTTAAAAGGATAAAAAGAAGGAGGGGAAAGAAATACAAGAACGCAGGGGAAACAGTCCCTTCCCAAAAAACCCACACAAATCCACTAGGAGGATTCTGTCTAGTTACACTGGAGTTGCCACTCTTAAAAAAAAAAATCAACTCTAGTAGCAGCCAAAATGAACTAAGTTCTCAAGTGATCTTGAATTCTGTACTAAGCACTATACATACATTTTTTAAATTTATACTTGAAATATCATTCTATAGACAAGGATACTGAGGCTAAAGGAGTTAATGCGTGAAATAAAAATATATCTTCTAGCTGAAATCCAGCATGCTTGCCCTTGCTCAGTGTTCCAGTTGAGTTCTGTATATACGTACATATAGATATATAGATGATATACATAGATACAGATGATTGATATAGATGATATAAATATTCCAGGTAATATACATATATATATAGATGATAGATATATAGATGATACAGATATACAGATGATATAGATATAGAGATATACATGATATATATCTGCCTTTATAAGAATACCTATCATCATTATTTAGAAATGCAGTTACATACATAGAATTAAAATTAAACTTTGTAGAAATATTAAAATGCTATCTCCAGATACACCACAATGTACAGGATACCAACACAGGCGCGCGCGCGCACACACACACACACACACACTCTCACTCTCTCTGTCTCAACCCAAACTGACTGGAGTTCCATCCTGCACAGAATCAATTACGTATGCATTGTCTTAAACCATTCTGAGTACTGTTCTACAAAGGATTCCATAGCGGTGTGACAGAAAGTAACCAGGGCAGGATGGATGAGTTCTGTATATATTCTTCTGTGACAGCAATTAACACGCTGCATTGAAAAGCTTAGCCCTTTGAAGACAAGGGATGTGTTGTTCATCCCTGACGTGTTCAGGGTCCAGGCCCCATCGAGTTTCTGAGGTTGTCAGTCACAACGGGAGAAGGCTGCCCATCTTTCTCCTAAACCTCTGGTGGATTCAAAGCCTCAGACTGTGTGTGAGCAATGCAACTCTCCAAGGACTAGACTCCTCTGTTATAAATATAGGTATGCAGTTCAAAGCCACCAGCTGCTTCCGGGGGAAGGATGAGCAGTCTCCTCCTGTGTGATTTACTGCCTCTGAGCACCTGCTGGAGGGTCAGCTATGGGTCGGTTCCAACTTGAAGGTACACAACAGCAACAACTATCACTCACCTACTACCACTGTTTTTAATTTGCAAGGAATGGGGAATACGCATATTTTAATAAAGCGTTGCTGACTTTATTACAAATTTGCCTCTACATTCCAATAACAAAGACATTTTGTACATCCTTGAAATCTCCAGTTAAACGTGGTTTTATAAAATGTCTCAAAGAATCTCACAAGGAACTCAAACTCACTGTCATCAAGTCAAACCCAACTCACAGGACTCGCCACCGAGTGTCCAAGGCTATGACCTGCTAGGAGGACATGGTCCAACAGTCTCCCGAAAAACTCTTGGTGGCGTTTAACTGCCAGAAAGGTGAGGCCTTTGAGATAGCAGCTCAACTCCCCACAGAAGAAGTATCTTTATATTAATAACATGATTCTAAAAATAATAGGACCCAAATGTTACTCTAAAAATACTTCTGAATTGCCATTTGTTTTTCAGACTCAAATCAAAATATAAGATCTCTCATATTTTTAGAAACTGAAGGAAAGAAATTTTAGGGCTGATAATAAAACAAACATCCTACGTTGCTACAGAAAAGCTGTGCCACATAACAGCATTCACCCTTCATCCTAGAGCACCGAAGACCCATTTCTTAACGTGCTAAAACTGAGACCTACTGCTTAAACATAAAGCCTTGGTACTTTCCAATCTGGTGGTTGTCCAATTTCCATCTCATCAAAGCTACTTTATTTTTGGAGGGGGAAAAAGAAACAACACTCACAAATACTTTTCATACTTCATTAATTCTTTTTTTTCTTCACTAGTATCTACTAGGACTTTTAAGGCTGTGTGCGTGGGTGTTGTGGCAGTTTTTGCACGTTAAGGACTACTCTGCCTCCAGGAGCCAGGCAAGCCAGGCTTGGCCTAGGGTTTAAGGCAGCAGGGGCTTCAAGCCCAAAAGGGGAAGAGGGGAGAGAAGGCAGCCATGTTCTCCCCGATTAAAACAAGCGTGGAAGGAGGAGTGGCATCCACTTCCATAACAGCTTGCCTCCGGAAACCCTATGAACCTGGAGAGAGGATCAGAGACACCCAAGCATCAACGACTCTCCTTCACAAGGTCGCTATGAGTCGCCTGTGACTCGATGGCACTTAACAACAACAACAATAACAACAGAATCTACTAAGGAAACTTTGGAGACTCCTAAATACACGGAGTTCTGGTAGCTTAGTGGTAAGAAGCTGCACTGTAATCTCACAGGCAAGCGGGTCAAATTTGTCAGCCGATGTACACGGAAGAAGGATGGACAATCTCATTCCATGCTATTTCCTGCCTCTGGAGGGTCAGCTATGGGTTGGATCCCACTCGATGATACACAACAACAAAAACAAGAAAGGGTCAAAGGAGTTTGAGAATATATCAACTGGAAAATAAAATATTCATACTGACTAATGGACCAGACATAAGCAAAATCCTGAAGATTATCCACAAACGACAGGACTACCATCAACAGAGAACTACCAGAAATACAAACTAGGTTTAGAAGAGGTCATAGCACTGGGCATTACCACCAATGTCAGATGGGCCTTGGCAGGAAGCAGAGTACCAGAAGAAGGTCAATCTCTGTTTCATTGACTACGCCAAGGCATTTGACTGGGTGGATGATAACAACAAATTGTGGCTAATTTTGGGGGAGAATGGGAATCTCAGAACACTTGATTGTGCTTATGTGAACTCTGTACTTGTACCGGGAACAAGGAACTTGTCCTCTGAACAGAGCAAGGAAACAAATGCATGGTTCAAAATCAGGAAAGGAACACATCAGGGATATATATATCTTCTCTCCTTCCCTTTTCAATCTATATGAAGAACGGATCATTCGGGCATCAGGCGTGGAGGAAGAATGATCAACAACCTACATTAGGCAAAAGACACAACCTTGCTTGCTGCAACAGAGGAGGACCTGAGGCTCTTGCTGCAAAAGGTCAAGAACTGTAGCCTTCAAAATGGACTGAAGCTCAACATCAAGAAAACAAATAGTCTCACCACCGGGTCAATTGACAGCACCATGATAGATGGAAAAAGAGATTGAGGTTGTTAACAAATATAGTTTACATGGCTCTACAATCAACACTCTTGGTATCAGCAGTAAGGTAATCAAACGACGAACTGCACTGGGAAAATCTGCTGTCAGGAACCTCTCCAGAGTGCTGAGAAGCAACAGTGTCAGTCTAGAGACTAAGGTGTGCCCGATCCAGGCCATGGTCTTCACAATTACTTGCTATGCGACAGGGAGCTGGACAAAGACTAAAGATAACAGTAGAAGAATCGATGCCTTTGAGCTGTGATTCTGGAGAAGAGTCTTGAACATAGCATGGACTGCCAAGAAAACAAGTAAGTCTGTCTTGGAGAGGAGTGAAACCAAGTTTCTCTTGGAGGCTAGGATTTTTGAAGCTCTGTCTCACATACTCTAAGCACATAGCCAGGAGGGACTGGTCTTTGGAAAAGGACATCATGCTCAGAAGGGTGGAGGGACAGCACAGGAGAGGAAGACCAAAGATGAGATGGATTGATATAGTGACTGAGGCAATGGGGGTAGGTGTGTCGGAGTCAGTGAGACTGGCTCAGGACAGGGCAGGGTTCTGAGCTGCTGTACACAGAGTTGCTAAGAGTCGCAGGCAACAACAACAACAACAACAATGGACTCAGCATTCTTTTCACAAAGAAACATTAGTTTTTTAAAAACCCAAAACTTTGTTCCTCTCTCCCCCAAGGAGCTGCGCTGTATTTGATCCTCAAACAGAGTCATCTGGGTTAGAAGGGCAACTCCCTACGGACCATGCCATCAGTGCTCCCTCAACACAGTCGGAGGAGCCATCAACCCGAGCTCTAGAGAAGCCTGTCAAGGAGCATATCCAGTGTCAGAAACACGTGCCACACAAAGCTTCTGCAAATGATCGCTTTTGGAGAATATAAAACACAGCACAATAGCAAGTATGTCTAATCTCTAAACTGCCTTTACCTTAAGGTTACTTAACAGAACTTATTCTTCTCATTGTTGGGTGTTTTTTTTAAAAGAACATTTTTATTTTTTAAAATGCATTCATTGTTGCACACTTTCCTCCCTGCCCACCCTCCCTCCAGTTTGCTTTTCTCTTTGAAAAGAAAAAATCTTTCATTGTTATACAATTCCCCGTCCCTCCCAGTCCACTGTACTATGCAGCTCTTAGTCTGGACTCTTGTAATACCTAACCATATATCCCTTTTAAGTTCTCTCCCTCATCTGTTTGAATGCAGTGTACATTCTTTATCTCTTTTTTTCATAGTTTGCCCCCAAACCCGATGTCAGTCTTGTTTTATAACAGCAGCATCATGCAGTATCTGTCCTTCTGTGACTTGAGATATTTCACTCAACACAAGAAGACATTCAGATGGCGAACAAATACATGAAATGTTTAAAACCCCTAGCTCTGGTGTGGTCCCGCCTCCAGGCACGCACAGTATCAAAGATGAGGTAGGGAGAAAAGACCAGTTTTACAAGTGAAGCGATCTGACAAGTGCCAGATGATCAAGGTTGATCAACCATGGTGCCAAGACTGTTGATTTTGGATCCAAGAAAGATGAACAACTTCAATCTTTTCTCCATCTATTTCAATGCTCCTATTGATGGGCAATGGCAAAGGAGACGTTGACAAAACATATCAATCAGAACTGGTTTTGACAAAGACTGTGGCAATATAACAATAGAAACCTACACTCAAACAATAGAAACCAACCCTCAAGGAATGCGGCTATATGACAATAAAAACAGACTGTCTTAAGAATGTGGCAAAACAACAGACTCAAGGAAAAGATAAATGAGATGGCCATGCACCATCAGCTGTTTAAACCCCACTCCCTGCTAACAAAAGTTATATAAACCCTTTTGTAAGATAAAAAAAACCCAAAAACAAAAAAACCCATAGTTCTAAGAGAGAGGCAAATCAAAACAACTATGAGATGTCATCTCACCCCAGTAAGAATAGCAAAATTTAACAGCAAGCAACAAAGGCTGGCAAGGTTGTGGAGACACTGGAATCCTTATTCACTGTTGGTGGGAGTGGAAAATGGTGCAACAACTGTGGAAGGCTGTATGGCGATTTCTCAAAAAGTTGCAAATAGAAACACCATCTGAACCAGCAAATCCACTACTAAGAATATGTCCTAAAGAAACCAGAACTGCCACCCAAGCAGAGCAAAGAGCTGGAAACAATCCAAGTGCCCATCAACAAATGAACGGATAGAGAAACTGTAGGATAGTCACACAATGGAATACTACGCTGCACTAAAAACAAACAAGAAACTCATGAAATATTATACAAAATGGATGACCCTGGAGGACATTATGTTGAGTGAAATATCTTCTCATCATCAAAAACATTCAAAGTATCTATAAGTCATGTGTGTGGGTTGAACATGGCTGAATCCACATTTGTTGAATCCCCGAAGAAAAGAGAAATAAATTAGAGAACTGCTAAAAAATGTTCCATGTTTATATATCCATGAAGGAGCTCTCGTGACACAGTGTGTCACTGGACACACCACTATGTGAAAGTTCATCAGTTCAAATTCACACTGCTCCTTCGGAGAAAGATGGGCCGTCTCCTGCCACGAAGACAAAAGCCCAGAGAGGGTCCCTAGGAGCAAGGAGCAGCTCGCTACCAGTGGGTATGAAACCACCAGGGGGCTTTCTAGACGCTGGGTTCTGGCGCTGATACTGTAGCTCTGGGATGAAGATCAGGATTCAGTCTCTAACTTCCGAGTGATACAGATGTTGCCATTCCAAGGCTTTGCGTAGCAAGGAACCGAGTATTTTCAGAACTCAAGGGTGATTCTGACTCTTCTCACTTCTTTTCATTCTTTTTCAACATATTTTTCCTAAATGTAGACAGTATGAATGTAGACACTTTACCAAGGAGCATTAAGTAAGATCTGACTGCTGTCCTCAATGAGCTCATTTTAAAAAAAGAAAATAAAAAACAACCCACAAAACTTAAGTCAAACCAAAGTGCACATAAATCCAAGAAATTAGACCAGGACTGCAGCATTCCGTAAGGAAGACGTGCTGTGCGTGGAGCCCGGCCAATTTTGAAGGAAAGGAGACCCGGCTGTGGGTTGGCCTGGCTCTGCTCGACTCTGCACTCAGGTGTAGAGGATGCAGGAGGATGGCGTCTCAGGAGAGAGAGAGAGTGGAAAGTGCCCTGGAGCAATCACAAACCGGACCGCTCCGAGACAGCCTCTGTGGCAGCCCTGAGTTAAGGTGCTCGTCAGGTAAACAGGTCAGACGCAATCACACGTCGCGTGGGCTCTGCGGGTAGTTTCTCCCATCAGAAGGCGGCTGGAGCAGGCAACTGTGCTCACGTGTATGTTACAGTAATGATGAGATCACTAAGCAGTGGCAGCCGCAGCCGTCATTTGCTTATTGATGTGCTTCATGTGTATTTAATCTATAATCTTCACTCTCCTTTCGAAAATTAGTGCCACCACGTTCATTGCCACCGAGGATAAGACACAGAAGTCAACCAACTGCCTGCTGCTCCAACCCAGGCGTGACAGGCCGAGCGGTGACAGGGCCGGCAACGATACTCCCCTTGCACTGTGGAGACTGTATTTCAGGTGTCCAGTGAGGGAAAGGGGTGAGAAGCCCTGGATCCAGCAAGCAAAGAGATGATAAGGTAATCGCAACAGAAACACGCATTTAAGAGGTAAATGAACTTTTCTGGGTAGCATTTGGGAAAGAAAATATTTTGGGTGTGAAGTTTTGAGATGCTGCTGATGGGCGTACCTAGCTAGCTAGACATCATGCAGAGCTGAGACTGGGGATCAATACCGCAACCAACCTATGTCGCTCCTAAGTGATCTCTTCACACATGGATGAGACAAAAACTGATGCCTGATACAGGCAGAGGGGAGTCTGCAAAGTTAAAGAAGAGGGGAGCTCTGCTGGCCTAGAAGGGAGGGAGCTGCTGCGGCAAAGATTCTGTCTGAAAGGAAGGAAAATGTTTAAAAATAGAGATGACTAAGTAATGCCACCCTAAAAATGAAGCAGTCTCATACTTTTTTTGGGGGGTTGGGTGTATTCTAACACATACGCACGCCGCCCCCCCACACGTGTTGAACAACTTCCAGCAGACTGAAGGGGGAAAAACACCACACTGTGTTGGTGTGGTGTGTAGGGAACTGCACTGCAGACCCAAAGGCAGGTGGTTTGAATTAAACCTCTTTTGTGGGAGATAGATCCTTCTCTTTCCATGTGATTTACAGCCTCTAAATCCCACCGGTTTATTGAAGAATGCTATGGACAATATATTGGATGACCAGAAAGCACCAAAAGAAGATAGAGAGAATACACAGAATCACTGTACCAGAAAGAACTAACACTGAAAACTTTCAGGAAGTACCATATAAGCAAGAGGAAGTGGAATCTGCATTGAAGGCATTGGTAAAAAAATAAGGCCCCAGGAATTGACGGGATACTAACTGACTTGTTTCAATTAACAGACGCAGCCCCGGATGCGCTCACCAGCCTATGCCAGAAAATCTAGAGGACAGCTGTCTGGTCAATGGATTCGAAGAGGTCCATATTTGTTACATTCCCAAGAAAGGTGATTCAACTGAATTGAAACTATCAAACAATATCATTGCTATCAAATGCAAGCAAAATACTGCTGAAGATCATTCAAAAATGGCTGAAAACAGTACACAGATAAGGAACTTCCAGAAGCAGGATTTAGAAGCAGCCATGGCACCAGGTATTATCACTGCTGATGCCAGATGGATCCTGGTTGAAAGTAAGAATACCAGAAGAATGCCTATCTACGCTTTATTGACTATGCAAAGGCAGTTGACGGTGTGGATCATAACAAGTTGTGGCTGACATTGAGAAGAATGGGAATCCCAGCGCACTCATGAGAAACTTCCGGAGAAACCTATCCCTAGACCAGGAGGCTGTTCTCAGAACAGAGCAAGGGAGCACTACATGGTGTAAAATTAGGAAGGGAGTGTGTTAGGGCTGTGTTGTCTCTCCATTATCTATTCAATCAGTATGCTAAGCAAATTATTCGAGAAGGTAGGCTCTATGAAAAAGAATATGACAGCAAATCAGAGGGAGACTCATCAATAACCTGTGTTATGCAGATGATACAACTTTGCTTGCTGAAAGTGAGAACTTGAAGCACTTCTTGCAGAAGATCAAGGAATACAGTCTTCAGTATGAATTGCATCTCGATGTCAAGACGACAAAGATTCTTATCACTGGACTGATAGGCAACACCATGATGGATGGAGAAGAGATTGAATCTGTCAATAACTTCATCTTACTTGGATCCACAATTAACACCCTTGGTACCAGCAGTCAGGAAATCAGGAGATGTATGGCACTGGGAAAACCTGCAGGCAGAAACCTCTTCAAATTATTGAGTAATGATGTCAGTTTGAGGACTTAGGTGCATCTGACTTAGGCCAGGGTCTTTCTGATCACTGGCTATATACCTGAAAGCTGGAAAATGAATAAGGATGACAGAAGAATTGATGCGTTTGAGCTGTGGTGTTGGAGAACAGTGCTGAACATGGACGGCCGAAAGAAACAAGTGTGTCTAGAGCCATACCTTGGGCATATTGCTAGAAGAAGCTGTTCCTTGGATAGGAAAATAATGCTTGGAAAGGCAGAGGACTGGTGAAGGAGTGAAAGGTCCTTGACCATGTGGATCGACAGTGACTTCCACAATGGGCTCTAGTGTGTCAGAAGGTATGAGGATGGCACAGGATAGGACAGGGTTCAGATCTGCTGTTCATAAGGTCGCTATGAGTTAGACTCGACGTGACGGTACCTAACAACAACAACAACAACAACAAACCCTGCCAGACGGTCACCTACGAGTCAGCTCCGAAATGATGGTAATGAGCTTTTCCGTTTTCTGAGATCACAGAAAGAAAGAAAGACAGAAAGACAGACAGAAAGAAAGACAAGAAAGACAGAAAAAAAGATGAGAGAATTAAAAACTAGGGAAAGAGTACAAGGAATTAGAAAAAAAAAAATTCGTTATTTTTCTAAGTGTGAAAAAATTGGCCCCATTAAATAGGAAAATGCAGCCAGTGAAAAGGGAGAGAGGACAAAGAGGAAAGGCACCCACTGAAGCAGTGTACTGAGCGAGCAGGAGATAGGGCCAGGGAGAGGTGAGCTTTGTCTCTGAGGAGGACAGCAACTGTTAAATCTACAGACTGAGCGCCCAGCAGGCATAGGGTGTGTGCTGGTGAGTAGACACCTCTGAACGTGACTTTGAAGAATGCACCGAAGGACATTTTCCAAAAACCCTTCCTCCGAAAAAAAGTACAAAATGAGGGCGTCTTGGAAAAGATTCTAATGCTTAGGGGAACTATTTGTTTGCCAAGACAAAAGTTTAGGAGTGAAAAGCCACTCATTTTTTTTTCTTCCTTCTTGAATAATAAACAATTTTATTAAAATTTTGAAAAATCTTCAACAGGAAAGCAACTAATACCTTATCTGTCTACAAGGCTACCCACCACTCTAATCAAAACGCGTTCTTCCACAATTAAGGTTGCATAGTGGAATGCACTTGGGGCGGTGGGAGGGGTGCGGGGGATTATGTACCAGGAAGGGAGTGGTTTCTTTTACTTTTCAAAGAGAGGAGCGACCTGGGAGTGGGGGGGCGGGCTGGGCGGGGAGAGAAGTACAGCAATGAATGAATGGAAAGCCAAAATCTCTGCAAATGTTAATTAAAATTATTTTTAAAAATTATTAAAATAAAATTAAAAGAATTTAACTGAACAAAAAAATTTAAAAAACCAAACATGTCCTTATTTGACGCACAGAAGTGAAACAATCTGCTATTTTTAATGAGATATCACCTTTGCAGTATTTTTGAAGATGGCACAGGACAGAATACAATCTGTTGTTCAGAAGTAGTTATGAGTCATACCTCACTGAACAGCCTAACAAAGACTCTACTGTCACGAGCGCTCTGGGGGTAGGGTTGCCCTCCTAAACTACAGGCGGTGGTCCAGGCAGTGCTGATCAGGGGGTCAGGACCAACTCAGAGCTGACCCTCCAGCAGATTTTCAGAAGCAGTTAATCGGACAGAGGAGACTGCCCATCTTTTTCCTACAGAGTGGCCAGAGGGTTCAAACTGTAAGAAGTTGGACTGAACCACCAAAGGTATGCGGTTCAAATATACCAGCTGCTCCATGGAAGACAGATGGTCAGTGTCCTTCAGGGTGATTAAGTGTCTCTGAAAACCTGCTGGAAGGTCAGCTCTGAGTCAGTTCCAATACGACAGGACCTAGCAACCATTCCATAGGAGGCAGCTCTGGTGGCCTATTGGATAAGGAGTTGCACTGCAGCAGAAAGGCAGGTATTACAAAGCCACCAGCTCCTCTGTGGACTCCAGAAGGAAAATCTCCTCCCGTGAGATTTCTAGCCTCTGAAAACCCGCTGTGAGGTTCAGCTAGGCCTCAGTTCTGACACAACAATGAGGGTTTTGTTCCATTTTTTAAATACCATTATCTTAACTTTCCTACATTGCTGCGTATGAGCCCATATGAATGTCTAAACTCACGGAGGGGGGAATTGACTGTGTACCTGAGTCCTGAAGCTGAATTACTATATACGATCAGAAGTGGCTGGTCGTAAGACTTTGAAAGCAGCTACAGCTCACATAAACTTTATCTTCTAAACAGTTCTTGCCATTTGAAAATCTGGCTTACGTTTTAACAATATTATGATTTTCAGAACAAGATAGTTAACTGCAGTTGTTCAGCGTAGTTTAGGCAATGGCATCCATATAATTAAACAGGATAAACCGGATTGATGACAGCTGCACAAATACAGTAATTCTGCACTTTAAAAATGGCTAAAATGGCAAATGTGTATACGGTAAGGTTCAGCTCTGTTGTTTAGAGGGTCGCTGTGAGTCGTGGTCAACTCAAAGGCATCTAACAACTGTGTCTGTTGTGCAATAGAGAGAGATACATTATGTGTGTAAATGCATACAAACACACATACATATACATACACAGTCCCAGTAAGGCAGTATCGTGGACTTTGGACCAGTTTCAGGAGAAAGATGTCATGCCTGGCGAAGGAGGTGGTCAGCAAGAAAGAGGAAGATGCGCAACAAGCTGGACCAACACAGTGGGTGCAACAAAGGCTCCAGCACGTTAATACCTGTGAAGACGGAGCAGGACGGAAGTGCTTCATTCTGGTGGACAGAGCTACCGTGTGAGAACGGGGACCTAACAATGACAGATCTCCCCACAACTAAAATCATAAAAAGGAATGTTCCAAGAGTGTATCACAAAGAAACTTTGCCCAAGAAATTTCTCTTCCTTTCTCCTAGATTCATTTACTCGAGCAAGTTCATATGCAACTGGCTGAGCTGGGCTTGGTTATTGAAATATCCTTCTGAAGAAATGAAATGGGACACAACACACATCAATCACACGAACACATTCAACAAACAAGCTCAGCTGCCGTCGGCAAAGATTCTCATCTGTTGAAGTAACTTGCTGAACAAGCGCATGCAGGCGTGTTTTCTTTCCTCAAAATAAAGGCCACACTCTTGGTTATACAGTCTCATGATGGTTCAACGCGCCTGCTTCCTGCCTCTCCAACCACTTGAAGTTATTCTGAAGCATGAACGGTATACTTTGGGATTGTGGTTATTGTTGTTGTTATCTGCCGTCAAGTCGCTTGCGACTCATAGCGACCCTATGCACAACAGCCCTAAACTCTGCCCTGTGCCAATCGCAATGTCTCTGACACACCCATCCCAATTACCCCAGTCACTGAATAATCCACCTCAAAGAGGGTCTTCCCTTCCTGCGCTGTCCCTCCAACCCTCCCAAGTATGATGTCCCTCTATAAGGACTAGTCCCTCCTTGCATATATTAATAATTATCTTCCAAATAAGGCATATGAAGTTGGACTCACTATTAGATATGCCCTATGAAGGACATAAAAAGTTAAGGTGAAATTTCCTAATTCTACATAGTGGTGTAGACGAAGGCTAATCCAAACGGCCTTGCACACGTGAGGCCGCTGATCTGTCACCAACAAAGTAAAGCATTTTTGTCAAATCTAAACCTGACTACAAAATGATACCCAGGCCTGCATCCAAAGAGGGAAAACAAGTACACTGCAGTCAGGGTCATCCCTAAAGCTGTTTGTCTATGTTTTTTTTAAAACCAAATAACAGAACAAAAATTGCAGATGATTTGAAAAGAGGCGAAAAGGTATAAAAACTAAGAAAGGGAATTTCATTGTAGTTAAAGAGTAGTCTAGACATAACTCGTGGCCGAGAAGCTGTGCTGCAATCTCGAAGTCCACCAGCTACCCCTTGGAAGGAGGATGGGTAACCTCCTCCAGTTTGACTTACTGCCTCTGGAACCCACCAGACGATCAGCTATGAGTTGGCTCTGACTCGGTAAACAATGTTGTAGTTGTTATGTGCCATCGAGTCGTTTACGACTCATAGCGACCCTATGTACAACAGCCCTAAACCCTGCTCTATCTTGTACCAATTGCATTGCCTCTGACACACCCATCCCGATTATCCCAGTCACTGCATCAATTCACCTCATAGAGGGTCTTCCCCTCCTGCACTGTCCCTCCACTCTACCCAGCATGATGTCCCTCTCCAAGGACCTTGTCTCTCCTTACAACATGTCCAAAGTATGTCAGACGAAGCCCCAACAATAGACATACGTAATTCAATTATACCCAGTGGACTTAAGGATATCACACCTGGCTTGAGTTTTAAAGTGCTGATTAGGAAAGCAACTTGGCATGTTACAGACTCAGAGTTCCCAATCAGGTTACTCCAGAGGCAATGTTAACTAAGCAAATCAGGTTTTACTAAGCAATCAATTCAAGAGCCAAGGCTCAGGGAAGTCCCCAAACGGACAAATTTCCGAGTCTGATTTTACTTTAACATAACAACCGTGGATCCAACTGAGGGTGATCAATACTGAAAAGAACGTGAAAGGCCAGATGCACTGGCTCCCATGGTCCTTCCCAATCCTCTCGCTGTGTAATCGGGGTACACCTGGGCTACATCACATGCTCGTTTTAGTGCTGACTACTTCACGAACATGAAATTAACCTCCTTTTCATGTCAAAAGAAAAGCTGGGAGTATTCAGATACTAAACAAGGTGCACTCTTTTCTAAAGCAAGCTCCGGAATGCTCTTTGAGGAGGAAATTCTTTCAAGGTGCCCGGGTGGCCCAGCGATTAGTCCACCGCTAACCAAATAGTGGGCGTTTAATCTTACCAGCTGCTTTGCGAGTCAGAGGAGGCAATCCACTTCCTTAGAAAGCAAAGCGCCTTGGAAATCCTCTAGAGTATTCTACTCTGTCCTACAGGCGATAAACTGGAGTCAGCATAAAGGTAGTTGGTGCAAAACTCCAAACCTACTGGCCTGGAGCGGACCCTGCACCTCCCCACCGTGCCCCCATGAGGCTTGGAAGGGTGTAAATATTTTGTTCTTCTCACACCAAACAGGTGGTGTATTCAAGTCCCTGACATTTTGGGTGGCAGGACAACACACAACTCACTAGGATACCAAGAGTCTTTAGCTTTAGAAATAATAAGATGGAAAGATGTAAAGGGAGACTAAACACACTGCAAGGGCAAGAGAAGCACAAAATCACAAAAGAAAGGGAACAGACACAGAGAAGCAGCAAGATACAGAGAAGGCAGAATGGAGAACAAAGCCGGGAAAGTGTGATTTCGTTGTAGGCATTGATATTAATGAATAGAACAAAATGTGTATATGCATAGTTGAACGAAAATTTAAATTTGCAACTAAATTTTAAACCACAATTTAAACCCTGAGAACGAGGTTGTGTTTCACCCAAGCCGCAGTGCGGTGAACTGCCTCATAGGCGTGGACAGCTGAACAGCTACTAAGGACGATCAAAGGAGATGAATGACTTTAGACACATTATCAGGAGAGACTCTTGGTAAAGTGGAGGCTCATCCAAAAATGGGGGACCCTCAACAAGAGGAACTGAGAGAGAGGCTGCAACAGAGGAATCAAGCTTGGCAACAACTGTCAAGATGCCACAGCAACAGGAAGGGTATCATTTGTAACATGGACACGCTTGCTGTGAGTTGGAAGCTGGACACAACTTGATGGCACCCAACAAAAGCAACATAATAGAAGTCTTGATTCCACTCTTTCCCATTTTATTCCCTTAAAAACTTTTCTCCTCTCTGGTGGCCTAGTGTTAAAACACTGCAACTTGAGAGGATGGTGTTCACAGTCGAGGAATGTCTACGGAAATGAAATCCTCTCGGACCAGAGTAAATGGGTTCAGATCTAACACTAACTGTGCCTGAGAAATACGGATAATTGTAGGACAAGAGTAAAGAGTCCAATCAGCAGTATTGGGGCTGTCTTTCCAGACAAGAAACAGACATAGGCGTGCCTTTGGGAAAGGAGGAAACCGTAGGCACAGGTTGTACTCTGTAACCTCTGCTCTAGATAAAAACTAGTGCGATGCAGTGGAATAATGTGACCACCTCTCATGATGAGTATTTAGACGCTAACTTAGCCTAGGCTCAGAGGTTCCCCCTACGGTGCAAGGTTCAGGGAAAAAGATCTTAAATTTATGTCCCTCCCTTGAAGCATCCAAGATTTTAATCACAGATGAAAAGTCAGTAGGATGAGGAAATTTGAAAGTATGCATGCCAGGGTCGCAATACTGTCATTACAAAGGCAAATTCCAGGTTACACTGTGCACGGAGCCATTCAGCGTAGGCATGGGGGGCACCAGGCTGCTGACTTAAAGGCTGGCGGTCTAAACCCACCCAGCTGCTTCAGGAGAAAGACCTGGTGACCGGCTCCCATAAATACTAGTCTGTAATACCCTATGGGGGAGTTCTACTCTGTCACATGGGGGCGCTACAAGAGGGAATCAATCAACTCAACAGCACACCACACACAGCTCCAGCACTAAAAATGCTATTGATTCTCGTTTATCTGTCATTTATCACTGCTGTGATGTTGACTATGCCACCAGTGTTTTAAATCCATCAGGGTCACTAATGGGAGACAGGTTCAGCAGAGCTTCCAGATCAAACAGCAGGGCTGGCATCCACTTCTGAAATAACGGGTCCCTGAGAACCCCAGGACAGCGTTCCGCTGTCCCACGCGGCGCCTGAGCACAAGTCCCGAAGACTGGAAGGCACACAGCACGCAGCTGGGGCAGAGCTGCCTCCGAAAGCCAGCATCCAGTTCACGGCTCAGATGGAGTGAAGCTTCCCCCCAATACGGGATGCTTCATCTATGGGTGCAGCAAGAGTCCAAACGCGGAGAAACAGCTGAAAGCATCCACTGATAACTGGGACACGGACTGTATGAAGAGGGGACTGAAACGGTAGTTACGGCAATGGGCATAAGCATCATCAAGACTGTGAGACGGCGAAGGAGTGGGCGAGGCTTTGAACTGCTGTGCACAGGGTAGATGGTGTCTAACAACAGGATACTCCTATAGTTACGTACGGTCACGGTCAGCAGGCTGAGCAGACGCACACAGAAGGTTTACTTGATGGGGCCAAGTTCCATCAAGGAAAGTTTTCACCACCATCTCAGAGGTCTATGCTCAGCATTTACCATCATCACCTTCCACTGCCGTCAATGCAGATGTGTGCCGCAGGACTTCCAAGGCTGTAAATCAACACAGAAGCACACTGCAAGGTCTTGCTCCTGGGCCAACCTTTGCACTAGCAATGAAGCGCTTTAACCACTGTGTCACAAGGGTTCTTGGAGGAGTTTAGAATAAGTCAAAAGCAAACTGTTTCCACTGTGTCAATTCCTCAACTCTTAATGACACTGAGTGACCTTACGTAGTCCACAGGGAGCAGGACTGCTAAGTAAAGGCCGTGTGCCCTGACCCTGACCCTGACCCTGTTAGGGTCAGGTAGTCCAAGGGAAGAGATGAACAATGTCCTCCCGAGCTATTAACAGCCCCAGAAACCAGCCTGAGGGTCAGCTTCTGAGGAAGAGCTGTCTTCCCCCAACCATGGAGGACAGAGCAGACTTGCCCCATGGGATTCTCAAGGCCATCACCTTTATGGAAGCTGCCTCAACTTTATCTGGTGGAGTTACAGCTGGGTTCAAATCGATAACTTTTTGGTTAATGGTTGCGCTCTTAACCCACGTGTCCCCAGGAGTCCTTGGAGGAATGGTTCTCAAATTAGAACAGCCAAAATTAGGTCCATAAAATAGCTATTTAAGAAAAAACAGCCACAAAAAAGGGCTTGACATGAAATAGAACAGTTAGGTCCAATGTGGCGTTCAGGCCTGGCCTCAGCCTAGTCCCACCCATTGCTGCCTGCCTGCTCACCAGAGCCTTTCAGCTTCCACTACCTGCTGGCTGTCTCAGACTTTGCTGGAAGGCTAAAGAAAGTGGACAAATCCACAAAGTGAACCACAGCAGGGACGCTATTAAGAGCACTTAGGTGGTAATCTTAAAGACTACTGTTCTTACATCCTGTCGAGTTGGAACTGATTCATGAGACTGCCCACCCCGCCCCCAGAACAGATGGTGGATTCCTACTGGGCGCTTCTGGGATGGGAGCATAATTCCTTACTAATATTATTATTTACTATTATTTTAGCTTTCAGAAATTGCCTTGAAAATTTTAAGTAGCTATCTTCCACATGCTCAACCAGTAGCCCGAGGATATATTAATTTCTGGGACCATTATAAGGAGAAATTTTTTAATGAGCACTAAGTTGACCTTGTTAAGAAAATACTGGACTTCAGAGATCAAATTCCTAAGACGTACAAGCTTGGCAAACAAGACTCCAGCAGAGGAAGAAAAATACTAGTTTTAGGGCATCTGTTATCTAATAGTCAAAACTCCGTTGTAAAAAAGGTCAAAAGAAAATGCATCCGGCTTTGCTGAAGAACTTGAAAAAAGTACCTCAGCATCATTAAAAACAAGCCAGCGGTTAAATGGCGTCGGCAGGTAACGAGCTGCATTGCCAACTCAAAGGCAAGTGGTTTACAGTCTGAAAATCTGCTGAGAGTCAGCTATGATGGTCGGCTCTGTCATGAAAATGCCAAAAGATAGACGAGTACTGCAGCCTAGTGGCAAGAAGCTGCACTGCAATCCCAGAGGTATGTGGTTCAAATCCACCAGATGCTCCGCTGCAGGAGGAGCAATTTCCTCCTGCATCAGTCAGATCTGATTTGATGGTACACACACAATTTTTTTTTTAAAAAGGCCTAAAGAAAATGAGAAGGCTGTGCTGAAAGTTCTCTGCGGACAAGGTATCCGTGCACCCTCACACAAGCACGCTCTTAGGAGTGTGTCTATCAGGGGCCTCTACCTCAGCACAAGGTCACTACCACCGCCCATGTGTTAAAGCAGAGCTTCAGCCCACACCTCTCCCAACGGCTCTTTGTGAAAGCAGACTAGCATGCTCCTCTTTTGAGGCAGCTTGGTGGACTCGGGCCTACCGCCTTCCAGCTGCCAGCTAACTGTAGTGTTTATAATGCAGCACCTGTGTGACCACCTTTTTATCTAGGAGTTGTTATTATTAGAATATTATTTAGAAATGTAAAGAAAGAAAGGTCAGTCTCAATGAGCAACAGAAAAATATTTACAGTAAAAATTCAATTTGGTTCAGTCTCTCCTTGTCACAACAGGTATGCGACTTAAGGTTCCCGAGTGGGTCTGTGCAATCACCACAACAACGCCTGGCTGTGCCCTGTAACTCCTCTTTTTAAACTGGGCCACTAACCACTTTGAACTACTTCCAAATAGGAATAAAGAGCTGATTAAATTGGAAAGGCCAATGAGCAAAGCAAAAAGGTGTTTTCTTTGTGTGTGGGAGAGGGATACGAAGAGGAAACAAGGACTCAAACACGGAAGGGCCTAAGGATGAATCCCAACATATCAGGCTCATACAAGTCTCTGGAACTATGTGTGAGAAGAGTTTTTGAGACTTGGCCACACCTAGGGAATTCTTACACCATGGCTTCATGGTATAAGGAGTTGTGTGTAAACTCAAAAGCACAGGGTTCGAATGCACCTGCTGCTCCACAGGAGAAAGACAGGCAATCTCGTCCCATGCAAGTCACTGCCTCTGAAAACCCACTAGGGGTCAGGCATCAATGGTACATAAGAAACTATTCCTATACTCCCCTAAAGCTAGTCCATGTGATATTAAGTGGCTTCAAGGGCCCCCAAAAGCAGCCCTACCTCTGGCCCACAGCTCTAAACTATCAGAGCATCCCCAGAGCCCGAGGCCTTTGTTCCAGACTGCCGGGTAAAACCTTTGCCACAGAAATCAACCCTTCACATCATCCCCACCTTTCTTGTCAGGGCAGAGAGAGGGGCTTCCTCTTTTTTTAAAATGGCAGAGATACGAAGGCTGTAACCAGGTTAAGGAACTTCCCACTTCAAATGCAACTTTCTACAGAAAAGTTAGCAAATTTTCTATTATCCCCCTAAAGAATCAAGTATTTATAATTTCCTAACTACTCATAAAAAATTATAGATTTTAAAAAATACAGGGAACTAGGGAGCTCTGGTGGTCTAGTGGCAAGAAGCTGTGCAGTTCGAATCCCCCAGATGCTCTGCTGGAGAAGAAGGGGCAATCTCCTTCTGTGCCAGTTGGAATGGATTAGACAGTACACAACCCAAAAAAAAAACACAAAAAAACCAAACACCACAAAACTGAGGAGGACCTGAAGCGCTTGCTGCAGAGGGTCAAGGACTGCAGCCTCCAATATGGATTGAGGCCCAATGTCAAGAAGACAAAGATTCTCACCACTGGACCAATCGGTAGCATCAGGATGGATGATGAAGAGATTGAGATTGTTCACAGCTTTAGTTTGCTTGGCTCCACAGTCAACACTCTTTTGGCACCAGTAGCCAGGAAATTAAAAGACGGATTGCAATGGTAAAGTCTGCTGGGAGGGACCACTCCAATGTACTGAAGAGCAATGGTGTCTCTCTGAAGAGTAAGGTGCTTCTGATACAGGCCACGGTCTTTGCTATCACTTGTGCATCAGGGAGTTTGAAAATGACTAGGAAGGATAGAAGGAAAATTGATGCCTTCGAGCTTTGGTGCTGGAGAAGAGTATTGAGAATACCATGGACTGCTAAGAAAACAAACAGATTCATCCTGGAGAGGGTTAAACAGGCTGCCCCTTGGAGGCAAGGATTCTGGGGATTCATCTGACATACTTTAGTCATGTTGTATGGTGAGACCGGTCCTTGGAGAAGGATATCATGCTTGGGAGGGTGGAGGGACAGTGCAGGAGGGGAAGACCCTCTATGAGGTGGATTGATTCAGTGACTGGAGTAATCAGGATGGGTGTGTCAGAGACAGTGTGACTGGCACAGGATAGAGCAGGGTTTAGGGCTGTTGTACATAGGGTCGCAAGTGACTCAACGGCAAATAACTACAACAATTTTTGTGTATACACACACACACACACACACACACACACACGAAACTACAGGAATATATAGAAAAATATAGGAAACTCTTGTCCTTGTGACACTTTGTAACTTCCAAAGGAAAAGAGCTCGGATTGTCCCGTGGACTGCCGAAAGCACAAACAGGTCTATCTTGGAGGAAGTGCAACCGGAGTGCTCCTTAGAGGCAAGGATGGTGACATTCAGTCTCACATACCCTGGGCATGTGGTCCGGAGGGGCCAGTCTTTAGAGAAGGACATCAAGCTGGCAAAGGTGGAGGTCAGAGAAAGCAACGAAGACCTTCAATAAGGTGTCACTCCTTTATCCAAATATTTCTCTTCTGAGGAATTTTATTTGACAATGCTTTTTACCCCAAAGTCTCATATGAAGGGGGAAAATAAAATTTGAACTCGTTCCTCTAAATTTGGGTTCTCACACAGTGATTTAGATTCAGGTACAGAAATAGCTCATTCAATGGCTAACAATCTTAGCATTGACTTGAGCTCAGGAGAAGTGGACATCTTGTGTAAGCTGAGCATGTAAAAAAAAAAATCTACTTATAAACATGCTTTCTAACTTCACTAAATAAGAAAATCGTTATTTTTAACCACTAGAGTATTACTGTTTGAATATACTTAGAAAATCACCGAAGAGGAGGAAGCTTTCTCATTGCTCCTTCTGCAATGAGCTCCCAGTCATCTCCTAAGCCAAGCGAGTCACTGGGCCTGCGGGCCGCACGCCAGTCCAGTAAACAGACCTGGGCTGCTGCCGAGAAAAAGCACAAGTACCTGAGCAGTCAGCTGGAAAACGTTTTTAAAGACCTAGAAGTCTAAACCACAACCACGCCCATTTCCCATCCAAAGTGGTGATATTGAGACAGGAATAAATTCCTTTATCATTTGCAATCAGTCAGGAACAGGGACTTATAAACCACCTGTCAATACTGTCACTACAACAGTGACGGGATATGTAGGTACTTGTATTTTTCTTTTTTAAGTAGTCATGTTTTAAATGCTGTTTTTATGGTTGCTGACTGCCAATGAGTGAACAAAAGGCCTAAAGCCTTTCAGTAACTATCATCATTTATCAAATTGTTTCTCAAAGTTCATAGAGTCTCCAGGGGCATGCTGTTTAGGAAGTGGATGTCACCCCTGCTTCCTAACCATTAATAACAGTAATACTGTAATTTACCACTAAGAAATGATGCTCACACAGGCTCAGGACACATCCAAAGACATACAAACAACTGTTTAAGCCAATTCTGAAAACAAAGAAATAAAATCTGTGCTGTTTTATCTTCTGTAACTGGTTATTTACAGAAGAAAAATCTAAATTCATAAATGCAAGATCGTGAAAATGCTCATGATGTCTGTCCACAGAAATCACTCAGCCAGGTTTCTACAAGGAGTAACTACAACTGACAGTCCCGGCTTGGGATGGATGAACAACAGGAGTGCAGTGAAGAGGAAGACTGCAGGGTTCATTCTAAGGCAGAAGGGGGGGAACCAGGGACAGCTCCTCACAGGGGAATCCGCTGGGGGAGGGCAAAAGCAGGGACCGGTGATACACAAGGGCCACTGTTGCTGCTTCTGGGTAGCACTGAGTAGGGACCAACCCACAGCTGACCCTCCAGAGGCTTTTCAAAGACAGAAAATCGCATGGCATGAGACGGCCCATCTTTCTCCCAAGAGCAGCTGGTGGATATGAATGTTGGCAACTCTATGCCTTATCAGTAAGCCACCAGAGCTCCTAGTTCCAGGTCACTGGGAGGCAGCTGTGATTATTAAGTCAGGCCAAACAGGCTCACCAGCAATGCGCGTCTCTTCCTGACAGGTTGGCTCTCTCCTGAAGCATAAACTCTAGCAGACGACATGAAGATGGACTCACCTGCAGTTCTGAACCACTCAATCTTTAAATGCTGTCTATTTAGAACAAGACAGACCAGTAGCTATTTAGAACAAGAGAGACTAATTCTAAGGCTACGCACTGAATGGAGAGTCCAAGTAAAGGGGAAGAAAAAAGTCTAAGCAAAGCTTGTAACAAAAGAAAAGTCTGACTTAACATTCAATTCTAATGTTTAACACATATCTAAGTGGTCCTCATGTCTTGGCCCAATTAATGCATTTTGGCCCAAAATAGGCTATGTCTGGAATTTCTAAAATTATATGATATCAAGTACACCTTCCTTGAAAGCAGTCTACGGAAGTTTGAGGAGTAAAAAAAAACCCAGTTCCCACAGCACTTCCCACAAAGCCTTTTCACATTGCTTTCATTTCTTATCAAATGTTTTAGATTCATAGTTGGTTTTAAACCATTTATGATAAAATGGACTTTACTTTTTTATCCAACTTCCAACATCACATTCTACAATCATGTGTATATGGTGCTGAGAAAATGCTAGGGATGCTGTGTACCATCATGTTGGAAGTGACCCATGGCTGACCCTCCAGTGGTTTTTCCAAGGCACTTAATCAAGCGAGAGGACACTGCCCATTCTCCTGCAGAGCAGATGGTGGATTCAAACTGTGTGCCTTTGGATGGCAGTGCGGTTTCTTAATGTTCTGTTCTATTCTGTTGAGTCACTTGTGACTCACAGCGACCCTATGTGCAACATCCCTGAAACCTGCTCTATCCTGTGCCAACTTTATTGTCTCGGATACAACTAACCTCATTACCTCAGTCACTGTATAAATCCATCTCATTGGTAGTCTCCCTTTCTCTGTCCCTCCACCGCTTCAAGCACGATATCCCTCTCTAAGGACTAGTCCCTCCTTACCACATGCCCAGAGTATGTCGGATGAAGCCTCAGAATCCTTGTATCCAAGGAAAAGGCTGGTCTTACTCTCTCGAGGATGAACCTGTTTGTTCTCCTGACAGTCCATGGTATATTCAAAATACTTCTCCAGCACCACAGCCCAATGGCATCAATTCTCCTTCTATCATCATCCCTAGTCATTGTCCAGCTCCCTGACACATAGCAAGCAACTGCAAATACTATGGCTGGATCAGGAGCATATTAGTCTCCAGACTGACACGGTTGAGCTTCAGTATTCTAGAGAGGTCCCTGACAGCCGACTTTGCCAATTCGTCTCTTGATTTCCTGGCTGCTGGTATCAAGAGTGTTGACTGTAGAGCCAAGCAAACTGAAGCTGTTAATAACCTCAATCTCCTCCCCATCCATGAGAATTTTTCATCCCGTGGTGAGAATTTTTGTCTTTTTTATATTGAGCTTCAATCCATATTGAAGGCTGCCGTCCTTGACCCTCTGCAGCAAGCGCTTCAGGTCTTCCTCCGTTTCAGCAAGCAGGGTTGTGTCATCTGCATAACATAGATTGTTGATGAGTCTTCCTCCAATGCTGATGCCACGTTTCTCCTCATAGAGCCCAGCCTCCCAGATGATCTGTTCTGTATACAGAACTCCCTAAAAAATCCTAAATGTGTTTTAATAAATATCTATATATTCTTAGTCTCACTAAAATGAGGGTTTTTAGAAATATATACAACAAAGAAGGAATTATGTGTTTAACACACACACAAAATTAACCTGTTGTTTTTAGGCGTAGCAGGTCAAGTATGACCAACAGTGACCCTATGAACAACAGCCTTGAACCCTGTCCTATCCTGTGCCATCCTTACCATTTCTGATACACGTGAGCCCATTGTTGCAGTCCCCATGTCAATCTTTCTCAACCTCTCCTAGCAATATATTCAAAGTATGGGAAATGAAGCTTTGGCACCCTTGCCTGTATTAGTTTACATCTTTGGTGACCATACTTCAATTATATGAAGAGAGTTCTACTGGTGATTCTGTCACACATTTTCTGGATGAGAACCACAGAGTTGGTGAATATCAAACTGTTTTCAATATGTGTGTGCCATTTAAAGGTTTAGCCCCAATCCCAAGAGAAATTCATCCAGGGCATTAAATTTATCTTATTCAGAAAATAAATCTCATTTTTTAAACCTTTTACCCTAGAGGCAAGATGCTGAACTGTCAATCCAAAGGCACAGGGTTTGAAGCTACCAGCTGCTCCAAAGGCAATCCCATCCTATTTACTTCCTCTGAAAACCCGCTAGAGGGTGACAACTTAAAAAAATGTTGTAACATTTAAAACTTTTAGAGACTAACTGATCTATGATCTCATACTTCAAGATATATTTACTAGAAAAATCACACATGAACAAGTCAAGAATTGTCTGCTGAAGTATTACAACATTGAGGATTTATGATTTAGAAGCTAATCCAGGCACTACTTTTATACTCTAGTTCAGAAAATTTTGCTAGATTTGATTTTTAAACCTCCACCCTGCGGGACCAGTGCACTCACACCAGGGGCAGCCCAAAGGCTTAAATACTAGCGCCAACCCTTAAATCCTAACTTGGACTTCATTTTGCCGACCTTAAAAATTAATATACTTCATTTCTCCTTCCACGTTCATTAAGTAATATTTATTTTTAAAGAGAAAATGTTAATGTTTCATTTCTTTTACATATTTGAAACAAACGTCAACATTAAAAAAAATAACAAATGGTAATTAATAGTGGTGAAGGCACAATGGGTACAATATTAAAATAGTCTTGTCCATAAAATTTAGTGCCAATCAAACACACATACAGTGAGAAAAAATGAAAATGATCTTTAACTCACTTATTAGGTTTAGATCAACAGGAACTCAAAATACAATCTCCCTTGTATAGCAAAAAAAATGCAAGCATTCTGTTAAACTGAATATCAATTTCACTATCCTCTTTCTAGGATTTTGACTCTGTAGACTGTCACAGCACTGAATCAGAGAAATCTCTCAGTTACTAGCAGCTGTTGTTGGGATCCTTTTGTATTTTTAAGTGGTGTGTCAGTTCATGGCATCTTGTCATCAGTGTTGGATGCCATCAGGTGAGTCTCATGTGACAGAACTGAACTCTTATGTATGATAAAAAAGGTATCCAAAGAAGAGTCCTTTGAAATGAAAAGGTATAACTTTTTCTTTTCAATTCAACAAAAATTACTACCCAGCAAAATAAAAGATGTGGTTCCATAAGCTATAATCTTTTTCTCTAACTGAAACCTCGGATTCTCTCCTACTGCCATCAAATTGGAAATGACTCACAGAGGAGTCCGCTGGAGTTTCCAAGGCTGTCAATCACACGGAAGAGACGCCCATCTCTCTCCTAGGGAACCACTGGGAGGTCTGACCTGTCAAAAGGCTAAGCCTTCGGTTGACAGCCTAACCTCCTACAGACTACAGCCACAAAGTTTCCTAAAAGAAATATAGTAAATAAATTTTATGAAACAAGTGAAAGCTCTCATGACAAAAGTAAGTGATAAAGACTATAAAATCTTAAAAAATAGACAAAACCTTTTCAAATTAAATGTTAAATGAAGTAATTTCTAGAGTTTCAAATAATTTTACACTATTTTCATCTTTCATTGAAAATCTATGTATTTGTTCACTCCACATACAGAAATGCAAAGACTTTTAACAGAAGAGTTTATCTACCAAGAAGCAAAGTCTATTACATACACCTATATGCATGTCATCCTGTAAATCGGGAGCTCTTGTGGTTTAGCGGTAAGGAACGGCGCTGCCAACCCAAAGGTATGTGGTTTGAAACCACCAGTTGTTCCAGGAGAAAGATGGGCAATCTCTTCTTGTGTGATTTACTGCCTCTGAGAACCCACCCAAGGGTCAGCTATGGGTTGGTTCCAACTCGACCGTACACAACAACAGAAATGCTACAAGCAGAACCCAGTGTTTAAGGACTATTTAGACATAATAAACTACATTCCAAAATTTACAGGTATGCCTACTTAGACACACTGCAGAAGGGCTTCTAACATGCTACAAATGAAAACGCTTAGTGATTTCATCTCTAGTGCAGTTACTGCATTTCATTACAGTGGCTGGTTACTCCTTGTTTATTTCTAATTGCTAACAGTTTAGTGAACAACCTATGATCAAAATCATCAGGAATGTGACAAGATCACTGTCAAACTCATCAAATAGGACCACGTTTCTCTCTAACACTTGAGGGGGGGAAAGGTAGACTGCTAATCTCCACTATGGAAATCCAGTGTGAGGAAGAATGATGTTTTACTCAACAAGAGAGGGCAAAATGGGGACAGAACACACTGGTCTTTTTTTCCCAAGGCTCTTTCCAAAGAGCCTCATCACAACTGACCTTTCATCACTACAACCCCCAACCAGTGCACCCCTGCGTGGACGATGAGGAAGTCTCAGAGCAAAAATTACTGCTCACTTTATTTCTACTTCACCCAAAGACAAGTGACTTAACAAGAAAGTAATAAATTCAACCAAGTTGAGAGAAATCTAAGTCAGTCTGATTTCCTTAAAGAAAGGTGAATTCTTCTTAAGTATTAATACTTTATACCAATATGCTCTTTCTTGACCCTAAGAAAAATCCAATACTAACTTGAATTAGTGATTTTATTGCATCACATTAAAGAGAAATACCAATTTGCTAGTCTCACCCACTTTTCAAAGATTAGATTATGTTCTACCCCTATTCAGACCTGACAGACATAAAACTTTATTTGGCCATGAAACTTAAAAAGTTTTACAGTTCTCAAAAAAAAAAAGTTTTACAGTTCTCTAGATTATTGTTGTTGTGTGCTGTTGAGTTGGAACCGATCCATAGCTCACCCTCCAGCAGGTTTTCAGAGGCAGTAAATCACACAAGAGGAGACTGCCCATCCTTCCCCTGCAGAGCAGCTGCTGGACTTGAACTCCATTCCTTCGAGAATGCAGCACAGCTTCTTATCACTAGGCTACCAGAGATACACTTTAGATCATTAGAAGCAAGCAAAACAAATCCCATTTTTAAATAGCTGGTGAGCTCTAGCACTTTTTGGAAGCTTGATAAATGTAGCTTTGGAATTTTAAAGCAAATACACAGAAAACAAAATGTATACTCATAAAATAGAATGCCGATGAACACACATATATATGTAAAACCCAGAGGGAAAGCAAACAGCCAATAAATAAAAACTATAAAGCAAAAACAAAGCAGAAATTACCCCCCATATTTCTGCTGCTCCCTCAACCGTACTGGCTAATCTGCACAGCATCACCAGCGCTTGCTCAAAAAGGTCATAGAAACTGTGCATGTCAGATACAGGGATTTTCTATCGACAAACATTTGGTTTAATTAATTCTGCACTTCTGAAATTCACTTCAGACAAATGAACATTAAATACCTGAGTGCTTGTTCTCTATGGAGAAGAGAAAATCAAGTGTCACCAAACAAGGCAAGCATTTCTGTGAAGACTGGCTTCACGCTTGACTCTATTGCAAAAGAAGTGCCAGCTCCCAATGTTTGTCTCTGCAAGACTTCCTGTTTTACCTTCATAAAGATCACGGGCTATACTACGAGCAGTGTTGACTCGATTTCTATATTTTTCTACAAAGTTGAAAAAAAAATTTATCATCTAAATGGTCTCAATTTTCTATTTTTCTCTGTTACGTGCATGAAGATAAATACAGAGAAACAGAAACCTGCGTACGGCTCGCACAGCACTAAGGCACAGAGGGCACATACACCTAACACGACTGCGTGATTTTTCTATCACAGTCCAAGCCTTGTCCACCAGAGTTCTTCGTTGCCGTTAGGAGTAACAGTCAACTTTGGCAACTAAGCACATGCTGCTTTTGATGCGAGGTTTTAAGACTTTGTAGGTTGAAAAAATACAATTCCTAGAACACTGTTATCAAACAAATAAGTTTTATTGGCATCTAAAAACAAAACTCACCCAACAATGAAAGGTATTTTAATATTTGTTGTCGTTTTCTTTGTTCTTTTTCACTCACTGCAGTATGAGGAACAAATCACAGACACTTACTTTGGAGAAACAGAGACCACAGTGTAGATTTTACAAAACCACTTTTTTCAATCTCTGTATTGTGCTCCTCAAAGTATCTAGAGCCAGTCTTTGCATAAAATATCACAGCTTTGTCTATTACCTTAAAATTCTGCAGCAGCCTAAAGATATGGGTAAGATAGATATACCACCACTTGCTATTTTGAAATATATCTATTACCATATCCAACCTAGCAGTAGTATCTAAAAACCACATTCTTCCATAGGAAGTCTCTGACAAGCTGTTATTCATTTCCTTGAAGTTAAAAGAATCTGGGGCAATATTTATAGTTTACCAGAAAAATAAAAAAAAAAGTTTACCTACCATGTTCATAATAAGAACAATGTCTATACAAGTCAGTTGTACAATTATTTTAAGAGAAAGGTGAACATGAACATCAGATTAACTTAATTCTGGCAGACAAAAGTGAACACCTATGGTCCAGTCAGCCATTAATCTATTACAGCGAGATGACAACTTTACAAAACGTATCTTTTACCTACTGAGTGATGATTATGTCCCCTCAGTTTCTGTGCTTTCTACCACTGGTTCACTTTCTATATCAGCAACTGTGTCACTCTTCTCCTTGTTTATCTCACTTGAAGATGCCAGTTTATCGTAAAGTTCAGGATCATTCTGTGCAGGTAAAGGTGGTGGCTGAGCGTGTCTCTCTGTATTTTCACCATTAACCTGAGGCACATTATCCCCTTTTCGTTGAGAAGCGGCCCCTTCAAAGTAATCAAAAACTCGAGCATGGGGAGGTGGGACCCAGGTGTTGGGAATTCTGTCTCTTCCAAGTCGATTTCCATTAATTTCTCTGCAGAAATCAAAATCTCTGTCATCCCTATCCCTCTGCCTCTCCCAGGGTCTTCTGCGGTCATCAAAATCTCTGTGAACTTCTTGTCCAAATCCTCTGTTCCAAGGACCACCTCTAGGATCAAATCTATAGTTTCCAGGCCGAAATCGGCCTCTCTCTTCATGTAAACCTTTGGGACCACCAAAGACATGGAGACCACGATGCTCTCTCTCATCAAAATCTCCTCTATGGCCCCAGGGCTTCTCAGGATTAAAGCCAAAATGGTCTCTTCGACCAATATGATCTACACCTGGCCTCACGAGGTTCTCCCTTATATCTACAGGAGGTCTTCCAAAGTGGTCCCTACCATCTAACGGAGGCCTTCCAGGGCCTTCACGAGGGTCGACAGGCCGCCCGACAACTTCCCTAACAGCCACCGGAGGAGGCATGCTGATGTTTTCTCTAGCTTCCAGAGGAGGAAAGCGGTAATCTCGATCACCTTCTTGTTGAATGTTCTCGTTCCCAAGCGGCAGCCTTTTGTCTGGATTAGGAACGCTGTCAACACCTTGCCTTCCAGGAGCCAGGAAAGGTCTTTCAGGATGACCAAAAAGATCTCCTGGAGGAAAAGGACCACGAGGTGGTGGGTGAAGGGCTGGCTCGAGTACTGAGGGGGGAGGGAGCCCCCGGTGAGGTGGAATTCCAGGCTGGATTAAAGGGAATCTGGGTCCAGGGGCCTGTGGAATCATTCCAGGACGAATGTCTAACATTGGCATTGGAGGCATCCTTTGAGCAGGGATACTTAGAGGGGGTAAGTTCTGAGGCCCAGGTGGCGGCTGTGTTCCCAAGAGTCCAGGGGGATTGGGAACATTTGGTGGCTGTATTCCTACAAGTCCAGAAGTAGCAGGCATGTTCGTAGGCATGTTTGGAGGAAGCACTCCCAAAAGTCCTGAGCCACTCGACACACTCGGGGGCTGTAGTCCCAAAATCGCAGAGTTATTCAGAATATTTGGTGGCTGAGCACCAATAACCCCAGAATTACTGGAAACAAGGGATGGGCGGACTCCAAGCATTTCAGAATTACTTGACACATTTGGTCTCGGGACTGCCAGCATGCCAGAGCTGTTGGTCACGTTGGGCGGTGGGCCTCCTAAAATCACAGGGCTACTTGCAACGTCATTTGGAATCACTGAAATGAAAAGGAAAAAAGGGGCGAATAAAACTCTAAATATCCATTAAATGAGTTATTCAGGCACAAAAAGTATTACATATTACAAATAAAAATCATAACTGTTAGTCTACTTTAAGTGTGCTCTGCTGTACAGAAATTTGTCAAAGGACAGATATATTTCAGAAGTGGATGGTCAATCCTTTTTCCGACACTGTCTTAATTTGGATGTTCAGGAGAGATCAGTATTAGAGAAGGATATCATGCTCAGAAGGGTGGACGGACAGCACAGGAGAGAAAGACCCCTGGATGAGATGGACTGGTACAGTAACTGGGGCGCTGAGGGTTGATGTGTCAGAATTAGTGAGACTGGCTGAGGACAGAGAAGGGTACAGAGCTGCTATACATCGCAGGCGACTCAATGGCACATAACATACTATGACAGGCTTGGAAGCAGGAGTGGCATCCACTTCCTCAACAACATGCTTCCAGAAACTCTATGAACCTTAATAAATGTTGACAGTTGTAGAGGGGCTTCAGGCCTTTTGTTCATGGAGTTGCCGTGAGTCGTGCTCAACTCAAAGGCAATCAACAACAGTATTTTTTAGTTTTTCTCTTTTTATAAGATAGGACAATCCCCATATCCCTAACAAAGAAAACAGGCTAGTAAAACTACTATTCCAATTTATATACCAACATCAACCGTACTTCCAAAGGTAAGGAAATTGAAGATTTTATTACCAACTTCTGTAAACTGAAATAGTCTAAAACATGAATTCATGATACACTGATTATTTAAGACTGAAATGTAGAAAGTTTGAACTAAAGAAAAACAATCAATAGTTGGAAAATATGTTAACAATGTTTCCAAGATCAATGACTTCTAAAGAGTAAATATCCAAAAGAATGACTATATGTACTACTATTACCTTCCAAGACACATAGAAATCAAATTGACTACATCAGAAGAAAGAGACGATGGTGATGTGACTGAACTAGCAGCAGTCAGAACCAGGCCAGATGTCGATGGTGGAAGAGACCATTAACTAACAACTATTAAATAGAGCGGGAAAAAATGAAAACTAGTCTGTAAGAGCCAAAATACTCCTGAGTATCTGCCATCTAATTTACAATCTTCAAACAGATCTGATGTACTAGACACTAGTGACAAAGGAACAGGATAACAGCACACAGATGAAACAAGCAAAAGGGCATTAAAAGGTAAGAAAGAAAGGAAAGATCAAAAGGTATGCCAGAAGACTGAAATTTCCTCTTGAATGAACAATCATGAAAGTCAGTGAAGAAACGAAGAGAAATGATGAGATTTTAAAGGGCAGCTTGAGAAGACAAAACGATTATAATGAAAAGTGCAAAGATGTACAGTTAGAAATACAAGAGAACAAAATCAGCAATTCTCAAACTGAAAGAACTAAAACAAGATGCAAGCCTCAAACCGTACTAGTGAAGAATTTTATGTGAATGACATTAGAAGACACAAGGCAGTAAGAGAAGACACCGGGAATACAAAATAACTGCACCAAAAACAAGTGGGTCATACACAACCATGTCAGGATGGAGCATATGATTAAAAATCAGTAATAAGGAAGGAAGAAGCCCAAGCTGCACTTCAAGGCACTGAAGAAAAAGGCGGCTCTAGAAATGCACAGAACAGTAACTGAAATGCTTGAACAAACTTGCAACTCTGAAAGCACAGTGGAACTATACTGAGAAATCAGAGGACAGGGAGCTGACTGATGGATACAATCTAGATTTGCACCCACTCCTAAGCAAAGTGGTCAAACAGAATGTACAAGCTATTAAATACTATCACTAATATCACAAGACAGTAAACTCTTGCTCAAGAGAATTTAAAAAATGGTCACAACAGTATGTGAACAAATGCAAGAAATGCAAGCCAAGTCCAGAAAAGGACATGGAACAAGGATATCACTGCTGATATTAGGTGAACAGTGGGTAAAGAGAAAATCCAAAAACTGTACCTCCATTTTACTCATTATGCAGAGACAATAGGGACCATTTATCAAACTGCATATAAAGATGAAGCATGAGAATTCCAAGACAGTTCTTTGAGCTCACAAAGACACTGTTGCATAGACCAAGAAGTCATTCTGACAGAACAAGGGAACAATGGTTAATGGAAAAGACTATGTATGGCCTTCAGTATGCTTTACATCACAACAGAAAGAAAATAAAAATCTTCAAAGTAGACAAATACATAACACTGGAATAAACAGAGAAAGACTGAAATTGACTAATATGTCACCGTACCTAGACCCTCAATCAATGCCCATGGAAGAAGCAATCAAGAAATCAAATTAAACATCGCACTTGGCAACCCACCACAAAAGACCTCTTTTTAAAGGGTTAAAAAGCAAAAATTTCTCCCGGACTAAGTCCAAGTGTTCCAGATTCAAGTCACAATATTTTCAACTGCCTCATATCCCTGCAAACGCTGTGTAATGAATGACAATGACCGAAGGGGAATGGATACCTATGAACCTGTTGTTGCCAAAGAACATTGAATATACCCTAGACTCCCAGAAGAACAAATCTGTCTGTGTTCGAAGAAGAGATGTCTAGCCGGAACGCACAGAGGACAAGGATGCTAAGACGCCTTCTCACATCTTGTGGACACAGTATCTGGAGGGCCCAGCTCCTCCAGGAAGAAATCGGGCTCTGGAGCACACTGATGGACAAGATGCTGATCCTCAACCAGACGACTGGGACAGGGGCTCCAACAATAAGCTCAAACTCAGCAAAAATTAGGAGGCCAGGGCAGGGCTGGGAGGCGTCTCGTTTTGTAAACAGGGGTTTCTATCTATCGGGACCCAGATGACGGCACATAACATCCAGATCTGGGGCAGCCTTATTGGACAACACACTGAAGGTGATCCAATCAGCAAACAAATCACTGCGAGTCTGATCTTAATACAGTAGGTGTCAAATGCATTCTAAATGGAAAATGAACCCACTCTCCAAAAAAGTCAAAAACCAAACCCCAAAAATTTTAAATGATCTCGCTCTCTTAAAGAAGCCCCCAAAACCATCAGAGTATTTTAACATTTATGGTGTAGATGAGTGAACAACATCTCCTGCTCCTGAACCCCAGGCGGCTGAAGCAGTGCCTGGGATGCTGTTAACGTTACCTGCTCTCGGGTTTTCACCAGCAGGAATCTGGTGGTCTGCAAGGTGAGGTCCTTTGTCTTCTGGCTCTGCCTGCTTACTTGGAGGGTTAAAGACACTTCCAGGTGGCAGTGCAGGAGTCACGAGGCTGCTGGCAACAGAACCACCTGGCAAAACAAGGCTACCAAAACCAACATCCTTCACAGTCTCCGGCGTCATGGATAACGGTGGCTGCACTAAAGCTGTTTAAAGAGGGGGGAAAAGCTTCTGATTTAATCCATCAGCTCATGTCATTCACAACAGTAATAACTGGCCTAGTGACTATCTCAAAGGTGCTTCCTTACCCTCACCTTTGTTATCTGGTAAGACTGCTCAGTTAACATAACTTACGTGAATTGTCTTCTGGTTTTTCCACGTAAATAAAAATAAAAAATAACTTCTGCATGTCAATAAATAACAAAACGCTCACTATGGCAAATAATTAATCTGTACATTTAGTAAGACTTGCTTTTTAAAAATTAAAACTACACTTTAAAAAATACTCTCATTAAAAGTCACCTATCAGTCAAAAGAACGAGTGGCTTCTAAATTACAAATTATGCTCCAAAGTTCTGTGCTCCGCGAAACAATCATCTAAATGAGACCAAACAGTCAACATTACCCAAGACCACGATGCGAAGTTGATGGAGACAAGGAAACTAGACTCATGAAAACAGAACCACCAGAATGAAAACCATGAGAATGCTGACACACTGTGGAAAGTCGAACCGTCACTGAAGAGTATATACAGAAACTGAAAAATGAAAACCTAATTCGTTATGTAAACTTTGTCAAAATGGTATTTTTAAAAATACATCCCCCCCTCCCCTGTAAAATACATCTGGTAAAGTAAGAATTAAGATTTAAGAAGTAAATTCCAGTAATCTGAAAAATCATTCTTTTCCAAGGATGACAGGTATGTGAGAACATAAATACACATAATGATTTCGTGCAGAAGGACAAGTACATATGAGAATGAAAATCAACCTGGTTCCTTTGAAATTACAACATGCTTGTGTTTGTATGAGGTCCCTCAGTGGTACAAATGGTTAAGAGGCTTGGGTACTAACCAAAGGTTTGTAGGTTTGAGTCCACCCAGAGGCGCCTCGGAAGAAAGTCTTGGTGATCTACTTTCGACAAATCAGCAACTGACAACCCTACGGAGCACATTTCTACTCTGACACACAGGGGCGGCCAGGAGCTGGCGTCGGCTTGACAGCAACTGGTACTGGTAGCATCCTTATGTTCACTAGCTTTTGTCAAACGAGGTCAGAGACTCATCAGGCAGAGCAGACTTCACATACAAATACTATCAACATTCTGTTTGCAACAATGGGAAGAAAACTCCCTAAGAGTATTATGTCATTTATATTAAAAAACAGGAACACGCAAGTATAGAAAAAACAATCATATTGTTAGATAATCAATTTATGTCACTAGGCACACTGTGCAATCTCTTACATGGGCATTTTAGGCACTTGTATCCTGATATTAACTCTAGACTACCATGTGGACAAACTGATAGCACAGAACAGAACTGCAAAATAGGAATAAAACCAGCTGTGAGCACGATGGAAATGTGGAGATGGAGACAAGCCAGCGCATGCCACCTGAGAGGACCTGGCACAGACGGGCTCTTTCTCTGGGAGTGCATCTCTGGATTTTCCAAAAGGCATGAAAGCAGAATAAATAACCAGGGTGAGCTTCTTTGAAAAATGAATCCAGAAATGAGCTCTAAACAACTATCCCTAATACCCAGCAAACACAAAACAGAAGAGATTCTGATGCTGGCCAAACACTGAAAGAGGGCAAGGAGGCTGAGAAAGCTGAGTAGTTAGAGGAGGTCCCAGCAAAGCTCTGCACTGTCCCTGCATACTTTGCACACTAGATTGCCATGTAGCTCAACCTTCTGAGGTAAGTCTGACTAAGTTACTGAAAGGTTGTCCAGAAACCTTCAAAGTGACCAGACAACAGAAGAAAAATTAGCGACAAAGTGTTAATGTTTCTGAAAAGTCCCAAAACTGAAATAGTAGCACTAAAAATGCTAACGAATATCTGCAAATATTTACATTTGCAATTAATCTGCATTTCTTTGGAAATTTCTATTCTAGGAAAGAAAACTCTAGATGACCAAACTAGCCTGGAGTGGTAATTCTATGAAAATGTAAAACAAGAGGAAGTCAAACAGATGGAGTTTGTGCCACACCACACAGAGAAAAACATTATTTCAGGTGACTTTGGATAACACTGATTTGGTCTACATCCTCAGTGAAAATATATTCTGAGGACAAAGAAAGCGGCAGAGAAAAGTGTTAATTCCATCCAGTAGTCTTAATTCTAGCAGCAATTATTGGGTTTTCAACTTTAAAAATACTCTGTGTATATATTTTAAGAGAATGCAATGCCAACAAGCAATCATGTTAATGTTTTCAGTGATGAGAAGAAAGTCTAAAAAAACACATAGCAGCTAACTAAAGAGATCTATGCTAAACGATTTTGATTCTGTTGTGTATTCATCTTTAAAAATTATTCTTCTCAAAATAATACTCCTTGACTCATGAAAACTTTGATCCTAGATTTAGGTCTCATAAACTGTGCCTCATTTGGAAAAAAAATGGCTGATTCTTAGAAGGGAATAGAAAATGCACAAAATTAGTCTGGAACAAATTGAGACAACAAAAAACTAGTTAAGTTCTCAGGAAGCTAACACAGTCATGGTCAAATGAATCTAAAGTAACAGGAAAATTCTCTTATTCACAAATGAAACATTTTAAACATCAAAAGGAAAAATAAATAGAACAAAATGGCAGAAAAAAATAATCTAGTAATTCACAATTCTTTAGATGAAGAAGAAAGAGGGGAAAGGAGAGAGAAGGAAAAGTTAGAGAAGGAGAAAAATAGAAATCTCTGATGACGTTCAGCCTGGAAATCACCGAAAATATCACAGTACACAGCATTACTCTGAAAAGCCCCGAGTGGAACAAACAAAACGACTCGGCTGGGAATTGAACTGCTGGGCGTACAAATGTACCCTGAGGCTTCCAGAAGTGAGGCCCTCAACCTCCCTCCAGTCTTGAAGACCTTATGGAGCAGGTCTGCTCCACACACATGCATTTACGACAATTTGAGATCAGCTAGCTGGAACCAGCTGACAACATTAAAACAGAAAACACTGGAGAAAACAGGAAAGTAAATAACTCATTACTTACTCAAAAAAACTTGAAAACGTGAGCCTCTACTCTAGCTTTCCTCAACAAACCACATTTCAAAGTAACCAATTACCAGGAGTTGCTAAGAAAATATTTTCTATTCAAGTAACAGTGACCAACAGGTGAAGCTATTCGATGAGCACTCGAGAGCTCTGCTACATGGATGCTCTGACCCGTCTAATTTAACATGAGCACAAGCAGGAGGAGGCAGCGGGGTATGGCTCCTGACACAGAATCAATGTCGTGGCACCCACCAGTGCATTACTTTTGCCAAAAATAGTTGAACCGGAATCGAATCAAGTTTGGAGGTTCAACTTCTATTTATACAAAATATAATATAAGCAAATGGAGGAACCAAGATACAAAGAAACAAAATGAACCAAATTCTTTACATGGCCAAGCAAACACAGATATGAAGAACTGAGAAAGGAGACGGGGCCTGGGCAGGACTGCTCGGCATTAAAAAAAAATTGAAAAAATGAAAACAAAACAAATTATGATGGAGTAACCCTCTCTGAATTTTGCACAGTAAATGATAAATAATCATGTTAAAGATAACTGGACAAATTCAAATGTCACTGCTAGTTATTCAGAAATTATGCATCAAAAATGTGTTTTATAATTAAAAAGATGAATGCAAACTGGCTCATTAATACCCGGGAATTGAGAAAATTCTTGTTGGAAAACTCACATGTTGGCACTACCGGTGGGATAGCAGGAGGTGGGACAACAGGTGGTGGGACAGGAGGTGGCATGAAACCTGTGGGGGAAAGAAGAATAAGAAAAATTATCTGCTTCTATCAGAGGCTTCAGACCTATGAAGAAGTGGTCTTGTGTTACTGCAAGTTACTTAACACCTGACTACACTGTGAGGTGCAGGGGAGCCGGCCTGACTCCCAGCAAGGCCATGCAGAACGTTATGAGCAGCTGTTGGTGAGGTGACAAGACACCACTGTGCTCCTGAGGGAGCCTCACTCAAGGCCTTGCTCCTGGACAGTCAATCTGGAAAATGCTAAAATCTGCTCCACATCCTGACAACAGAGACCTCCAGCTGGGTCTTCAACATGCAGGTGGGAATCCCGCCATCGAGCTGTCAACGCCCAGGCTAAACAAAGATTTTCACCTTAGTTTCTGGCTATGTATGCATGCAAGTGCAGTCTAACACAGTGACTGCATGGGCAACTGTTCCCAGCTGCTGCTCACGTCCCATGCAATAATGTCATCCACCAACCAGGTCCGGCGGCTCTTTCACACATGTACCATCGAGCCAAAGCTAACACTCTTTCACTGACCTTGGGTGGCACTATGATATTAGACTGTGAGTGCTAATTTATTCATAAACCAGTTAATGACTTTAAAAAAGGTACCATGTTAAATAACAAACGAATACATTAGAAATCTACATCCTAACACTTCCACTTCTTTTCTCTAGCACAGCTTCCCTAGAAAAGTATTGCTTTTCCTGTAGTCCTTCTAGAAATCTGTATCCCTTGAGAACTGGTTGGACTTGCAAATTTACAGAGCCCATCAGCGAGCTAAGGAAGTGGACACTGGACAACCCCGGGCGACACTGGGCATGAGGCCTCACCTCACATAAAGAAGCCCTCAGGCCATGGGAAGGGAAGGAGATTCAAAGGCTGCATCTGACGCATGCTGAGGTATGAGAACCTCATACTTTCCCGTGGGCATGTTGACAGGAGAGTGACATTATGCTTGGAAAGGTGAAGGGACAGTGAAAAAGAGGACCTTCAACCACATAGACTGACACAGCGACTGTTATTACAGTTACTTTATTAGAACCCTTTATTAAAGGCCCAAGTGTGTCAGAGACGATGAGGACAGCACAGGGCAGGGTTCAGATGTGCAGCTCCCAGGGTTGCGAGGACTTGCCATGCTGTAGTTCACAGGGCTGCTAGGAGTCATATTTGCCTCAAGTGGCACTGAACAACAACAGAAGTGTGGAAGCCTGGGGGAAAACCCAACTCACAGAACACAGTATCAGCAGAGTTTCTTACCAGGAGGTGGCTGAGAAGGATTAAAACTTGCTCGAAGAAATGGAGGTGGAGGCAGTGGACTGAATCCCGGAGGAGGAACCGGCATTGACACAGGAAAGGCAGGCGGGACTAAGCTAACCGTAGGCACGGCTGGTGCGACTGGAATCTTTTACGGATAAGAAAGAAAAAGTCCACATGTTTTATCTATCAGCATGACCACAACAAAGGAGAAATAAAGGTAAACTGTTTTTTGTGGTTCCCCCCCTTATTTCTTATTTAGAGAGGTAAGAAACAGCATCAGTCTTTCTTTTATACTTGGGAGTGAAATTACAGAGGATTATTCAACAGATGGCTAACTTGATGACCACTCCACACCCAATCACAGCAAACTGCCAACAGCTGAGCTTCACAACAAGCGGGAAGCTGGCCTTCACCTCACGTTGATCCAACTCCCCGCTCACTGGCCCCACCCACCACCAATCATTTTATCTAATCACTGGTCACAGCAGTCTACTCTGACAATAGCAGCATGTCCTTAAATACTAAGGGCAATAAAGTCAGTCTGTCGCCCAACCTCTTCCAACATCCCCCTTCTCCTGCCGCCTTTCTCTCCAGCTGGCTTGCTGTTCACCACCTCACACATCTCTGTGCTTAATTCTTTCAGAGTAAAAAGATCATATTTGGAATTACGTCTACCATGATCATTTCACTTAAAATGGTAAAAGGATAAAAGTAATTTACATGTAAAATAGATGAATACAGGATAATAAAAGACATATATAGTATGTATAACTAATTATGGTTGAAATGGAAACTTGCGGTCCTCCGTACCCCACCATTTCTCCTGCCACTCTCAGGGCTCTCTGGAGGGAAGGACGGTGGGAGTTTGTCTCAATATTTTAGGCACGTTTATAGAAGAGGCTATCTCTTAGACAGGGGTACCGTGCTTGGAAAGGTAGGGGTCAGCGAGAGAAGACCCCAAGGAGATGGGTTTTAGTGTGTCACAGCTCAGATCCTTTGCCCACGGGGTGGCGAGGAGTCACACTCGACTCAGCAGCACCTAACAGCAGTCCTCATTACCCACCCGTTTCTACGTCTGCTGTCACATCTGCTAAGAAGGCATGCTTCACTAAGAGAGGGAGTCAGTCAGTGGGTCACCACGCACGCCACAAGCTTGCTCGCCGGGAACAGTGAGGGGCCCAAGGCAGGGCAGAGCAGACCCTCAGCAAGTTACAAAATTAGTAAACTGTTTAAACAGGAATGGCATCATTTCTACAAGTAAACTTTATTCAAACAACATTAAAATAAAAATATTTTTTATTTAATGAATCTGACAAAAATGACAATAATGTCTATCAATCTAAAACTCTTCAGAAAACCCTACCTCTAAGGGGAGGGGGGAAAAAAACAAGTAAGTACATTTTCAGAATACTTTCATATTTTAATGTTAAATTTAAAAAGAGATTTAATGAAGTTGATTTCTCTAACATTCCTGACAAATATTTGCCCTAACTGGGCAAGTTCTTGCCTGTGTTTTACACACACACACAAAAGTAAGGTGTAGAACCCAGTCAGCTCACACTTACCTGCAACATTGCAACAGGAGGAGGGAACACCTCCGCCTGGGCCTGGGGTGTGACTGCGGGCTCCTTTTCAACCGGAGGGGGTGGACTTTCAGGGGCCGGGGCAGGCTCCTTCACAGGCTCGGGGGCGCTTTTCACCGTTTCCCACTCTAAACAAAATATTTGAAATTGACCTCCTTTAGAGAAGTGTGACTCCTCATTTTCTTTCTCTCTCTGTATTTATTTCCCATCTGACTCAATGTTCTCCCACCGTGGCAATACAGCAAAGCCACATCTTTAGAAGTGTTCTCAGCTGCCCAGGTTCATGAACAGTCCTAAAGTAGTAACACAGGAGATGACTGAAGGGCACTGCACAACTCAAAACACTCGGAGATGACAGAGTAGGTAAGTATCTCAAAGGTGGTCTCATGTGAGAACTTTTTGTCGCAATGTATACGACAGAAACACCAACAATCATACACTCTACAGAAATCTCTGAAAATACAACCTTGCAAAAGTGAAACAAGGTTGTCCCAATGTTGCCTTCTAGTGGTTTCTACCTTAGTTCAAGTCAAGACCATAATCACTATAACAACATTAAAAGCTAAATTATTTCACCTCCCTGAACTTCATCACATTCCTCTTCACTACTCGAGCCACACACAGCCCTTCATTTTTGAGAAAAGGCTTTGTGCAGAATATTTTTTTCCAGTTAACTAAGTAGCTTACTCTCTTAATTTCCTTCCAGTCTTTGCACAAGTGTCATCCTCTTAATAAGAACTTCCAGTTTTTTAAACCCTGTACTTGTCCTCTACTCATGTCAATGTCTCATCCAAGTTTTCTACTCTTTGCAATCATCAATACTGAATATAATACACATATAATTCCTGTTATAACATGGCGGGAGAAGGAAGGGCAATCTCCTCCTGTGTGATTAACCTCCTCTAAGAACCTGCTAGAGGGTCAGCTATGGGTCGGTTCTGACTCGGTACACAGCAGCAGTACTGGGTTAAGTCTGCAGCTGGCCTGGAGGCTCCTGTGAAGGGGCTCCACTCTACAAGTTGGTTTCTCGTGTCTTGTTGAGGGTCACGTAAGGAAAGTTTTGGTTTGTGTTAATGTGTTATTAGTATTTGTTACTGTTGGGAGGAACATTCTTTAGGTGTTACAGCAGTCATCTATTTGCTGTACTGAAGTAACTTGGAGTTGCTGTGATGCTGAACACTGTGCCATAGTTGTGTCAAATACCATAATTGTTACCATCATGGACAGTGTTTGGTGGAGCTTCCAGATTGAATCATCAGGTTTGGAAGCAGGAGTGACATCCACTTCCTAAACCAGATGCCTCTGGAAACTCTATGAACATAGAGAAATTGTGTTAATTATAGAAGAGTTCAGGTGTGTTGTTCATAGGGTCACTGAGTCATAACTTAACCACTGCTAAATGAGACTAGGGTTATATTTTAAAGGAATATTCTTCTACTTTGTACATCACTCTTTGTCAATGTGCTGTACTGAGGTAATCTAGGTTTGACACAGGGGTGTCAAATGCCAGAATGGTTTCCCAAAGTGGACAGTGTTTGGTGGAGCTCCCAGTTGCAAAATGGGTTTGGAAGCAGCGCGGCATCCACGTCCTAAACCACATGCCTCTGGAAACGCTACGAACTTGGAGAAATGATGACAGTTCTAGAAAGGCCTTAGGTCTTTTGCTCAGTCACTATGAGTCGCCTCTACTCGAGAGCAATCAACAGCAATGACAACAACAACAATGTATACCTCCGGGAGCTTTAGTGTCCTACTGGTAAGAAGCTGTGCTGCAATCCCAAAGGCTTTCTGTTTGAATCCACCAGATGCTCAGTGGAGGAAGGGTGGGCAATCTCCGCTCACGTAATTTTCTGCCTCTGAAAATCCACTAGCACGTCAGCTAGACGCTTCACACCCAAAACAAAGTTACATGTAGACGCTATGCGCCATCAAGTCAGAACTGACTCACAGCTGACCGTTCCGCTGTTTGATTAGAGGTCGTGTGCCACACACGAGAGACTGCTCATCTTTCTCCAGGAAGCAGCTGTAGATACGGACCTGAACGTGACCATGTAGCTCTGGGGTACGAGCGTGACTCATTCCACCAGGCTATCAGAGCTCCTGTATGTGTGTGAACATGAATGCATGTGAGGATGTCTCAGAGAACTTTCTGTTTACATGAAGAGGCTGACAGGAAGATCCCTGTGGTCACAGTCTGCTGATACTAGGATTAAATATTTCTCCACCACAGATGTGTGTAGCACTGTGGCTGCACAGCTACAATACAGCAGTTCTTGGAACCGCTTTGGACATGCTTGGAACCAGCATTTATTGAATGAATGAATGAATGGCCTGAAAAACACCCGTCAAGGCAAGAAAATCAAAGGCTATAAGAGGGGAAAAAAAAAAACAACAAAAACCAAACAACCCAAAAACTCATGAAACTAACAAAAGATTGGAAAACATTTTCATGGTCCTGAAAAAAAAAAAAACCCATTCTAAAAATTACTGATTTGGTTGAAAAACATCAAAGATGTAAAAAATATGGTGTATGCCTCCCCCCTCTCAATTATCAATTTCATTATTTCTCCTGGTTTCAACTGCTAATCACTTGTGAACTTGTAAATGAAAAGGTTTAAAATAAAAATCAGACACCATTTTTAAAAGCAGCGTCCAGCAGGCAAGACAAACATCTTTTAGTTAAGAGCATACATGAAGAGGTCCTAGCATTGTGGGTGATAGCCCGAAAACGAAAAATTCTAATCCCGATATTCTGGCATGGATCTTAGTCAAAAAAATAAGGGAAGTTATTCAGAGATACTTCTCAAATACCCACTTCCCTTCTAAATTGAAGGAATTAGAAACTTTAAAAAAATCTCCACCATGCATAATTCTCTCCTCAAAAAAACCCCCAACAATCCCTTGATAAATGGACATCCATGCTACTTTTCTAGACCTGTGCTGGCCTGCTGGTTAAAGAGTTGGCCACCAAGCAAAAGAGAATCCACCAGGTGCTGCCCAGGGAGGAAGACAGGCCAGCTCCTCCTGTGTGGTTTACAGCCCTGAACACGGGTCAGCGATGACTCAATCCCGGCTGGTAACATGTAGCATGTAACAACAACAAAGACAACTGATATGTAAATGTATGGAATAAGACTTAATAGGCACTAATAGTGTGTACTAGACACTATATTTTTCTATTTTTCACAATAAAACAATTCATCTTCTCATGTAAAACCCACTTTAATTACAATCTTTCAAGTTTACACTTTCCCACAATAAAGCTCCTTCCATCTGAGCCATGGGGTTCTTACCAGGGTTTACAGTCTCCTGATCAATCATGCCTCCTTCCGCGAAACCTTCCAAGTCATCCACTTTCACTTTTTCCCAGGGGATGTATGTAACTCCCAGATCCACGTCCCAGAACTGTTTATATTCTGTTTTGACACCTTTGTTTAAAGCCCAGGCAATCTATTGGTAAAGAAAAAAGAGGAAGAGAAAAATGAGAGAGTGTGTGTGTGTGTGTGTAAAAATACAAGAAAAATATTCAAAATCAGACTCAAGTAAATAAATGCTTCATTTTACTGCAACTTTAATATTCATTAATAGACCAACCAAATCTACTTTCATCATAAAAAATTTAAACTTTTTCTTTTTCCCTTAGGAGAATATAAAGAAACTCTGCCATGAAATGACAAAGCTAGATATCTATTAGCTCCCTGAAGAGTAATGTTGACTTATCTGACAGCTGGAAAAAGAAATAAAATGTGAACGAGTCACATAAAGTCACACAGGAAGAGACTCTCTATTAAGAGGAAGGATAATCAAAATTTAATAGAAATAAATCTTTCCACAGGGTCTGGTTTGTGTAAGGAAAGTGTGAAGACAAAATCCATGATATAGGTACAGAGTGTGATTAGGAAGGGCTTAAGGGCAAATACTGAATGAAACACAAATTCCAAGTTCTGCTCCTAAAAGCAGTTCTTGAGCTGACTTAGGAGAATTAGGACTGTGTGATTTCAAATTACTATTTGAATAAAATTTGGGTTTGAAGTGATTCTTAGGTACCTACAAATCAATCCCTCAGCAATACTGAATTCTTTCCAGTGACTGTTCTTCAGGATTAGTCTGCTCATGTTATGAAAAGGTTATGAAGAGCATCTAACAGTCCAAATAAACAACAACATGTGACTTGTACAAAAGAAAGTCAGGTTCTTAAGAATATTTTGGTAAGGGAGCTCTGGCAGCCTAGTGACAAGAAGCTGTGCTGCAGTCCCGAAGGCTTGTGGCTCGAATCCACCAGATTCAAGCAGATTCTCCACTGCAGAAGCAGGGGCACCGTCCTCCTGTGCAGCTGGATCCAATTTGATGGTACACAATAAGGAAGAAAATAAGGAGAGACCAAAACAAGAACATTCCAGTATTGTTCTGCAAATTCCACAACCAGATAATCTTACCTTAATGACTTTGGACCCGATTTTATATGACCCAGAACTAAGCTTCTGAAGGGCCCGAAAGGAATCTTGTCGATGAACCATACAAACGTAAGCACAGCCCCTGGGAGGAATCATCTGTTTAAAAAAAACACAAAACAATTCCCACCTTTTCAAAGAAAGATTGTAAGAGGAGTAGTTCTGATATTCTGTAGTTTTAATAAAATATTAATGAATGACTAATATTTCTGTTATTGTCATGAGTAACCCTCAAGGTGATGTGAGCTCACAGCAACCGCACCTGACAGGTTCCCCAAGCTGTAAAGGTTCAGAGAAGCAGGCCTCCAGGTTTTCCTCCCTACTCACACAATTTGATCTGGACAGCATATATTAGCTACTAAACTGTTAACCATTCTCTTCTTCCTTAGGAACATTGACAGCACAGTGGGATGAAAGTGGGGAGCTGTCAAATTAAAAGGTCAGCGATTCAAAGCCAGCAGCTGCTCTGTGGGATAAAACGAGGCAGTGTGCTGCTGTAAAGGCCTGCAGACCTGCGAACTCCACAGCACGGTTCTCTGCTGGCCCACGGAGTTGTTCCAATGGCTTTGGTCAGCGTCCTTCTGAGTAAAATTCCTGACGTGAAGGTGTAAGAACAGAAATCTGTGTCTAAACAACATGGGTTTTTTTTCTTCTTCTTTGTATTATTCCACCTAGAATCTGAGCAACAGTAACTGGGAAAATACTGGCAGCCTCAAGCTTCCCAAACCGAGGCAACACAAGAAATGTACTTTTCTGTTAGAGGGCTTTCGGGTTTCATAAACAAGGAGAAAATGGAGTGTCTCTAGGAACCGTGTTAGACTTTTCAACTCTGCTGTGAGAACTCAAAAACTACTATCCTACTCATGTTCTTAAAGTACTTCTAATATTTCAATTATTTGAACATTTAACATCTCAAATATTTCATTTACTTTCAATGTTTGTCAGAGTCTTAACACGTTGCCGAAGATCGACAAATGCGTTTCGAAGCATGGTTCTCAATCTTGCATTTGTTTGAAGATGGCACTGAAAGCTAACAAGGAAGCCCTTGCTCCTCCCAAAACTGAAGCATGAATAACGGTGTTAACGACCAGGAAGGCAGTCCTGAAGGGCATCCACAGCCAGAACAAAAAAGAGAAGAGCCGCACAATACCCACGTCCAGTGACCAAAGATGGCTTGAGACTCCGAAGGCAGCCCAAATACCCCTGGAAAAGAGCCCCCAGGAAACAAGCTTGACCACTGTGCAATCCAGTTTCCCTGACCACTGAGTCAGCCGCGAAGATGATAGAACAAGACACTTGTGTTCACCGTGGATGTCAAGGCCAACAAGCACCAAATTAAACAAGCTGTAAAGAAGCTCTATGACACTGATGTGACCAAGGTCAACACTTTGATTAGGTCTGATAGGGAGAAAAAGGCCTACGTTCAATTTGCTCCTGATATGATGCTAACTTACTTCGGACATGTAGTGAGGAGAGACCGGTCCTTGGAGAGGGACATCATGCTTGGGAGGGTGGAGGGACGGCGCAGGAGAGGAAGGCCCTCTATGAGGTGGATTGATTCAGTGACTGGGATAATTGGGATGGGAGTGTCAGAGACAGTGCGACTGGCACAGGACAGAGCGGAGTTTAGGGCTGTTGTACATAGGGTCGCTATGAGTCGCAGGCGACTCGACGGCACATAACAACAACAATGATGCTTCGGATGTTTCCAAGAAAATTGGGATCATCTAAACTGAGTCTAGCAGGCTAAGGTTCAGATCTTCTGTTCATATCGGGTTGCTTTGAGTCCTACTCAACTTGAAAGCACCTAACAACAAGGACGACAACAAACTTAAGGGTTTGTTATTATGCTGAAGTTGCAATTAGGTGCTGCTGAACAGAAACCAACTACAGCTGACCTTTCAGTGAGCTCAGAGGCGATAAATCAGATGAAGGAGACTGTCCATCTTTCTTCCACAGATCGACCACTGAATGTGAACCGCCTGCCTTGGGTTTGTTGGCACAATTCCTTACCCACTAGACTCCGAGAGCTTCCTAGCTTAACTGCTGTTGTTAGGTGTCATCGTTTCAAGTAAAACTCACAGCAACCCTATGAACAACAGATCTGAACTAACCCAGCATGCAGGCCTCCAGGAGAAGAGAGCTCAAGCTCATTTTTAAATTCAGGTAGCATAGAGTCAAGATCCTACTTCGGCTCTTATGGACTTGTTTTCATTTTCTTCAAGCCTCAATTTAAACTTGCACACAAGAAAGTGATTGTCTGCTGCACAGTCAGCACCTGGCCTGATTCTGACACTGAACTTCTCCAAAGCTTTTCCACCCTGCCTCTGCCAGCACCCATCAGACAGAAACTCCTACCCTTCGAGTGATGGCAGGACTTGTCAAAGCTCCTGGGCCTTGATCATATGGTACTTCCTAAACTAAGAGCCAGCCAGGTCTTTTGGAATCAAAAAGTTCCCGGTTAAAGTTGAAGGGAAAGAAGCTCTGCCTGCAGGAAGACGACAGCGGCAGCAAGGATGATGTGCCCATTGTGCTGCTGCTCCCGGCTCTAACGCCAGGAGCTTTTCTTTTTGGAATCTTAAGAGTGTTGTCTGTTCATATAAATAAGGAGTCAATAGTGAGGGCCGTAGCCACGCCACAGCAAAAAACCTAGAGATTGTTTCACTAAAAGTTACAGCCATGAAAATTCTCCAGGGAAGACTGACTCTGCCACATGGACTTGTTGAGCTAAAAAGCAGCCTGACAGTGAGTAATAACAATAAAGAACTATTAAGACGAAATTACAGAAGGCCACACATGTACAATACAATCAGATGAAAAGAAAGCAATATTGTGTGGCCAACATATTTAACGTCATACAAAATATTTAAACTTAGATCTCAATGTTTCCAATTACTATTTATATTGAGTAGTATAAAAAAGGATTTTTTTAATTAGGGAGTATTTTATCCTTAACATTAAATCTATAAACTACAACTACTAGTTATGATATAGCTTTTCATTTTTAGAAAACCATTCTTTGTTCCAAGGCTTTCGGGAAAAGCATATTACACAAACAGGAAAAGGTCTAAAGACTGGGAAAAGACTCTTCCGAAAAGTGTTTTAACCAGTCTGTATCAATGGCCAGATCACAAAACAATCTTTAACACACCAATTCAGTAATCTGTAGGGCTCTGTCTAGTCCTCTGAACAATAAAAGGGGCAGCGGTTAAACTAGGTCACACTTAGGGTTCCTGCTAACCCAAATACCTTGCATTTTATAAATCAACTACTGCAGTAAGGAAACACCCAATAATACTTTGTTGGAATTACATAAACAAGGAAAGAGTAGCACTGAAATAATCACAGAAGGGCTAAAAGCACAATAATCCATACAAAATCACACCAAAACCAAACTGAACTCACCGCAGTGAGCCCTCGGGACTCAGCAATCCCACCGGGGAGAACAGAGCTGCCCATGCTCTTTCAAGGCCGCACATTTTTATAGCAGCAGACTGCCTATTTTTCTCCCATGAAGCAGCTGGTGGCTTAGAACCACGGACTTTTTGATCAGCACCTAAATGCCTTAACTACAGATTCAGATACTGGCATGAGCATTCATTCAGTCATTCATTTACTTATTTATTAAGGATACTTACATTGATGGATTCAATTTGTCCAAACTCTTCAAAAAGGTTGGTTAAATCTTGTTGTGTTGCTTTCTTATCCACCTGACCCACCCAGAGAGTCGTACTGCAGACTGTCAAGACATAAAAAAAAGAAAGAACCTCACCAACCAGAACATAATTACCTCTCCCGATGCTGCTGCACTACTGCTGGTAGGTGCCAGTGAACTGACTACAATTTTCAATCAACTGTGGAAAAGACACCAAAAAGAAACTAACTTCACAAATGTTGAAAATAAAGTGCTCTGGTAGCCTAGTAGGAAAGAGTTGTACTGTCAACCCCAAAACAGGTGGTTCAAATCCACCAGTTGCTCTTCAGGAGAAAGATGTGCTATCTCTTCCAATGAAGTTTACTGCCTCTAAAAACCCAGCGGAGGGTCAGCTAAGGGTTGGTCTGACTAAAAGGCACACACCACCAAACTAAAAATTCTTGTCAACGAACACTGTGTCCACTATACTTAAAGGAAGTACAAGCTCTGGTACCCAGTCACATGGAGGCCAGGTGAATCTCTTCTGTGTCTCCTGTTTTAAACACGGCAGTACAGCTGAGTAACTGTGAAGATGCCTGGTTCAACTCTTAAATATGTTTTTACTCTTAAAGATGTCGGCAGTTAAAGGGTTGGAAAGATAGAGAATTGAGATTTTTAAAGATTCTCTATGCTACTGTAATGCACAATAAAAATTCAAAAATAAGTTTTCTTCTAATCTTATTAGTCAATATACCTTTCGAGATGTTCAACATTCTGGGTTTTCTGAGCTGGAGTGATAAAACTGGGCATCTAGTTTAATAAAGTTAATGATGAGAATTTGATCTTATCCTTAAGGAAGCAGTACAATGCATGATAACACCGGTGTAAATCAAGAATATAGAACCTGTTGCCTTCCTGTTGGGAAAGATTTCCACTAGATGGGTCTAAACGGAGAAAGTCACTGCCCTGCAACAAAACCAACGCTAACCGTGAGCCACCAGGCCTAGGCATGGCCATCACATCAAATGCAAACCATGAGCCATCGGGTCGAAGCATGGTCCCAAGAACACATTTTTCTGAGGATATTTACTTAAAATTTATTTATAGCTTGACAACATTTGTAGAGCCTTTCTACCTGGATTAAAGTCAATCTCTTAAGGGTTGGCAAGTCTCACGTTTAAGACAACCTGTTTCATACAACCTATTTTATAAAATATGTGGGGTCAAGATTGGTGGAAGATCTATCAACAATCTGCGTTATGCAGATGACACAACCCTGCTTGCTGAAACTGAAGAGGACCTGAAGCGGCTGCTGCAGAGGGTCAAGGACTGCAGCCTCCAATATGGATTGAGGCTCAATGTCAAGAAGACAAAGATTCTCACCACTGGGCCAATTGGGAGCATCATGATGGATGGTGAAGAGATTGAGATTGTTGACAGCTTTAGTTTGCCTGGCTCCACAGTCAACACTCTTGGCACCAGCAGCCAGGAAATGAATAGACTTATTGCTATGGGAAAGTCTGCTGGGAGGGACCGCTCCAAAGTACTGAAGAGCAATGGGCGTCTCTCTGGAGACTAAGGTACATATGATACAGGCTATCACTTGTTATGCATCAGAGAGTCGGATAATGACTAAGGAGGACAAGGAGAATTGATGTCTATGAGCTGTGTTGCTGGAGAAGAGTATTGAGGGTACCATGGACTGCTGGGAAAAGAAACAGATTCATCCTGGAAAGGGTTAAACTGGGCGGCTCCTTGGAGGCAAGGATTCTGAGGCTTCGTCTAGCATACTTTGGACATGTTTTAAGGAGGGACCGGTCCTTAGAGAGGGACATCATGCTTGGAAGGGTGGAGGGACAGCGCAGGAGGGGAAGGCCCTCTATGAGGTGAATTGTTTCAGTGACTGGGGTAATCAGGATGGGTGTATCAGAGACAGTGCGATTGGCACAGGCCAGAGCAGAGTTTAGGGCTGTTGTACATAGGGTCACTATGAGCCGCAAGCCACAGTCACAACACCACCATTTAATATAACACAGGGAACAACTGAAAGCCCTTGGGTGTAGCCACAAGGTCAGTGATGCAAATTCACCAGGCACTGCTCAGGAGAAAGGTGTGTCTGTCTACTTCTGGAGAGATACACAGCTTTGGACACTCTCAGGGGTTGTTCAACTTTGTGTCACAAGCACTATGAATCCCCGTACGGATCTAAGATCTGTTGGTTTTTAAAAAGTTGTTAGGAACTGTTTGAGAACTCACAGGTCTTGGTGGTGATCCAAAGCCTGAAAGCCGTTCTGTCGCATGCACTCACTCTATGCATACACAGCTTACAAATTGAGCCAAACGGCTGAAAGGTGTCCTCCATTAGTTTCTTGTTGGTTGTGATAAATTACTACATAATGAGTAGTGACTGCTGTTGTTAGGTGCCACTGAGTCAAGCACGACTCACAGGGACCCTAGAACAGCAGATGTGAACAGCGTCCTATCCTGTGCCGTCTTCACACTTTCTGACAAATCAGAGCTCACTGCAGCAGTCATCATCAATCCCACCTGGTTGAGGGTCTTCTCCACCCTTCTGTAAGGAACAGCACCTCCTCGCAATGTGCCCGAAGTATTTGGAGGGCAAGCCTCATCATTCTTGCCTTCAAAGAGCACTCTGGCTGTACCACATCCAAGGCTTATCTGTTTGTTCTCTGGAAGTCCATGGGGATGTTTAGTGCTCTTCTCCAACACTACAACTCAAAGGCATCAATTCTTCTTCTGCAAGCCCTATTCACTGTCCAGCTATTAGATGCATAGCAGGTGATCAGGAAAACAATGGCCTGAATCAGACACACCCGAGTCCTTAAACTGACATCATTACTCCTCAATAACTTGGAGAGGTCCCCAATTGCAGACATTCCGGACTACTGGTATCAAGGGTGTTACTTGTGGATGCAAGTTAGAGGAAGTTGTTGACAGTTTCTTCTCCATCCTCCATGATGTTGCGTATCAGTCCAGTGGTAAGAATCTTTGTTTTCTTGACATTGAGATGTAATCCAATAGGCTGCATTTCTTGATCTTCTGCAACAAGTGTTTCAAGTCATCCTCACTTTCAGCAAGCAAGGTGTGTCACCTGCATAATGCAGATTACGAATGAGTCTTCCTCCAATACTCATGTCACACTCCTCCTCATAGAGTCCAGCTTCTCTGATAATTTGCTCAGCATACAGACTGGATAGGTACAGAGAGAGAATACAACCCTGACAGACTCCATTCTTAATTTTATAAACTATACAATGTTTCCCAGCATTGCTCACACAACAGCTTTTTAATCCAGGCACAGGTTTCACAAGAGCACAGTTAAGTGCTCTGGAATTCCAATTCTTCTCAGTGTCAGCCACAACTTGTATGATCCACAAAGTTAAACACCTTTGCAGAGTCAATAATGCACAAATTGTCATTCTTCTGGTATTCTCGAGCACACAAAACAAAGTATTAAAATGCTATGTACAGAGTATTGAAGCTAGAGAATAAAAAGGGAATTAGTAGAGTAGAATACCACAAATTTATTCTTTTACCATCCCAGAGGCCTAAAATAATTCAAAAAGAGGATTGCATAACTTTGAGAGGCTCCATCGGAGAATTCGTTTCCTTAACTGCTGAAGCCTCCAGAGGACACTTAGGTTCCCTGGCTGTGGCCCAACCCTCCATTCTCTCAGCCAACAGTGGAACATCGCCTAAGTTCTCTCTGTTTCCACTGTCACATCACAGTCACTCTCTGATTCAGGTTATTCTGTAAGGACTCCTGTCCCCAGGCCCTCCTGGATAACTGTCCCACCTCAGAAGTTTGAATTATACCTGTAAATTCCTATCTGCAAGTTCCAATAATTTCAACAAGGACATTTTTGGGGGCCATCTACTCCACTTCTCACAGAAAACAGTAGACTGCTGAGGGTCTCTCATTTAGGAGAGAGCTTTGTTTTATTACTCTGCACCATCTACTGCAGTAGCCTCTTCTGTTTGCCTGAATGCTGTACCCACGCAGGTTATCATTCCAAGCTGGGATGCAGAGACACCAAAGAAAGGCTGGGATGATAACTTTCTGGTTGCTCTGCATAGATTCTGACTAATGGCAACCCCGTGTGTACAGAGTAGAACTGTTAAATTTTAAGGCTGTGACCTTTCATAAGCAGATTACCAGGTTTTTCTTCCTATGCATCTCAAGGTGAGTTTAAACCATCAACCTTTCCTCTAATATTCAAGCTCTTCACCAGGGGTGCAACCCAGGGAGGTAAGAGTGCTTCTAAAACCTTCCTCTTAGGAACACCAGTAACAATGCCCAGCTAACCACTTTCTTCAAAGAGTTTTTCTTATGTCAGTTAGTAATTTTCTAGCTGTTCACAGTGAAAGAGTAAATTCAACACTAGTTCCTCCATTACAGCTGTAAGTCTACTCTTCTTTTTAGCGTATCTCAATTTCATCAGTTGATCTTTTGAAAGGTATCATGTTTGAGTTCTGTCCCCTTTTCCTTAAGCAGACTTAGAGCTGACAATAGGGATCGCAGCAACAAAGAGGAAAGACACAAATATCAGTAAACCTTTTTTAACCTCCAAGTATCTATACAAATTTCTTCCACCTTCATTTTAATTTTTTGTGTTTATTGTCAAATTGGATCTGACTGGTACAGGGGGAGATCGTCCCTCCTTCTCCAGCAGAGCATCTGGTGGGTTTGAACCGTGCGCCTCTGGGATTGCAGTACAGCTTCTTGACACTACCACATTCTTTGATGGCCCACAAAAATCAGTGATGATTTCTGTCCATCACAGGGCGAGAAGATACTTTTCTTGTGGAAAGACTAGTATTTCATACCCCTTGGACTAGTAATGAACAATTTCAGGCTCTAAAACCCATGCTAAGAACCAACGATGGGTATTGTTATTGTTTTTACTGTTTCATGCCCTTGAGTCTGGAACTACCTCTGCGCTGACCGCACAGCCAATCTCCAGAGGCTATAAACAGGAGAAGATGGCCCAGCCTGTGCTGGAGGAGCTGGGGGATTTGAACTGCATGTCTTTGGTTTGGTAATGAAAGGCCTTCCTTCCTAGATTACCGCTTCTCTCTAGTAGCAGGCAGCGCTGTGCCATTTGTTCTAAACAGAGTAAAACTATGAGCACATTTACAACTATACTGCTTCAAATGAAGGTAGAGTTTCAAGGTAAAAAAAATACTAAGAATACTTTTTACTCTATTTTCTTATGCATTTTCTAAATTATCTTTTTTTATTATGCTACATACAAAAATAAAACAGTACTAGTTAAGTTCTCTGACCACTAACTACGTAAATGGTAATAGTAATGTGACAAGATTAATGCATAATCCAAGGGACACTACTCTGACTAGACCAGTGACTTCCTACTGCAATGAGGGTGTTCTAGAGAATTTACAGTCAGACCATAGTCATTATTTCTCTATTGCTAAGACACTAAAACGTTTGTATTTGGTCCTTAACTTTAATGGAAAACACCAATTTCTACAGGTAGAACTACAAGTATTGTTTATGCTGAATCCTGTATCAGAGAGGATTGTAGCAAGATAATATGGCTTCTGTAAATTGATAGTTCCTGTTAGAAGACCTCAGTGACTTTAAATCTTTGTACATGACAGCTTTGCAATCAGTACATAGAGTGTAAAAGCTAACACCTCCCTAGCAGGAGGAACTGCTCAGAGACTTTCATTGTTGCTGTTATGCCGTCAAGTTGAAACTGAACCATAGCTATGCTTCCAGAGGGTTTTAAGAGTCAGGAAATTACATGGTGGGAAAATGCTCAATTTTTTGCCCGTGGAGCAGCTGGTAGACTTGAACCATGTGCCTTTGAGTTGACAGTGCAGGATCTTACCAACAGGTAACCAGAGGTAGAGATTAGTATATACAGAGTAGAAGTGTATAAAGTAGGTATTATTTAGTACTGAAAAATGATGACAGAAGAACAATTGATGTCTTTGAGCTGCAGTGTTGGAGAAGAGCACTGAACACCCCATGGACGGCCAGGAGAACAAACAGATGTCTTAGAGAGGGTGCAGTCAGAGTGCTCTTTGGAGGCAAAGATGAGGCTTCGCCTCACATACTTCAGGCACGTTGTTAGGAGGCGCTATTCCTTGGAGAAGGGCATCATGCTCAGAAAGGCGGAGGGTCGGCGAAGGAGATAAAGACCCTCGAGCAGGTGGACTGACACGATGACTGCTTCAGTGGGCCCCAGAGTGTCTGGAGGTGTAAGGATGACACAGGACAGGGTCACAATGGCACCAAACAACAACAGTACTGCTGACCCAGTATGTATGTAAGTGGCTGCATCACAATTACCCCTACATATCTGGTGGTGGCAGCGGGTAAGGACATGCTACACAGCAGTCAGTCATCCCTGGGATGTGACCCTGCCTGGTCCAGAGTAATCTTAGGCAAATCTCATGCTCCCTTCTTTGCACTTTACTACAAACCAACTCTCAATAACTTTAGTACTTTCACAAAACCTGCAGTTAAAAGTTCTTCCATTTTTCTTCTCTGCTCAAACTGCAAACACAAACGGTTAAGTTGTTCATTTATGAAACCATTTTTCAACTTTCCAGTCTAAGAAAAAGCTTGAAAGTATTTGTAGCAGAGCAGTACCTTTCTAAGATTTGGTTAAGTATTTGGAAAAGCTCCTTACGCACCACTCAGCGTCTTTGATCTAACTGCAGGCAGTCCCTTTTTCTGTCGCTCCTTCTCCCGCTCTCTGGCTCTTCGCTCACTGGAGTATGAACGTGATGACTTCCGCTTTCTCTCTCTCGAGCGGGAGCGGGATCGCTTTCTGTGTTTGCGCTTCCGAGACCCAGACCGCGACCTAGACCTCCGTTTTCTTGGTGACCTGGCAAAAATATACACACACTTACTAACAGATTTCTACTAAAATGATACCCTTCCATCAAATCTCTCACTTCTAGTTGAAGAAATACAAAACAAATATGCATCTATTTAGCCTCCCTCTGAAAACATTTTCCCAGTACATTTCTGTAACAAACATGCATATTTACTATTCTGTGTACCCCCCGGCCACAGGAGTATGACATCTGTAGGCAACACTTTTTACTCAATCCAGGTGATCACTCATAACTAAACACAGAAGGGGAGAAGAAGGGTACACTGCTTCACAGTGTCTTTTCAAAGATGTGTCTTTATGAAACTCAAAACACCAAGGAAGAATGGAGGAAATAAGAGATACCACATTATAATAATGTGGAAGCTATCCACCCCCTCCCCCAGCTCCAAGGTGCTCCTCATGCAAATCCACGTACTAGTGCCCCACATCTAAACGTTACGGTGTTTGACTTCAAAATATGAAGAGTGTACTCAAGTGCTGTTTCTTCTTTTCCTTACTGACCATTTTTATGATGATGACAACAAACTGACTGAGAAAGAACGTGACTTTCTAACCTTGCTCCTCTACTGTCTGACTGAGAACTGTAGTCTCGGAGCCAAATGAACCCTAACCTCAGTACTCAATTATTGTTCAACAAAGTCTGGAGTTAAAAAAAAAAAGATCCCAGCTTCATGATCTGAGAGCTACTCTTTGTAGTCACATAAATACAGAGGTAACCAAATAAAGTAATAAAATTATTCTGGTTTTTAAATTCTCAATTTTCTTTATTTGAAAGATACAAAAAAGATGCTGTCCCAAGAAAAACCATATTTGCCTTAATCTTGAAATATAGATACCATTTTGAAGGTTCTTTCTCTCTCACACACACAGACGCGCAAGCGCACAATTAATTATGAAATGTAATTGCAGAACCTTGAACGGGATCTTGAGCGTGTTCTAGATCTGGAACGAACAGCCACTTTTTTTGCTTCTTGCTCAAAGACGGATTCCTCTTCTACCACTTCCTGAACTTCATCTATGTCCATATCCTTAAATGGCAAAAGAAAATAAATAGCCAATCTGAAATTCAACACCTATTAACAATACATTTAATGAGAAAAATATTCATAAAGTATTAATAACGTGGTCAGAGAAAAGAACCTTAAATGTAGGAGGAAAAAAATCCCTAAGGATGTTACTATCCTGTATGATAAAATGCTTGTCTTCTGAATTTGGAAATGTAGGCACCAAGGACATACTCTCTACCTACCTGTTGCTGAATGTCTATGGAATCATCCAAATTGGCTTCAGGTTCAAGAAAATGCTGCTGACTGCTCCCTTGTGACGGTGATGCTGAATGCTCCGATCCAAATGTTCCCTCTTGACTATCCTGAGGTGTTGCCTAAACAAAGTGAATAAATACACAAGCATTCACAAATAATTTTTTAAAACAAAATTTATATAAAATTCTTGTTTGTGTTTTAATTGTCACCCAGGAAACAGTATATTATTTTTTTAAAAAATAAGACAAATCTATAAATAAATAACATGTTACTTCTTTCATGGCATAAAATTTCACTTTTATATAAACTCCAAGTTTATTTACAAACATGGAACACTTCCATAAAAAAGGAATAAGGAAAGTAAAATACTAAAGAATTAGTATAAAACTCAATAGGGTCTCAAAAAATTTTTAGCTATGGAAAATATAAAACTTCAAAGATTCATTAAAAAAATGACTAATATGAGGCAAGGCGGTTCAAATCCACCAGATGCTCTGCTGGAGAAGCAGGGGCAATCTCCTGTCAGATCCAATTTGATGATACACACACTAAAAATAATATATACATATATTTAAACAAAAAAAAAGACTAATTCATGAAAAGTATATAATACAGGTCACCAGGCCGTGGTCTTCCTGACCACTTGCTAAGCATCTAAGAATGGAAAATAAATAAAAAATGAGATAAGAACTGATGTCTTGGAGCTGTGGTGCTGGCAAAGTCATAATAATAGTGTGTCTATCTTTTCAGTCTGACTTCAGTAAATTATTCACAGGATTCAAAAATATATCCAAATACCCTTCTTGTGCCCTTTAAGGGGGGTGCAGTATTTAAAAGGCTATCACAGAAGGGTAAAGTGAAGTCTCCATAAAACCCAGAGAGGAGACTGAAGGACTCCTCTTTGGATACTGTCCGGAGTCACAGTTAAAAAACAACCAACACATACAAAAACTGTCAAGAGAACTAAGGGCACTCAAGTGGTGACTGACTGTTCGTTGCTGTCCTCGTTCACACTGTGGCTGCAAGCACAGGCTTGAGCATGTCAGAGATCCTGAAGGTGGCACAGGAGTCATGGGTTCCTGGAGTCATGGGAGTCAGGACACTGTAACATGACCTTTGACCCACACACTTGGGGCTAACTAGCTATTAAAATCACATAGGCCATTTTCTTGAGAGAAATCAATCTCAATCTCTGTGTGTGTGTGTGTTGTGTGTGTGTGTATGCACGTATGTGTGGGACTCACTGGTTTTGCATCTCTATATAGAGAACCCAGACTTAAGAAAATGTAAAGAAAAGAATATTAGTATTAGGAAAAGTTGGTGAGAGTTCCTAACAATCTAAGTTGTTTACATCTATAAGATTTCTCCTACAGCACAGAAATGGGCACTGTGATGCCCACATCCTCCCTTTATAATTTACTGTATGTCACAGATGCTAAGGTATAAAATTTTTCATTTTGTCACTCTTAAAATCTGTAGATTTTACTTCAAAGTGTTTTAAAATACCTAGCTATACCTAAAATAACATTATCTTCAAACTGAGAGAGTACCAGCTGCAGACACTGGCATGCTTAAAGTCATGAAGTTAACTGGTTTTAATGTAAAATCAGCATCATATGCTTACCTCTTCTGAGTAACATATGGCTGTAAAGTGCCTAATAAAGCTTTTGTCACATGGCATCATTTATTTAAAGGCAACAAAATAAATAATCATAATCATCAAAAGGAAAGTCATTACTACTTTACTTGATAGGGAATCAAATGAGGAGAAAAGCACCTGATGTTCCAAGGGGTAACGGTGTAACATCACCCGTCCTTTCTGCTCTGCACACTCAGTGTGCTAAAGGGGATTTTAAAATGCTCTCAACAGACTCCTCGTAAGTTTCCAAACCATGTCACGTTATGCTGTTATGTGCTGTCAAGTGGAACTAACTCCTAGCTGACCCTCCAGCTGGTTTTCAGGGGCAGTAAATCTCCCAAGAACAGACTTTCCATCCTCCCCTCACAGACCAGCTGGTGGATTCAAGATGTGTGTCTCTGGATTGATAGCGCAGCTCTCTACCCACTAGGCCAACAGAACTGAGAGGGAAGTACTGTAAGGGCGCTGAGAAAGGCTTACCTATCTACTGATAGATCATTAAGGGTTATTATCACTATACTTTAGAGAGGAAACCAAGCAGGTGATGAAAGCATATTAGACAACACTAAGACAAAAAATGTAAACACTTAATTAGAGATTGTAGGATGCAATAACTCTAAAGACCACAAGGAGGGGGTTGTGAACCTTTTGAGGCTGTTGCTGTTCCAGGAGCTGCTGTCTAAGATGTTCCAGGTTTTGTTGTTGTAGTTGTTCAGCTATTTGATGAAAAATCGAATTGTTCACAGACTCTGAAACATGAGGACTAAAACGAAAAGAAAAGTGAAAATATTTTAAAGAAAAACTCAGTATCAAATAAAGCACATTCTGTTACAAACAAAAATCCTTCAGTTAAACAAAATCACAATAGTCTCATCTTTTTTTCAGTTTAGTTTGGTGTACCTGAGTTTCATATACCTCCTGGAGGCTCTTAGTACCAGAAGGAGAGTTCTTGTCTCCTATTTCACATATTCTTACAACTAAATAACTTATAGTCTTATGATAAAAGATAAAAAAAAAATCACTAAACTTATTAATAAATCAATTTCCTATAGGGAACTTTGATATATGCCAAATAACTGCAGAGATCTGTGGAAGAACCATAATCCTAAATAGACAGAGATAATGTAGCAATGGTGTCACCTTCTGTAACATTCAATCTCAAACAATAAGCTCCCACTTATTCAAATTAAAATTAGCAGCTCAAATAGTAAAGTCCAACCCAATCTGTTTCTTGATAAGCAATACAAAAAAAAAATTCTTACAGTTGAGAAGTTGACATTTCCTTTTTGGGTTCTTCACTATGCTCAGAATCTTCTCCAAAATCAAACCTATCCATCAACTTCTAGGAGAAAACAGAAAAAGCATGTCACACAAGCATAAGCTGCAAATGTGAATTCGACTGTCACTGAATTACCATTAAATTTTTCTCACTTACATTGTAAACAATTTCTATTACACTAGGATAGAATAAAATATTTTGAGTGGATTTTTACTCTTTTTTAACACACTTCAACAGACAACATTTCACTGTTAGGATAAGCAATATAAATAATATTGTTCTAATTTTATAGGACAGAGATCAAAGCATAAAAGGATTACACAGCTTGTCCAACATTATGTCACTTGTTAAAATGTCTGTGAACATGAGCAACAGACGCAATTCTTCCAGAACTCTCTTCTAAGATGACTACTTCATCGCTGAATGCTCAGTTCAGGCTTTTTATGTGACCAAATTATTTAGCATCACATTAACTTGGACATGGAATAAAGAAGTTAAGAAAGTTCAAATAATAATCTAGTAGACTGGGATTTATTTTCTTATGCAAACAGCAGTAGTATAAATAAGAAAATGTAAATAAAACTTTTAAGAAATAGAATCACTGTAACTAACCAAGACTACTTAGACATGTACTCAGTAAACCATTCCTACAAGATTTTAAATTAAGACAATTACCCTAGCAAAGCCTCCAGTTATTGGAATATTATAGAACTAGCAATTCTGAGAAATTGGTCTTTAAACTTCCATGTGTTACACAATTACATTTTAAAAACAACTATGAGATATCATCTTACCCCAATAAGATTAGCCAAGTTTGACAAAACAACAAACAACAAATGCTGGCAAGGTTGTGGAGAATTGTAACTCTTATTCTCTGCTGGCTGGAGTGTAAAACGGGGCAACCACTATGGAAGGCAGTATGGTGCTTCCTCAAAAAGTTGGAAATAGAAACACCATTTGACCCAGCAATTCCACTACTGGAAATATAGTCTCAAGAAACCGTAACTGCCACCCAAGCAGATATATACACACCTATGTTCACTGAGGCTTTGTTGACAATAGCAAAAAGTTGAAAACAACCCAAATGCCCATCAACAAACGAATGGATAGAGAAGCTGTCGTATATTCACACAATGGAATACTACACTGCATTGAAAAAGAAGAAACTCATGAAATATTATACAAAATGGGTGACCCTGGAGGATATTATGCTGAGTGAAATATCTCAATCACAAAGGGACAAACACTGCATAGTGACACTTGTAAAACAGGACTGACTTTGGGATTAGAGGGAATCTAAGAAGAGAGGGTTTAAATTATATATACTGCATAGAAACAGATGAGGGAGAGAACTGTTTGAAAGGAATATATAATTAAGTATTATTTTAAAGAGTCCAGAATGAGAGCTTCATGGGGGAGTGGACGGGGGAGGGAGGGGGGGGGGGGGGGGAGATTGTATAAGAAAGTTTGTTTTTTGGTTTAGGTGGTTGTTTTTTTTAACCTTTCTAAGAGCAAAACCAGCTGGGGGGAGGGGAAGGCAGGGAGGAAAATGTGCAACAATGAATGAATGTAAATCCAAAGTCTATAAACTTTCATTTAAATTTCAATTAAAAAAAGAAATACGTCAATTGATATGCCACCCCACAATTATATTTTAGCATGCTTAAACACTATAACTAATATAGTGTGGGGGGGGGAGATTAGATCGTTTAAATATAACCATTTGCTGGAGGGGTGAGCTTCATTTTACTAACAAGTTACCTTTTACTCAAGAGCAAATATTTCAAAGTTTCAAATATAATTTAAAAATTCCTTATTCTTTTCAGTCTTTCAATTCAGAATGTCAGTATAAAAAAAATACTTAAAAAAAAAAAAAAAGAAGAATGTCAGTATAGGCTCTGGTGGCATGAAGTTTCAGGGGTTTAAAACTGCCAAGTGAAAAGAGAGACTGAGCAAACAAACCTCCAAGGCCCTCTGTCCTGTAAACATCAGACAGCTGGTCCTCTCCTCTAGGGTCGCTCTATGTCAGAGTGGACAGGCAGCAAAGGGTTGGGTTTGTTTTTATGTATGTAATACAGTGGAATTGTAACAGTTGTGAGGTGGCCATGACTTGAGGGTAATGAGTTTAGGTCATTTAAAAAATTACCATCTATGTATGTTAGTACATAAAATACTGAACTTCTACTCTTCATGGAGAACTGGCTCTACCTTGTTAAAGGAGACCCCCTGCTCCAGGGGATTCAGGGTGTTGGCAGCCGCAGCTGCAGCTGTAAGCTGTGCTGTGAGAGCCTGCAGCTGAACAACAAGGCCAGCATCCAGGGCCTGCAGAATGGAAGGCTGTGGCTTCTGCTGTTGGATCTGTAGAGTCTGTATTAACTGCTGAAGCTGGAGGAAAGAACAAAATTATCACCAAGGAGATCCTGGGTCTGATCAATAGGCATATCTATCTACAATTTTCCAGTCGATAAAATGCCATTCTACGGTCTTCGGTGAACAAGGAAAAAATTCACATCAACTAAGAAAAAAAATTGGTCAGTGGAAGCAAACCCACACAACACAGTTTTCAATGGGCTTGTAATTTTTTAGAGTATAGAAGATTTCAAAAGGCAGCAAGGGATGACAAAGTAAAATATTACAATGAAATGTGCAAGGAGTTGGAGTCAGAAAATCAAAAGGGCCGAACTCGCTCAGCATATCTTAAGCTCAAGGAACTGAAGAACAAACTCAAACCTTGAGTTGCTATAATCAAGGATGCTTTCGGCAGAATGTTAAATGATCCCAGAAGTATTAAAAGAAGATGGAAGGAATATACTGAGTCACTGTATCGAAAGGAACTGGAAGACACAGAAGAATTTCATGAAACAACATATGAGCAACAGCCTATGGTGATGAAAGAAGAAGTTCAGGCTGCTTTGAAGGAAATGGCAAAAAATAAGGCTCCAGGAATAGATGGTATACCAATTGACATATTTCAGCTAACAGATGCTGCCCTGGACGTGCTCACCAAGTTGTGCCAAGAAATCTGGAGAACGACCACTTGGCCAACTGACTGGAAGAGATCTATATTTGTTCCTATCCCAAAAACAGGTGACCCAACAGAGTGTGGAAACTATAGAACAATCTCACTGATTTCACATGCAAGCAAGATTTTACTGAAGATTAACCAAAAACGACTGGAACAGCACATCAGCAGAGAATTACCAGAAGTCCAGGCTGGGTTTAGAAGGGGTCGTGGTACTAGGGATATTGTAGCTGATGTTAGATGGATCTTGGCTGAAAGCAGAGAATACCAGAGGAATGTCTATCTGTGTTTCATTGACTATGCAAAGGCATTTGACTGTGTGGATCATAACAAACTATGGCTGACTCTGAGAAGAATGGGAATCCCAGAACACTTGATCATTCTAATGCGAAACCTATACTTGGACCAGGAGGCAGTCGTCAGAAGAGAGCAAGGGAACACTGGATGGTTCAAAATTAGGAAGGGTGTACGCCAGGGATGCATCCTGTCTCCATACCTTTTCAACCTATATGCAGAACAGATTATCCGGGAGGCTGGGCTCTATGAGGAGAAATGTGGGGTCAAGATTGGTGGACGATTTATCAACAATCTGTGTTATGCAGATGACACAACCCTGCTTGCTGAAAATGAAAAGGATCTGAAGCACCTGCTGTAGAGGGTCAAGGACTGCAGCCTCCAATATGGATTGAGGCTCAATGTCAAGAAGACAAAGATTCTCGCCACTGGACCAATTAGCAGCATCAGGATGGATGGTGAAGAGATTGAGATTGTACACAGCTTTAGTTTGTTTGGCTCCACAGTCAACAGTCTTGGCACCAGCAGCCAGGAAATTAAAAGGCGCATTGCCCTGGGAAAGTCAGCTGTTAGGGACCTCTCCAAGTACTGAAGAGCAATGGTGTCTCTCTGGAGACGAAGGTGCATCTGATACAGGCCATGGTCTTCGCAATCACTTGTTATGCATCAGAGAGTTGGACAATGACCAAGGAGGATCGAAGGAGAAATGATGCCTTTGAGCTATGGTGTTGGAGAAGAGTATTGAGAATACCATGGACTGCTAGGAAAACAAACAGATTTGTCCTGGAAAGGGTTAAACCGGATGGCTCCTTGGAGGCAAGGATTCTGAGGCTCCGTCTAACATACTTTGGACATGTTGTGAGGAGAGACCGGTCCTTGGAGAAGGAAATCATGCTTGGGAGGGTGGAGGGACAGCGCAGGAGAGGAAGGCCCTCTATGAGGTGGATTGATTCAATGACTGGGATAATTGGGATGGAAGTGTCAGAGACAGTGCGATTGGCACAGGACAGAGCGGAGTTTAGGGCTCTTGTACATAGGGTCGCTATGAGACGCAAGCAACTTGACGGCACATAACCACAAACAACAACAATAACAATTTTTTAGAAAGTTAGAAGCCTTTAATCAAAATAAACTGGTCATAAGAAGGCAACCGAGGAAGAACTCATGGTGGGATGATGAACCATTATTTTCACCTCTTCATTCAACAATCAATGAATGAATTCCATAATGTGAAACAGCTACAAAAGGCTTTTGCCATCTTTCACGTTACCACAGAATACATTTCTGGAAGGCAAGATCAAGCCTAAGATTAAGAAAATCATCTTTTAAAACGAAATGTCAACTTCAGAGGAAAATAGCCATTTCTCAGGATCTGAAGTCTTCCATTATCTTAAAAAGAAGTGTGAGGATAGTACAAGAAAGGACATGAGTTCATTTATATTTATGTTGTTCATGTATACGGGAGAGAAAAGGGTTCGCATCTGTAGTTCAAAGGGTCACATTCAACTTGACAGCACCTAACAACAATTATCCTAAAAATCAGGTAAAATTCAAAGATTTGCAAATTTTACAGGTGAATAATCCTACAATCAGCCAAGAAATAACTGGTAATTAATACGCCGCCACACACTTTTTAAATTGACGACCTGCTTAGAAACACATTTGCTGTCATTTGCAACAACGTGTTGATAAAGCAGATAAGGGCTCTCTGGTAGCCTAGTGGCAAGAAGCTGCACTGCGATCCCAGAAGTATGTTGTTCAAATCCACCAGATGCTCTGCTGTAGAAGGAGAGAGGCAATCTCCTACTGTACCAGTCAGATCTGATTTGATGGTACACACACAAAAAATAGTAATTTTTTTTTTTAAAAAGGCAGATAAATCTGAGGAACTGCTTATCAGCCTTTCAGTTTCAATCACGTTTAGCTACAAACCTGAAGTAAATCCCTTTAGAACTGTTATGCGGCTTGCAGAAGAGAACTGGACAGCAAGTATTATTTATATTAAAATGTAACGCAAACTTCCCGGGTAAGAAAAACAACTCCGTATGGGGTATATTTAACAGAAAAAGGGCAGTGTAGTGAGATGAGTGTGAAGAGAGGTTATAAAGATCAAAGAGTTGTGCTGCCAACCCAAAGATAAGCAATTTGAGTCCACAAGCTGCGACACAGCAGAAAAACGAGCAGACTCCTCCCGATTAGGGGTCTGCAGCCTCAGTCAATTTCAAATCAAGAGCACAAAACCACCACTGGGAATCAGTGACACAACATACTGGAAAAATGAGCAAGAGGTCAAACTGAGACCACACATGGACAGTCTTGGGAAGCAACAGTAAGGATCTGCACTTTCACTCTGCACGATAGGAATCCCTAGGAGAATCGACACAGAAATGTCACACATCTCTGACATTTTAAAAGATTTATTACAGGTGTTCAAAAAAGGCTGTAGCCATTCAAATCCACCAGATGCTCTACGGGAGAAAAAAGGACTATCTCCTCCTGTACCAGTCAGATCTGATCTGATGGTACACACACACACATATAATAAAATAAATTTTTTTTTAAAAAAAAAAGGCTGTAGCAGCACAAGGGCAGGAAAAAAGGCTACTAAAAAGTCTAATAAGGTCAATGAGAAATGCTTTTGGCACGAACTAGTTACGGAGGGGATCAAAAGTGAACAGATTCAGGACCGACTCTAGAGGAAAAGGAATTTAAAGAGATTGGATGTGAAGAGTGGAAGAGAGTAAGAAAGGACAGAACCACCATGGTATTGACTTTGAGCGGTAGAAAGACAGTATTTGCATTCACTGAGATGAAGACAGATGCAAGTGTTTGCTTACATGGCTGGGGCTTCATCTGTTACCTGCAGCGGCCTGTGTACATAACCTATCTTTAGCAGCATGCTTTCCCACCTGGCTCTTAAATAGCAAAGTAACTGTACTCCTCGCCACACAACTCCCTGAACAAACTGTTCCAGTGAAATGCCTTCTTCTCAGTTCCCTGTCTTTAGAGTAGAACTGATAGCGGCTTCAAACTACTAGAGACTTAAGACCTTTGGTTAACACGATTCCCTACAGGCGGCACTACCAGAGCTCCCTTACAAGTGGGGAGAGCAGGGTAGAAGAAGTTGGAAAACACAGTGAAGAGACTGGAGCGTACTAACAAACTGCAAAGATAGCCCCCAATGTCACAGAAGTGGTGGGTAAATTGTGGAGTGGGACACAAACCGCAGTGTGAACTTTCACCTAAAATATGGCAAAACGCCTCCCCAAAATATCTAAGTTTGTCAACAGTAACTAACCAAATGTAAAAGCCTTATGCTGAAAAGGTTACAAAGCTTTAACTACGAAATAGAAATGTTTTTAACAATATAAACATGCCATAAATAAAATGGGTAACTCAATAGTTTAAAGACTTAATCTCTTACATTTCTAATTCATTTACAAAACAGTCTATCTCCCCTTTATTCATTATATTTTAGACATGATGCTCCTTTATGTCTAAAATAAACCAACTTCGTCCCAACTCTAGATTCTGAGAATTGACAGTCTCCCTGCTTTCTCATATCCTGTCATGACAAACTCCATTTTGTCAGATATCAATTCCAATGCCACGTCCTTAACCATCTCTTCTCCTGGCCATCATCTAAAATTCTGACTCTTTCCCACAGACCTCATCATATTACAAGTTTACCCTATTTCAAGTCAAATATCATTGTCTAAGATGTTTTCTTGTTTATCTATTTACACATTTACTGTCTGTCTGCTCCCAGATAGATCTTGTCCAAGACAAAGGCTATCCGTATCTTGTTACCAAAGTAACAAAAGCATCTCCACTGTTGGCATAAAGTATGCACAGATTACCATACTGCTGTAGAATATACTATTTCCTATAAAATAATCCTTTTGGCATAAATGCTTTCATAATGCAGTAACTAAATGGAAAAAAATTAAGTATTATGTAGAGTGAGTGTGTGTATGTGTAAAGTATGACCTCATTTTTCTACAATTAAAAAAAATACGTACTCTCTTGGTGGTCCATATGAAGCAACAGATCATCAAATACTATGTTATCAACGGAACTGTAAATCATGCTGTACGTAACAGAAAAGTCACTCACCTGTTGACCTTGAGGACTTTGTAGGATCTGAGCCACAGCTGCAAGAGTATCTGTGTTTGTTATCTGAGATACCCAGGGATCAGGTAAACCCTGGACCACGTTGGCTGGAGTAACAGGTGTCACTGGAGTTCCTTTGGACAAAAATACCCCAATCCCCAGAATTACAAAATCAGCATATAACTAAGGAAGGCTTAGAAAAAATTAGAGATTTGTTGTACCAGTTTGAACAAACACCTACAAACATGCATCACCTTTTTTTCTTTATTCTCATTATATCATTTAGATTCTTAACAAAATTAGACTAGTTCTGCAAAAGTGTATCTACTTTAACATACTTCCTCAATTAACTAAGGTCCTATTTTAAAGAAGTTTACAATATTAACTCATTTAAAATCTCCGTACTGAAGAAAATTCAATGAGAAATTATAATGTTCTGTCTAAAATTGTAAAATATGAAATAGAATTTTTGTTCAAAATGTATTTTATATAGGTAGCAAAACCTAAATATACATCAAAGTGTTATCAAATATAATCCTTAAGACTATAATAAATCATTTTAAATAATAGTCAAACACTTGAAAAAAGATTTTGAGATTTCTATTAAAGCCTTTTTAGTAACACTAAACAATTTTTAAGGGTTTCTTTAAAATAATAAATTTCTACTAGGTGAATACTAAGCAAGCTGAGGTGATTACAGATAGTCTAAATCAAAAACAATATTACTGACAAATTACATTTTCAAAATTCATATTTGCTTCCAATTTAATGAATTAAAAAATAAAGATATTTCTAAATTTTAGGAGAAAATCACTCACAATTATAATATCCAATTTTAGTTTTCCTTTCAAAGTATTTCCTTTGAATTACGTAGTGGTAGGCAATTATTCCTATACAATGAAAAAGTGTGACTAAGATAGTCATCAAACAATCTCTAACCAAAGCACCATACCTGGGGTATTGCTCATGGCAGCAGTAGTGCTGGTCAAAACAGGGGTGACAACTGGAGGCGGAATCCCTGCTGCCATGTCCAGGAGAGGCTGAATAATCTCACTCTTAAATACATTATTCTTCTGCCACAAGTTTAATACTCTTACTATTTTACTCTAGAAAAGAAAATAACATTCTTACTTTCCTTTTACTATACTCTTTGCGTCCCCATACATTTCACAGTTCCTGTCCAGAACCTGAGTGCACAGACGGACTGAAATATAGCTATCTATAGTTCCTTCCACTCATTTTTTTTTCATTTACGATCACTTACTTTTGCATTACTAAATTAACTCATTTGGAAAAGCATGTTAATTTTCACAAGGACACAAAGTAAACTTAGGCAACATTTAGCTGAACCCAACACTGATATACAGGTTTCATCTGTTTTATGCAACAAGACAGATGGTTAAGCCTGACTGAGAACAGTGTCCAGGATTCTGAGGCAGAGTGTGAATTCACCTCAGTACTAAGTTACATTCACAAATGAGTGACTGTGTCTATCATCTTTTGAACAAATAAGTATGATGTAAACTTTTTGTTTAAAAAATACTGTAAGAACTCTGAAGGCACTTCTTCATATAAAATGTTACCCAATTACTTCACTCATCAGTATTGCCATAAATGATAATTCGTTCCTGACATGTTAAGTCAGAGATAAAGACTGCTACACTGACATTGCTGTTGTTATGGACTGTCAAGTTGGAACCAAGGTACAGGTGACCCTCCACTGGGTTTCCAGAAGCTGCAAATTGCACTGTGTTGTTGACAGGGTTGCTGTGAATCGTACTCAACTCACTGGTACCTAACAACAACAAATTACACTCAGTAACTGCAGTGATAGAAAATCAAATGGATCCTCTCACTGCATTCTTCTTTCCTATTTACTCTTCACTGCTGACTCTTACTTGGGTAATTCTGAGACCTAATAACATAGTTTCTCTAGAGAAAACTTAAGGTGCTCTAGTCACACTGTCTGTAGCTTCTTCCACTGTTAAACAAACACTTCAGACATAGACAGAAAACCTAATCAACAAATAGTAATGTCTATAGTCTTTTCTGAGAAACATCAACACATCTATTTTATTTTGATTCTTTAGGAAGAAAAACCCTTTTGCTAATGAGTATGCTCTTTAACTGTTATTTAAACTGATACAATGACTAGTCAATATAGGATTATGTCTTAAACATTCTTAACTGAGTGTCCCCAAGTTGACTACAAATCGTAGCTGACCTATGAACAACAGAGATGAACCCTGCCCTACCCTGCACCATCCTTATGACCTCTGCCATATCCAAGTACCTGGCTGCAGGTAGTACACTAATCCATCTTGATGTAACCCAGACTCTCAAAATCTACTTTTACCAACATAACATCTTCTTCCAAGGACTTATCCCTCAAAGTATATGAGGGAAAGTAATATCATCGTTGCCTCTAAGAGAATCTATGACATATTCAATACTCCTTGTCAACACCACAATTTAAAAGGTATGATTTTTCTTTGGTCTTCTTATTCACCGTCCAACTTTCACATGCATACAAAACAAGTGAAAATACCATGGCTTGGGTCAGACATGTCTTAGTCTTGAAATTGCTACCCTGGCTCCTCTGCACTCTCAGCAGAGCCTAGACAGCAAATTTACTCCATGCAACATACCTAGGGAGTTCTTGATTGTCTGATTATGGGTACAGATTGTGGGCCCAAGTGAAATGAAATCTTTAACAACTTTCAATGTCTTCTCCATACGTCATGATGCTGTCTATTGATTCAGTTGTGAAGATCTTTGTTTTCTTCGTGTTGAGGTGTAATTCTTCACTTTCTGCATGCAAAGCTGTATTATTTCTATTATGCAGGATGTTGTTAAGCCTTCCTTTAATCCCGAAGGCAATTTTCCCCATCATATATTCGAACTTCTTGAATTATTTCTTTAAAGTAAGATTAAATAGATAGGCAAAAAGAAAAGAACTGTGAAGAAAACCATTCTTAGGGGAGCTCTGGTGGCCTAGTGGCAAGAAGCTGCAACTACAATTCCAGAGGTACAGGGTTCGAATCCACCAGATGCTCTGCCGGTGAAGGAGGGGCCATCTCCTCCTGTACCTGTCAGATCTGATTTGACGGTACACACACACAAAAATAATAAAATTTAAAAAAAAAAAAGAAAAGAAAACCATTCTTAAATCTTAAATCATGATGTATATACAATGTGCTGTTCCAGTCGTTTTTGGATAATCTTCAGTAAAATCTTGCTTGCACGTGAAATCAGTGAGATTGTTCTGTAGTTTCCAC
>NW_006399774.1:7014854-7033208 GCF_000299155.1 Elephantulus edwardii | reverse complement strand
GGGTGGAGGGACAGCGCAGGAGAGGAAGGCCCTCTATGAGGTGGATTGATTCAGTGACTGGGATAATTGGGATGGGAGTGTCAGGGACAGTGCGATTGGCACAGGACAGAGTTTAGGGCCTGTTGTACATAGGGTCGCTATGAGTCGCAAGCGACTCGACGGCACATAACAACAACATATACAACGTCCTGTTGAAATGAGTATTTCTTGGTCTACTGACAGGCTTTACGTAAGTACAGTTAAGTGTTCTGGAAGTGCCATTCTTCTCAATGTTATCTACAATTTATTATGATTCTCAGAGTCACATGTCTTTGCATGGTTAAGAAAACACAAGTAAATGTAATCATCTTTCAGATATTTTCCATTTTAAGCCTAGATGTATCTGATATCAACAGTCTTTCTAGTGCACTGTATGTATTCCATCCATCCTTTTATGATGCTTCCTGTATCATTCAATATTTTGTCGAGAGACGTCTTCAGTATTTCAATTTGTTCTTCAGTGCTTTCAATTTGAGAAACTCCCTTTTGGTTTTCTAACTCCAGGTTTCCAATACACAGGTGATGGTAATACTTTGTCTTCTCAAGCAGCCCTCCGAGATCTTCTGTTAGCCTGCTTAAATCATCATTCCTTCTGAAGGTGGCTTCCCTACATTGAACAACAAAATTCAGAGTCTCTCCTTGCATCCATTTTCTCCTTTTCTTTCTTATCTGCCTTTTTAACGACCTTTTACTTTTTGCATGGAGACATCCTTGATGCCATCCCTCAATTCATCTGGTTTTCAATCATTAGTGGTCAATGTGCCACACATTTGCTCTCGGGATGGATTTTATAATTCCTGTGGGATAAACTCAAGATTTTGTGATTTTTTTCCCCCTCACATATTCTTCAACTTCAATTTGAACTTGTATATGATGTTCAACTGAACTTGCAAATGATCAATCTGCCCAAGCTGTGCAGCACACAGGTGGAGACGATTCATCTTTCTCTCGAAGAACCAGGTATCATTATTAAGTGCTGTCATTTTCAAATTAGTTAATCTGGCAGATACTTCATTTTAGTCTAAATTGCCTTACTGGAGTTGATCTTTTTTCCCTTACAGGAAAATGTTTGTAATATTTTAAGGAATGACTAAAAATCACTGATTATACAAAATACTATCATAGAACTGCTGACCTCATTTACGTCACCAGGGAAATATTTTTCAACTATTAGTCCTTCTTTGCTTCCAATTTTGTATTTCACTCATTAATAATAACTAATAAAACTTGACTGCATGTTTGATCAATTACGAACTGCAAAAAGTCAAAAGAAATGCCCAATTTCATCATCTTTGACTTTAATGGTTTGTGGGAATATCTGAATGCTTCTATCAACCAGTCTTACAACTATTCATATGGTTATTAGCCCATCACTGACAACACTGTACTATGCCAAGTTCCCTTACTCTGTTCCAATAATAGTCTTTAACTAATCCTATTATACTGAGGCCATGGTAGAAGATTTGTGATGATCTTTTTAGTTATACGGTTCCTAAAAGCCGGAAGAAACAAATCTGTCATGGAGCAAGTGCAACCAGGATTCTCAGTAGAGGCAAGGGCAGTGAAACTTCATTTCACTCTGAGCAGCTGTCAGGAAAGGGCCATTCCTTTGAAAAGCACAACACCCTGGGGAAAGCAGAAGGTCAGAGAAAGAGGGGAGACCCTCAAAAAGACGGACTGACCAGTTACCCTAATAATGGGCTCCAGTGTATTACAGATGGTGAGGATGGAACAGGGTTCAGCTCTGTTGCTCTGAAGGGCTTTGTGAGTCACAGCTGACTTCCTACCTCATCAACACTGCCATCGCTCTTGTCAGAAACTACTCTAAATCAGCCTCCACACAAGCAACCTTCCAGCAGCCTGGAGAGCACAAGGAGACGGCTAATACTCTCTCATTCTGCTAACTACAGAATATTCAGCCCTTCAGGTCTGTTAAGATTTTGCAGTATCAATCTGAACCCTGATAGAGAAAAGAACTCTGATGTGCATTTATTATTAACTGCTAAAAAAATCCTTTTTGCAGACACTGAAAAGGGAAAATCATGAGTTTCAAGTTACTCACATGTGTATTAATTACTACAATGAATCAAAAGCTGCAACTCAACCACACCTTTCACCCTACGACAACTCTATCAAGAAAGGAGCAGAGACTGTGAAATATTTAAGTATTTCAATTCGGACTAAGAGTAAATGTAACATGATTTAAAGTCATACATTAAAACAAATCAAGATCCAAAGAATAATATAATTCCCTATAAAAAAATAAAACAAACCAAGAAGCAACAGCATACCTTGTCGTCCCCGGGGCAACGGTATAAATTCTGGAAAGTGCTAATGATGTTATTACTAAACCTTGGTGCAAACACATCCTTTTCTTGACCAAACTGGTGTCGGGATTGTCGTACAATGGAATCAATGACATAAAGGCCCGGTACCTTGTATTCTGGTTTACACTGAGAAGGCGGGGGAAAAGAGTGGAGAAAGAGAAAGGTCAAATTCTGGACTGACAAAAAAGCATCACAAATCCAAAATAACCACTCATGTTGGGATCCTGAACATTGAGACACTGATTCTTCTACCCTGTCCAATTTCAGGCTGACTCAACAGCCCCCGCAGCGCCCCCAGCAGGCCCTCAGCACCGTAGTGTAAGGCATCCACCTTGGCTACTCTGTATACTGTGCTGTTCCACGGCCAAGCATCTACACACTGAGGCAGTACCACCGAGCAGGTTCTAACGACCAAACAATGCCCCCCCCCCAGCATACAAAATCCAGCACTGTGATGACTGTTAAGAAGTTCTGCGATTTTTCAGATCTGTGGAAGAAAGGCATAAACTCAGGAAAGAGCTCTAGGAAAAGTGCTGCCAATGTGCGTCAGACCTCTGCTGGGAGAAGTGGCAAACGCCTTCTCACTTAACAAGGAAGAAATACTGAAGAGCACATTATAATGCTCTCAACTCACAAAAACCAAAGCCTGAAAACTGTTCTCAAATATCCTATCAGTAAGAGAAGAAAGATGCTACCATTACAAATCCTGTACCCTTATCAGGCAGTTGTAGAATTTACTCACTTTAATTCTCACAAATGGTTTTTGGGTTTGTTTGTGTCTTGTGTGGGGTTTTGCTGTTGTTGTTGTTATATGAAAAGACTAAACAAAAGGACATTAAGTACATAATTTAAAAGATGTCTTAACCAATGTAAAAACTGAGAACTCTCTTTTAAGTTCATTTTAAAGCCATATTACTTCTAAAATTATAAAGAGTCTAACATATTTAAAAATTAACCAATTCCAATAAAGTAGAGTAAAATGAATGTCTTCCAAAATAGGCTGGTATTTTAGAAAAGCAGAGCAGTTAATAGTGGCATCCAGCTCTGTGGAATGAATATGAGCAAGTTCCTCCCATGCAAAGTAGGGCCCGGGAAACGGAATGGAGAGACGGCTACCAGTCAGTTACAACCAGAGAACAATGACAGAGCATCAATGAATGACAGTGACAAAGGATAATTTAAAGGAAAAACTGCAAATTCCTGTGGCCAAGCCATTTAAAAATTATCAAGAGTACCACTGTCTCTGCAAAGTCTGGAAGAGGAACCTATGGTGTATGCCTATCAGTTTACGCTGCTTCTGTTGGGTGCCATCCATGAGGCGAAGAGGACCCACACCGACCCTATGAAGAGCTGCATGCCAAATCTTGTTAAAAGACCCAGCAGATCCCTTTGTGTGGCTTCACCATAACTGATGTAATCATCTCCCTATTGCCTGGTATTTGTTTATAAGGGTGTGAAAAATAACAACATATATGCATAATTTCCAGATGTGGAGTGGATCTACAGAATAAACTGCTTGCCAAACATTAAAGAAAAATTATCAAGAGCATTTTACCATAAGCGAAAAAAGAACTACTACTTTCCCCCATAATCCATATTCTGGTACTCCATTGGATCAGTGTTTCTGATCCATTTTCCAAGTTGAGGAACAAAAACCCCAAAACCAAATCAAGCTCAATGCCATCGAGTCAATTCACATTGACTGTTGTTAGGTGTCACTGAGAACGACTCATAGTGGCCCTGTGAACCACAGATCTGAAGCCTGTACTATACTGTACCACTGTCATCATCTCGGACACATGTAAGCCCACTGCTGTCTGTGTCAATGTACCTGGTTGTGGGTCTTCCTCTCCTAAGCAGTCCCCTCCAAGAACGGCCTCTCCTAGCAAAGTACGTGAGGCAAAGCTTCATTATCTTTGTCTCCAAGGAGCACTCTCGCTGAACATTCTCAGAGACATATCTATTTGTTCTTTTGGCAGTCCACTGGATATTCAGCACTTTTCTCCAACACCACAGCTCTAAGGCAGTGATTCTTCTTCTGTCATCCTTACTCACTATTCACCTCTCAGATACATAGAAAGAGACTGAAAAGACCATGGCTAGGATCAGGCACACCTTAGTCCTCAAACTGGCATCATTGCTCCTCAATAATTTGGAGAGGTCCCGATTATGGATTTTTCCAGTACAATTATATCTTCTGATCTCCTGACTGTTGGAACCAAGTGTACTGAGAATAGATCCAAGTAAGATGAAGTCACTAACAATCTTTTCTCTATCTTGTAAGGCCTAGGAAGAAAAACTTCTTACATATATAATAGCAAATTCTGGGACAGAATTTCCTTAACTATTAGAAATGCCCTAAAAAATAATAAAATAACTAAAACCAGAAAGAATGCTATAACTCTTCAATTATTGTGAAATGGCTAAGAAACAGAGAAAAATCAATCAAAATTAATAAAACATATTTTTGACACTTCCTCTCCAAGTTCCACAAGTATTGAAAACACAAGAACTTCTGATAAACTTTTCAATTACAAGATAGTTTCACTATTTGATTTTTTTAAAAAAAGGGGATAAAGAATCCTGCATCTCCCCCCACCCCATTTACTTCCTCTTGAAACTGTACATTACTAATTCCCTTTTTTTTTTGTGCTTCAGAGTCTTTCCTGTGAGAAATGGAAGAACAACAGTAGGGAGGAGGCACTTCTAAATGCATGTGCATGATTTTCATTCTGCTGACAACACATTTACACGTAGTCAATTCAGATACAACAATCTGGGTTCTAAAATTGTTGTTAGCTTTTACTACTAGAAGCAGGTACTAATTTAAAGTCAACATAACTAAAATGGTTGTAACCAGGGGTATGCCATCTTAACTTGCAAAGCACTCAGTGATGCTACTGAGACACTTAAAAACAGGGCTATCGCAGGACACGGCCATGGCTGAAGCCACAGGAATAATTTCACTTTTCTCTGTACAATGATAAACAAGAGTTCTTAATATTTAGTTGTGCCTGCAGCAAAATTCTGTAAGTTCCAGTTTGCGCATTTAGGGCAGAGAAGCCCTAGTAGCATACAGCATAGTAAAGTGTTCAGTTGCTAACAGAAAGGTCAGCAGTTCAAACCACCAGGTACTCTCTGGAAATAAGATATGGCACTCTGCTTTCAAATTATTTGGTGATGACGTATCTGATAAGGGACTCCTATCTCAAATTTATAGGATACTCCAGCACATCAACAAGAAAATAATCCAACTGCAAAATGAAACAAAGTATCAATAAACATTTCACCAAAGAAGGCATTCAGATGGTAAACAAAAACATGAAGAAATGCTCAAAACCCCTTGCTCCCATAGAGATTCAAGTAAAAACAACTATGAGATATTAGTTCACCTAGTAACAATGGCAAAGTTCAGCAGAGCAGCAAATAACAAATGCTAGCGAGACCTGTGATGAGACTGGAACCCTTCTTACTCAATGCTGGTAGGAGTGTAAAGTGGTGCAACCATTACGGAAGGCAGTATGGCGTTTTCTTAAAAAGCTGGAACTAGAGTACCATTTGACCCAGCAATTTCACTACTAGGAATAATATCCTAAAGAAACCAGAGCTACCACCCAAATAAATATATGCACACCCATGTTTATTGCTACGTTATTCACAATAGAAGCAACCCAAGTGCTCATCAATAACTGAATAGATAGAAAAAGAATGGTATATTCTCACAGTGGAATACTATGTAGTACTTAAAACAAGGAACTCATAAAATGTTATACAACATGGATGACCCTGGGCGACACATTATGCTGAGTGAAATATCTTAGTCACAAAAGGACAAATACTGCATACCACCTCTGTCACAAAACAGGACTTACATGGGGGTTGGGGGAAAAAGGGGGATAAATAATGAATACTGCACTGGAATAGATGAAGGAAAGAAATGTTTAAAATGAATATATGATTAGGCATTTTATATATATATACACACACACACACTCACATACAACAGCCCAGAATAAGGGGTAAACTGCAAAGAGGACTTTGGGGGGGTGGGGGTAACTGTGAAACAATGAATAAATATGTTTTAAAAAAGTGAACTGGTGGAAGGGGAAAGGGGGGGGGTAAAATGTGTAATAATGAATAAATGAAAACAACTTTGGTAAACTTCCACTAAAATCACAATTAAAATAAAAAAAATAAATAAAAAAGGTTTATAGCTTTAGAAATCCCATAGGGCAGTTTTATTTTATTCTAGAATCAACTTGACAGTAAATGGCAAAGTTAGGGCATGCTCTTGGGGTAGCTGAGGTGGACACAGAAACAAAGAAAAACCTTTGATGACTCAAAGATACTCCTTTAATATTTTATTTTTTTTTAATTTTTATTTATTTATTTTATGTGTGCGCCGTCAAATTGGATCTGACAGGTACAGGAGGTGATTGTTCCTCCTTCTTCAGCAGAGCATCTGGTGGATTTGAACCGCGTACCTCTGGGAAAGATACTCTTTTGTGCTACCCAATCAAACACAATGACATTTTTATATTTACTCACACAAATAAAAAATACATAAGATTCACAAAATCTCCCATCAGTTGCATTCACAGGTAATGGAAAAAGTAATAAACCTTACTCAGAGTACATCTGCTAAATGCCTTCTCATGAGCTGCCAACCAGCCTTATCAAGATGTTCTTGCTATTCTCTTGCTATAGATTATTACTATTATAGAGTATTCTGGGATTCTTGGTTCTACTGCAGTGATACACTTCTTCCTAACAGTGTGCTTTTCTGGAGATTCTAATGCTCATCACAACATGAAGCCTACTTCCACGCCTGCTCTAAAAATGTCACTGCTCTCAATGGTTTCAGCATTCCAAGGAGGTTCCCTATCCTCTCTGAAGTCTTACATGGACCTCCGTAGGTGTCAGTACAATTATACTGTTGTTGCTGCTGTTAGGTGCTTTCAAGTCAAGTACGACACACTATTCTAAAACTGCAGTGTGCCAGGTCTGAGTGGCATCTCGCCCCTTGCCCCCAAGAATTGTTTTGACTTAAGTTTACTTAAGATCTAGTTCAAGTATGACTGTTATTAGGAGACAGTCATATTTAGCTCACTCAGTATCTTTTAACTAGACAATGAATTGTGTTCTGCCCTACTCCACATGAAGTAATATTGTAAGAAACAAATCAATCCACTCTGGCATCTAATTAAGAATGTTAACTTGGGGGGAAAGGTTGGGAGGAGAGAAAAGTGCAACAATGACTGAATGGAAATCCAAAGTCTCTGTAAATTTTCATTGAAATTAATAATAATTTTTTTTAAAAAAAAGAATGTTAGACAGAATTCAATATATTTGCTAATGCCCTCCAGTAGATCATCAGTGTCAAGGAAGAAAGACAAGGCAGCGTCAGCTACATCCTTCCCCAAGTGAACTTTTTATTAGTTATTAAGTTGGTACTGACTAGTCTGGTTGTTTTTCGTTAGCATCATCAGTTGAAAAATCTTGCCAATTACAGAATTCTAACACATTGTAGAAGGCTTATGTATCTTCCTTAACATACATGCCTCCCAAGACTGTACTTCCTTTACCAAAGATAAGCTCCTACATGTCTATATAAAAGTACATAATGCAAAATGATGAGAGATGTTCTAGATAATCATGTTCTAGATAAAAGCATCTTCTTATGATAACAGACTCAAGAAGGTAAAACTGTACCTGCTTCTATTAAAGCAGGTCTTTCTGCAACACTGCAATATCTCCTAAAAATATTCCTACCCCAAATCAAATCTGTTTAAAAAAAAATTAGCCACAAACTTATGTTCCTTTTTCAGAGTCCTACTACTCAAGAGTGTGCTCTCCTGGCTACAGGCAAAGGTATCACCTGGCAAACTCTGAAAATGAAAGATCTCAGACCTTCGTAGGTGAGTCAGAATCTCCATTTTAATACGCTCCCTAGGTAATTCCTATGCACAATAAAATACAAGAAATGCTACAGTTGGCATTGATGTTCTGACGAACACTGATTCTGACATAAAGCAACCCCAGAGAGCAGAGTACTAGTGTCTCATGGAGTGTGTGGCTGGAATCTGAATGGGAACACACTGCCAGCCCTTTTGTCCCTCAGAACAGAAGGCTGGAGCCACCAACTGCCCTCAGCAGTAAGGGCTGATGTCTTTTGCCACCTGGGTTCCTCTGACTTAAATGTGAGCATTTTTATAAAAGTATCTGAATGCTTTAAAGCAATTACATTTTTGAGTCACCAACACTTTGATTTCATAGACTGATTTATCTGGTCAGTATACATGTTACTTTAACTAGTGTCTTAGCCTCAAATTAAGCTAGTTAACATCAAAATAGTTTTATAGAACTTTTAAAGTACTAAGAAAACAAGACTTTTATGAAGAAAGCTAAAGTACACAAAATTAGCTGGCTCATTATAAATTATCATGTTACTTTAGGGGTTCAGCAACGTCCACTGCAATCCTTTAGTCCTTCTCCCAGTCACTGTATTTGTTCAAACAGAGATTGCAACTGTGTCAATATCCATAACCCACAGAACAGCTAAGCCTGCATCCAGGTACGGGAATTGTTGACTGCCATCGAGTTGAGCACAACTCACAGCAACCCTATGAACAAAAGGCCTGAAGCCTTTCTGTAACTATCATCATTTATCAAAGTTCATAGAATTTCCAGTGGCATGTTGTTTAGGAAGTGGATGCACTCCTGTTTCTAAATCCTAAACTACTTACAGCAAAAGGACAAGGAAATCTTATGTATTCTTGCCAAAAACTATGGCCCCAAAGGGCTTCTGCTTACAAAGATAACAAAGAACTGCAATCTAGTCATTGTAGGTCTGGTTTACAAACAGAAAAGAAAGGTGACGTAAGGCAAGTGCTTTCCACATCATCTCTGTGTTTCATCTGGAAAATGGAAATGTAGGTTCCATTTGATAAGACCAAAAGATGTATGATACAATGGATCAGATAAAAAGTAGCTTAATGGTATTATTTTATCCACATCTAAAGAGGTATCATCTATCCATGCAGGTTGAAACAGAAAGTTAAAATTTCATTAAAGGCTATAAGCAACAAATTTACATTATCAATAAAAATCAATCACATTATTTTTACATAATTACAAATTACATTATTTACAGAATTACAAATCAATCAAACTAAAGAGACACATAACAATGTAAATTTATCAAAAATACTTCAGGTATAATAATCACAATCATCAAAAAACTATTTTATCAATTAGAAAATAATAAGACTCTTTAAAGTCTACTAAAATAATTTAAACTCAAGTATCCGATTTAAAGGAGACAAGTACAAGGCACTAATTTACAATTAAAATACATATTTAGCATTTTATGTAAAATTATATATACTTACTTTCTGGATGAATTTTTCAACACTTTGTACCACATGTTTATAGAACTAAAAAGGGAAAAAAAATAAAAATGGTTTTTAAATCTGTCCAATTATGTTATCGTTTTCCTTCTAACCATATGCTTTAAGACAGCTTCACATGTCTATCAAAAGAATGAATTTGAATCAAGAATCTTGATACAAACACTGATGTCTCCCACTGTCAAAAGCCATAATCGTGGTATCTGATTAACTAAAAGGCTGCTCTAATGTCGGTAATGGGAGAGAAAGATGGGCAGTCTCTTCCTCCCGTGTGATTTACCTCTGGAAGCTAGCTGGAAGGTAGCAATGAGGCAGTTTGGACATAATGTGGTTTACAGTGTGTCCAAAATGCGTTATCTCAACATAGATTATAAAGAATTCTACCAAAGTCCTAGTGAAAACCTAACCTAATAAACAGCTGTGTTGACAGCAGAACACTTTCTCCTGATAGCAAAATAATGTTGCTAAATTCACTGACGGATACAGTCTTACTTTCATGGAACAACAAAGAAAATACAGATTTCCTACAGCAGCTCATCAAGGAAGAGTACTAGAAACACCAAATAGCATTAATTATTGTGCTCAAGTGAGTTGTCAACTTTATCTCCATTTCTGAAAACTGGAGCTGAAGGAGTGTTTTATTTATAACAAAACAAATATATACAATATTCTACTAGTTTGATGAACTGGCAGAATGAAGTAAACACAGATTTAAAACACTAGCAACAGTTTATAAAAAAACTGTGTACTAAAGAATTTACTCTTTTATTTCTGCTTCTATTAATTATATGAAAACTTAGAAGATTTATATTTCAGAAGATATTATATTTTGAATAAAACAAAAACTTTATGTTTAAGAAGCACAGTACCCTAGACTCTGTTAAAATGTTCCAAATACTTCATGGCAGTTAAGTAGTTAAATACAAAAAGGTATATTTCTAAACAGAAATAGTATATTCTTCTAAATTATGCTTTTATTCTTTTAATCTCATGACTTATGTTCCTGAAGAAAGATCTTCAGCTTGAGGAGATGAGAGAGCATCAGACTAAAATGCCGCCTGATAACCGGTAACTGTGAGACCAAAGACAGGGAAAATCTCATTTTTTACACCTTCCCATGGTGAAAATTTACCTTGAAACAAAGAAATACTTTATCTTTTAAGCTGCCTGAGTAAGAGTTCAAACTACTTAAAAATCACTTGGTATTTTATAAACCTCAATAGTTAGAATATACAAAATATTAAATTATACAATGATTTATCAAAAAATAACTCTTCTAAGAAATAACTGGACAGCGCTTCTTACAAGTGGTACTACAAATAATTCAGAGTAAGACAGCTTACTAAACTTTTACTTCAGGAGTTTACTAATTCATGCAGTTCTCCTTCCGTAGGAGGCTGTCGGTGAGGCTATGCTGCCAATGGGCAGCGTTCACTCCCTCACTCCCTGACCTGATCCTCCTGACTCACAGAAACCCTCCAGCAAGTTCCAAGGATGTAAACTGCACTGTGTGCAGAACATCCACTGTCCTGCTCAGATCCACTGGCACCAAAGCACCCCATTATAACAATTTCTCTAAAAACTGGTAAAATTAGTAACTTACCATAATATAACAAACAATCATCATTTGCATCTAATTTAAACAGCAGTTAAAAATACCACTTCAGATATACTGAGTGCAATTTAAAATAAAATATGGCAAAACAATAGGTCTAGATTTTTCAAAAATGTCCAATGTTACAAAAATCAATGTAGCCAGATGGCATGGCAAATAAATGCCATGTGTTATCTTTGCTGTGTGAGGACAAATCATTCTCCATGATACACTCTGAGGTGATGAGACAATGGGTTAAGGGGACTGGGGTATGTAATACCCTTAACTCAGGTCATAGGCCTGATCCCCAAAACGGGCAGCTCCTCTCAGGAATGGTCTACATAAATTTTTCTCTTAAAAAAATCAAAAGGAAAGAGAAGTGAGCAGAAAGGAGGCATGTGCCTTCCACCAAGATTGACCATGCAGCTGCTGCACTGAGAACCCACTATCCCAGGGGAAGACTGATTCTTTTTTTTTCTCTCAATGTTGGATGGGTGAGCTTGAGCCTGCAAGGAGCAAGCTGGCCCTAGACTTTTCCAAGTCCTTATTTCTTTGCCTCCAGTTCTTACGTGTCCAAGGACAGAAAACCACAGACACGCCTTTGTAGGAGGAGGGAAGACTGATTCTAAGACACGTGGAGCTCTCTAAGGATCTCTAAGAAACACTGATCCCAAAGACACTGAAAGGAATGAAGGACCTTCCTCTGGAGCCAAAGAGATAAAGCCCTTCCCCTAGAGCTGGTGTCCTAAATGATGAGAAGACATACCAGTTAATGACACACATCCATTTATGGTCTATCTGCTGTAGAAAGACTAGACAGCTAACATACACATATATAAATATGTTTTTGTTGCTGTGTACCAACCAGCAAGTTAAAACCAAACCACAGCAGACCCTATCTTTGCTGTGTGAGTGTGTTAAGAGGTAGTTAAGCACAGGAAGACACTGTCCATTCTTATTCCATGGAGCAGCTGGCAGATCTGAACTACCTTTGGAAATGCAGCAAGATTCTTACCACTAGGCCACCAGAGCTCCCTCTAGAACAATTAGATAGACAGACAGACAGACAGACAGACAGACAGATAGATAGATAGATAGACAGACAGACAGACAGACACAGTCACACACACACACACAAAAACCCCACACTAAATTTTACCCATCTACAATCAACACTGTTGGCACCGGCAGCCAGGAAATTAAATGAATGACGTATTACGATGGGAAAGTCTGCTGTCAGAGACCTCTTCAAAGTACTGAAGAGCAATGAAGCCAGTATGGAGACTAAGGTGTGCCTGATACAGGCCATGGTCTTTGCAATCACTTGTAATGCATCAGAGAACTGGACAATGACTAGGGAGAATAGAAGGAGAATTGATGCCTTTGAGCTGTGGTGTTGGAGAAGAGTATTGAATATACCGTCGACTGCTAAGAAAACAAACAGGTCTGTCCTAAAGAGGGTTAAACCAGGCTGCTTCTTGGAGGCAAGGATCCTGAAGCTTCATGTGACACACTTTGGGCATACTGCAAGGAAGGACAGTCCTTGGAGAGGGACACCATGCTTGGGAAGGTGGAGACACAGCAGAGGAGAGGAAGACCCTCTATGAGACGGATTGATTCAGTGACTGGGGTAATGGGGGTTGGTCTGTCAAAAGACAATAAATTGGCATAGAATAGAGCAGGGTTTAGGGCTGCTGAACATAGGGTCGCTATGAGTTACAGACAACTCTATGGCACAGAACAACAAGAAAGATAAACACAGAATTAACTTTGAGTACTCACCTTGATAGCTTTAATGGCTGCTTTAGTAATTTGGGTCATTTTCGCTTTAGATATAGGTGGCTTGTAGTCATTCAGGGAATATAACTGGTAGGGAGAAAAAAAAAACCAAAAATGGCCCACATTTTTATTACATCAGAACCAATTGTCTCCAAGAAAATCCATTAAATTACCAAGCAATTACATTCAGATCTTCTTCACAAAATTAAAGTGCTTCTCTGTGTGTGTGTGTGTGTGTGTGCGCGCGCGCGCGCGCGCGCGCGCGTGTATATGTATATATATTTCAACATCATCTGCCAGCAAAGATATCCAAATCAAAACCACAATGAGATACCATTTCATATTTATGAAAATGGTTACAACCCAAAAAGACAGGTTGCCAGTGTTAGCAAGGATGTGGGGAAAGCAGCACCTTCATTTACTGTGGGGGGAAGGGGGTAAACAGCTGGGCACAGCTGCTTTGGAGCACAGCTAGATGATTCCTCAACTAGTTAAACACAGTTATCACACGACCTACCAAGTCCTTCACATTAAGAACTTGACCACAAATGTTTGCCGCAGTATATTATTCATAATAACCAAAAAAAGTAGAAACAATCTCAATGTTCATCAAGAGATGACTAAATAAAATATGTTCTAACCATTCAATGAAATGTCAGTGAAACCATGATAGAGAAAAAGGGAAGATACATGATTTCAGAGATAAAAAAATATCCCCTCAAAAGGCAAACTGATCACATGATGTTTAAGGCTGAGGCAGCTAAGAAACAAGAATAACTGCTATCACACATGGCATTCATTGTTCATTGAAAAAAAGTCTAAAACTTATTGTAGCCATATCTGCACATACGAAAATCCACTGAATGGTATACTTTAATCAATCAATTACAGAGTATGTGAATTATATCTAAAGGAAAGTTTTTAAAACTCAAGGCATCTGGTGGATAACCATAATTTTTTTTAAACAAATTTCTTTTGATACTTTCAGTTCAAGATTAAGAAGGATAATTAAGAAACTGACAAATAGCCAAGGTGAAATAAATATTAAAAATTACACTACACTGTATGGTATTTTTGGCTATTATGCTAACATAATCTGAAAACTAAGCTTTTACTACCAGAAAACTCCAACAGAAACGTGGACTTTTTAAGACATTCAAATGGAATATGTGGTTAATCAGAAATTAAGCAAAATGTACTCCAACACTCCTTAGAAATACCTACAGTTAAAGTCAAATTCTTTTTCTCCCTCAATTACTCTGGAAACTGTTTCAATTGTCCCCATTTCCATCTCTCCACAACTGAGATTATGGTCTAAATTACCTCATCTCTCTTCTAGAGACTACCTACAAGGATGTTGTGTGTTCTCTAAATTTAATTCTCAAGTACTTTTAAAAAACTAATCTGTTCAGTAACTTTTAAAGGGTGGGGAAAGGGAAACAATGCTCAAGGCATCATTTAATGACGTCCAATCCTATACTGTCATTCACCTGAGAAGCATTCATCCAAATAACTTACTTGTGTTTATCTGATGCCTGAAGTACCACGTGGTGATGGTGACTGATACTTGGGAGGCAAAGCATGCAGTCCTTTAGCTAAAGGTTCCTTTATCACGGGGGAAGATTATAGGGAAAGGAGCTGTGTCCAAAACACTCAACTGTGCTCATTCAGAACTTGAACAGAGACCAAAAAGGAAGTTGTTGAGAAAAGGAAATGCTTTAAGGTTTCAAATTGGGGAATGTGATGTAGGTTTTCACTATTTCAATCTGTATGTGGAGCAAACAGTCCAAAAATGTGGATTGTATTTATAACAACATGACTTCAGGATTGGAGAAGATTCTTCAACAATCTGATATGCAGATGACACAACCTTGCTGACAACGAAGATGTGAAGCACTTATACATTACCTATCAACATTAAGAAAACAAAAATCCTCAGAAATAATGTCAATAATTTCATTTTACTTGGATGTGACAGTCTATGGAAGCAGACTAAGAGAAGCATACAATGTGCTGCATTGGACAAATAAAGCATTACAAAGCAAAGGAGTCATCTGAAAGACTACCGCACAGGTGTCCCAAGCCATAGTACTGTCAACTGCCTCTTACAGAGGCAAGCTGGATTGTGAATACAGAAGACAAAAAAAACCAAAACACAAACACCTCTTCTGCTACCACCTTTGAATTATGGTGTATGGTACACTGAATAAACCACGGGCAAGCAGAAGAAATGAACTCTGTCTGGGAAATACAACTAAAATGCAAGCTTGGCTAGACTGTATCTTGCTTTCTCTGGATGTCATCAGAAGGATCCTTCCCTGGAGAAGGGACACCCAGCTTGGTCAAGCAGAGGGCCAGTAGAAAAGAGGAAACCCCTTCACGAGATGCACTGATCCAAGCGCTGCAGCAATGGAGTCAAACACCGGGGGATGATGCAAGACCAGGTAACATTTTATTCTATTGGTCCCTGTAAAATGACTGCACGGCATCTCACCTAACAATAACAGTTCCCCACAAAAATCACAGCTCAACTCAAATCTGCCAAAAGTGTAAGGCACCCCTCCCCTTTCGGTTTCCACAGACGTGACTGTGGCAAAAATACTGTCTGACTGGGGCTAGAATCCCATCAGATTCTTTATGAAGGACTCTCTCAAATGCGCAGAACATTTTACCTACTCAGGGACTGCAAAAAGCAAAGGCTAAATAAACTCCTCAAAGCCTTAACAGGCTCAGTACTCAAGAGAGTTTAAACTCCAAGGGCACAGTCCCTGTTCATTCTTATTTTTCCCTTTTATCATCAATGACTGGCAAAGGACAGGAATTTGTTAAAAATTAAATGAGCAAATATATACAAGACAAAGCACCACACAGACTTTGCCCAGAAAGACCTGAACATGAAAACTCGACTTATTACAAGTTGCTGAATCTTTGTTTTCTCCTTTACAAAACGGAAAGATTTATTTCACAGAATTGTAGTATATAAAGTTCCTAGATTCACAATGAAGTGACTCAACAATGGTTGCCTGTTACTTTGATATAAAAATCTTTCTCTTTGGTAGGCATTCCCTATTTAAATAACACGAAATATTAAGACTCTTAAAACATGTAGTCATTATTTGAAGATACGGTCTACATAAATTATGCTTCTAGGACAATAAAAAATGTGCTACACCACATCTACTACTCTTGGGTTTTGTGTGGAATTTCAATTTAATAGTGATGCACAGTGGAGCAGACTAAAGTTTCCCTAGTAACATACTAAGTAATAAAGTACTTTTCAAAGATCTTAATCTAGACAACTGCAAATGACCTGTGTTTTCCAAAACCTTAATTCATTACATCTGATCATCAGAAAGCTGGCCTATTGTTATCATTTGAATATTCATGCAGTATCTTTAAAAACACTTAATATTAAATTGTCAACTTGGGAAGAGGGTAGATAAAGATCTCCCCTAGACTACTGTCTGTTGTGGATGTGTCAAAAAGACCTTTCCACAGAAAGTTTCTTAAGGAAGCGAGCACGAACTTCTTGAATTCAGATTCAGGAAGGAAACTGAGGCAGCTCTGATAACAATGTTATTTTGTATCAAACATGCCTGGTTTCTACTCTTTAATTGTTCTTCGATTTGCTTCCAGGAAACTTATTACATTTCTCTTTGTTAGAACTCAAAAAATCCAAAAAATAAAAAAACAAATCAAATCACATTTCCTTGCAGTCAACTTGGAACCAACTCACAGCAGTCAAAACATACATCTCAATGGTCTGCTGATGACAATTTCTTTAATTGAGGGCACTGTGGTGGCCTAGTGGTAAGAACTGCACTAACAATCCGAAGGCATGTGGTTTGAATCCACCAACACGAATTCTGCAATATATGAAATAAAGTGTACCGCACACTGTATTTAATGTGGTAGCTAAACAGCTTCCAAGTTCTTTGTGAAACACTGGGCAATCCCTACTACAAATTTATTGAGCTACAACAGTCCGGCTTCCTATGCACTAAATGTCTATCCCCATATTTAATTTCTAAACATTCTATCCAACCATCTGTTAATTTGTTATATGTCGTGGTGTACATGTTGCTGGAAGCTTTGCCACAGCGACTGTAAATACCAACAGGGTCCCCTGTGGTGGGCAGGCTGTAGTAGAGGTTCCATGGGAAGACAGAGAAGCAGAAACAGCAGGACAAGTCAGCCTTTTCTGAAATGGAAAGCCCTTGAAATCCTTACAAGTAACACAGGAATACTGTTCAGGAAAACCTGAAGATGAGCCACATGGGAGAGAAGGCAATCAAAACATGACTGGGGAAAACTGCTCCCCATGAGTCTACCTTAAGAACGTGGAAGGAATGAAGCCTTCACCCAATGACTGGTGAGACAGAGCTAAAAAGGAGAATAAATACTGTAAAACTCCCAACACAATTGGAATATGGAATGTACAAAGCATCAATCGAGAAAACTGGAAGTTGTAAAAAATGAAATTAATGCATAAAAATCAACATCCAGGGTATGAGGACTGAGATGGATGGGTTCTTACTAATTTGAATCAGACAACTGTATGATTTACTACACCAGAAATGAGAAACTGAGGAGGAATGGTAACACACTGTTTCTCAAAAAGAGCCTTCCAAGATCCATCCTAAAATACAATGATGTCAGTGACAGGATGTTACACATCAACATTACATATAAAAGCTGTCAAGACAACTATTATTTAAATATACAAGGTAAAGATGAAGACTTCGACAGACTTTTAGGGGCGCTCTGGTAGCTCACTGGGAAGTACTGTCAACGCAAAGACTATTTTGTTGTTGATTGCCATCGAGATGAGCACCACTCAAAGCGACCCTATGAACAAAAGGCTTGAAGCCCCTCTACAACTACAGACATTTATCAAAGGTCATAGAGTTTCCGGAGGCATGCTGTTTAGGAAGTCGATGCCACTCCTGCTTCCAAAAGATACAGAGTTCAAATCCTCAAGCTGCTTTGTGGGAGAATGATGGGCAATGTTCTCTCATGTGATTTACTGCCTCTGAAAATCTGCTGGACAGTCAGCTATGAGTCAGTTCTGACTCAACAGTTCTCAACAATTATCAGCTTTCCCCAAGATGTATTAATAAATGGGACTAGCATGCAAGAGTTACAAACAAAAAAGGACTAGTAGTTGGGGAAAATACGGCCTTGGTGGCAGATGGATCAATGATTT
>NW_006399774.1:7013596-7014479 GCF_000299155.1 Elephantulus edwardii | reverse complement strand
TGACACACTAGAGCTCATTGCTACAGTTATTATGTAATTTCACCTGGTTGAGGGTCATCTGTCCCTCTATCTTCCAAATTTGACATCCCTCTCCACCAGACTCTCCTAGCAACATGCCCAAAGTATGTGGAGCACTAGAGGCATTCTGGTAAAAAGCTGCATTGCAATTCCAAAGGCACACAGTTTGAACCCACCATAGGCTCTGTGGGAGAAAGATGGGCAATTTTCTCTTGTGCAATTCAAAGTGCCTCTGAAAACTTGCTGGAGGGTCAATTATGGGTCAGTTTCAACTCTACTCAAGGGTACACCACAACAGCAGCGGCAATATGCTCAAGTACATGAGAGGATGCTTTATCATCTTTACCTCCAAGGAGCATTCTGGCTGCGCCTTTTCTAAGACCTATGTATGTGTTCTTCCAGGAGTTCATGCAATAATTCCATACTGTTCTACAATACCACAGTTTAAAGGGTTCTGTATCCTAATTAACTGTCCAGCTCTCAGACGCAGAGCATGTGATTAAAAAATCATAGCATGAATCATGCAAACTTCAGTCCTCAAACAACATAACATCATTGCTCTTCAGTAATTTGGAGAGGTCCCTGATTTCCCAGGTCTCCTGATCTTCTGACTTGCTGGTATTAAGTGTATTCATTGTGGATCCAAAAAAGATGAAGTTGTTGACAGTTTCAATCTTTTCTCTGTCATGATGTTGCCAACAGGTCCACTGATGAGAATATTTGTGTGATTTTTTTTTTTTACTGGAAAATACTTTTTTATTGTGACCCCTCCATCTAGTCCTGACATTAGGCACCTTCTTCTTTTGCAATGCGGTCTTTCTTAAGTGGTCCCATGAAGGCCTTCTTCTCCTCCATTGTCTGGAAG
>NW_006399774.1:7009562-7012311 GCF_000299155.1 Elephantulus edwardii | reverse complement strand
TTCTGTAGCAAGTGTTTCAAGTCCTCATTTTCAGCAAACAAGGTTGTGTCATCTGCATACCAAAGGTTACTGATGAGTCTCCAAAACGAATGTAGTATTTTTTTCATAGAGTCCAGTTTCTCAAATCATTTGCTCTTTATACATACTGAAGAGGTATGGCGAGAGCACCTGGGTAATTCTAAGTACCCCAGCTTTAACAGGTAGATGTTTTAATCTGACCAGTTCATTTCTTAGGGCACTCTGATGTCGGAGTCCAGGAAGATGTGCTGCTGACCTGAAGGGTGGACTTCTCTGCCAGTTCTAACCCACCAGTAACTTTAAGCAAAGAGAAGGCGATCTCATCTCATCCAAATGAGTCTCAGAAAACCCAACTGAATGTCAACTGTAAGCCAGTTCAGAATAATGAGTTTATGAAGCAATCCATTTCTTGGGATCTGGTTCTCTGTGGCCATTTTTCTCCCATCGTGTTTCCTTTACCTTGCTCTAGAGAAATTCTTTCACAGTTAACACCTATAACTTTTCTAGGGTTACTGATCCCTGTTGTGTTTGCTAATCATTCTGAAGTGTGTTTACAATTTATGCTGCTTCCTGTCATCAAAACCAACTGCAAACAGTTGATTCCAAACAAGATGGTTTGCCACTGGGCTTTACAGAAGGATACTCTAAAATTATTATCATCTGTTATTACCTATTATTATTATTAGGCTTATCTAGTATTCTCTCTTGGATCCACAACAGCCAACCTTTCTGAGCTGTCGAACAGGTACTGCAATGCATGACCAAGACTCTATTCATCCCCTAACTGGTCAGGACTAAATATCATCTCAAGTAGAAGGAGGTCCCAATCATAGTCAGCCTGTTTGTTTGGCCATTCAATATTTCAATATTATTCAACATTATTTCAATAGAAGAAAAGTTAAACAAAAGTCTGGGAATTTTTGGTCAAATTCATCCTTTAGATGTTGTCTATTCTTCTGTGCAATGAAGAAGGCTCCAGAAAACTCTAACCCTTTCAATCTTGACAATACCACTTGTTTGTACCACCGTAAATACCTATTTTTCAGATCTGAAAACATTTTCTTCAAATCAAACCCATTTCTAGTGATCCTGAAATAAAGGCTTAAGGAATCTTTCTTCTTAAACTGAGATATGTTAACTATTGTGTGTTACTTCACAGACAGACATCATTACTCTTCAATAATATAGAAGTTCTTAAATGCAGGTTTTCCCAGTGCAATACATCTCCTGACGTCCAGAATGCTCATACCAAGGGTGTTAATGGCGTTATACAGTAAGCTGAAGTTGTTGACAGTTTCAATCTTTTCTTCAACTATTATGATGTTGCTTATGGGTCTAATGGTAAGAATCTTTGTCTTCTTGACATTGAGAGGCAATCCATATTGAAGGCTATGTTCTTTGATCTTTTGCAACAAGTGCTTCAAGTTCTCCTCACTTTGAGCAAGTAAAATTGTGCCATCTGCATAACACAGGTTATTGATGAGTCTCCCTCCAATCCTGATGTCACACTGCTCTTCACCGAGTCTGGGGTTTTGAATAATTTGCTCAGCATACAGATTGAACAGGTATGAAGAAAGAATACAACCCTGACACCCTTAATTTTAAACCACATAGTGCCAAGAAATCTGGAGTACAACTACCTAGCCAACTGACTCTAAGAGATCTGTTTGTTCCCTTTCCAAAGAAAGATGACTCGACAGAAAGTGGAAATTATCCAACAGTATCATTAGTATCACATGCAAGCAAGATTCTGCTGAAAATTATCCCAAAATGATTGGAACAGTTCATCAACAGATGTGCAGGCAAGGTTTAGAAGAGACTGTGTGTAGTAGTGGTAATATTATAGTATTATAGTTAATGTTAGATGGATCTTGCCTGAAAGCAGATAGTATCAGAGAAATGTCTATTTGTGTTTCATTGACTATGCAAAGGAATTAATTAGATTGTGTGGATCACAACAAACTGTGGCTGACTCTGAGAAGAATGGAAATCCCAGAACATTTGTCTGTGCTTATGCAAAACTTGTAAATGTTCGTCAGAACAGACACTGCATGGTTCTAAATCGCGAAAGGGTATACATCAGGGATGTGTCCTACCTCCATCGCTTTTCATTCTATAGCAGAACAGATATGGGAGGCTGGGCTCTATGAGGAGAAATGTGGCATCAGGATTGGAAGAAGACTCAACAACAAACTGGGTTATGCAGATGACATAACCCTGCTTCCTAAAACTGAGAAGAACCTGAAGTGTTTGTTATACAAGATCAAGGACTGGAGCCTTCAATATGCATTGAAGCTCAACATCAAGAAAACAAAAATTCTCATCACTGGGCCAATGGGCAGCACCCTGACAGATAGAAAAGGGAATAAGATTGTAAACAGCTTTAGTTTGCTTGGCTCCACAATCAACACTCTTGGTACCAGCAGCCAGGAAATAAAAGGACAAATTATACTGGGGAAGTCTGCTGTCAGGGACCTCTCCTGAGTATTGATGAGCAACGATGTCAGTCTGGAGACTAAGGTGTGCCTGATCCAGGTCACAGTCTTTGCAGTTACCTGCTATGTGTCAGAAAGTTGGAAATGACTAGGGATGGAAGAAGAATTGATGTCTTTGAGCTGTGGTGCTGGACTTCAGTACTGAATATACCATGTACTGCTGGGAGAACAAACGTTTGTCCTAGAGAGATGAAACCAGGCTGCTCCTTGGAGGCAAGGATTCCAAAGCTTCGTGT
>NW_006399774.1:7006808-7009257 GCF_000299155.1 Elephantulus edwardii | reverse complement strand
AGCCTCCTGGTCAAAGTATAGGTTTCACATGAGCACAATTAAGTGCTCTATGATTCCCATTTTTCTCAATGTTAGCCTCAACTTGTTATGATCCACACAGTCAAATGCCTTTGTATAGTCAATAAAGCATAGATACTCTTCTGGTATTCTCTGTTCCCAGCCAGGATCTATCTGACATGAGCAATAATACCCTTGGTGCGACAACCTCTTCAAAATTCAGGTTGAACTTCTGGCAGTTCTCTAGTGTATATACCATTCTATCCATTCTTAAGTGATCTCTTCAGAATCTCATCTGACATCCATCTTGGACTTCTTCCTGTCTCTGTAATGACCTTTTGCTTTCTTCATGGATGATATCCTTTATATCATCCCATAGCTCATCTGGTCTTCGATCACTAGTGTTCAATGCTCAAACCTATTCTTAAGATGATCTTGAAATTCAGATGGAATAAATTCAAGATCAAATCTTGGGCTAAGATGTTTCTGAGTCAGGCCATGGTCTTTTCTATCACTTGCTATGCATCTGAGAGCTGGACAATGAATCTGGATGACAGAAAAAGAACTGATGCCTGTGAGCTGTGGTGTTGAAGAAGAGCATTGAACATGCCATGGACAGCCAAAAGAAAAAAGAGATGTCTTGGAGAGGGTACAGCTGGGGTGCTCTTTAGAAGCAAAGATGATGAAGCTTCACCTCACATACTTCAGGCCCATTGTAAAGAGGAACTATTCCTTGGAGGACATGATGCTCGCAAAGGTGAGGACTGGCTCTAGTGTGTCAGGAAGTACGAGTATAGCACAGGACAGGAAAGGTGCAGATCTGTTACTCATAGGGTCACTATGGGTGGTACTCAACTCAACGGCACCTAACAACTCACACACTTATTTCTGGGAAAAGGTTTAAAAGTTATTCATCACTGAAAAGATAATAGAAGTATGTCAAGCTTTATAGGTTGCAATGTCTTCTGTCCCAACTATTCAGTTCTGTCCATGGAACTCAAAAGCAACTACAGGTAACAGGTAGACAAGAAATAAAGAAATATAGCTGTGCTACAGTAAAACGAGGGGGGGGCAACCCCTGAGTAGTAACACCCCTAAACTGAAATACTAGTTCTTTTATACATCTGACAATATATAATATAAATGCTTTTATACATCTGACAAACACTGCAAACTCATGCCTATGAGAGGTATATATGCACAGCCTCCCTCTTCAACATTGGCAATGAGACTCATCACCAACAATAGAACAGATTTTGTACGTTATGCTCGCTATTTGTTAACTTCTTCACCACAAAAATTCTGCCATCTTTCCCAATTTGAATAATATTCTACAATGATCTTGGAAAAATTCCCTAAGCCATTTTATTATTTGACATATTTGAGAGAGTCACCACATTCTGCTCACAGCATCTGCAGGTCAATCTAAACTTTCAAAGTTAGTTCTATGATCAATGGAATTAATCTGAAGTGTGAATTAGAATAAAGAAAGAGGCATCAGCCCAATTCTCTAAACATGTGTTCCAGAGATCCTGACTGAAAGGCTGGTGGCAGGTGATATCAAGTCAATTGCAACTGTAGCTCCCTGTGTAACAATGTAACTCTGATCAATCCTGTACCAAGGAATATACAATCAAGGCCAGAAGGACAAATCACTTGGAAGAAATGCAGCGGACAGTGCTCCTTAGCAGCAGGGTTGACAAGATTTCACCTCCCATATTTCTGTATGTTATCAGGAAGGAAAAAGATGTCACACATGGTAGAGGGTCAGTGAGAGATGAAGACTCTTATCAAGAAGAACAACATCGGGGCCTCTTTTGAATCTAGCTTGAATTTCTGGAAGTTCTCTGTTGATGGACTGTTCCAACTGTTTCTGAATAATTGGCAAAGAAATCGGGAAACTTCCAACTTCCTAGGCTAACAATCACTTTTCTTTCCCTCACAAGAAAAACTCTACAGGAATTTAATTAAGCGAAGTATAAAAACTCATTACAAAAAAACAAAATGGGAAAGGAGGCAGAATCAATGACAAAGTCACAAATTTCAATGAAACAAATGCATTAAGAGAACAAAAGCTGATGACATAAGGACAAAACCACAAGCCACAATATTCACAAAAGAGGAAACAGTCAAGGAAGAACAGGAGCCCCAAAGAAATCAAGCTCCACCACCTCATTTAAGGTTTGTGGTGGCAAGGGTGGCAGATGTGAATCCTGCCTATACAGAAGATGATACTTTATTTATTGTTGCAAAAGGTCAATAAAATCTAAACTGACTTAAAAAACAGTGACTGAAAAATATTTAGTTATTTGAAAGTAATCACCAGAGGAATAAAAGTGGTAATAATCATCTTTTGTTCTCACTGAGGACTTTGTTACGTGCCATCAAGTCGGAACCTTCTGTCATTCTTAGTCACTACTGTCCAGCTCTCAGATGAGCAAGTGATCAAAAG
>NW_006399774.1:6971837-7006648 GCF_000299155.1 Elephantulus edwardii | reverse complement strand
CCTCTATGAGGTGGACTGATTCAGTGACTATGGTAATTGGGATGTGTGTGTGTCTCAAAAACAGTAAGGTTGGCACAGGACAGAGCAGGGTTTAGGCCTGTTGTACACAGCATTGCTATGAGTTGCAGGCAACAACACGGCACATAACAACCACCACCTAATTTCCCATTCAGTGGCCAAAGAAAAATGTCATTACTTTATAAAAAATTACGGTTCTAAACCATTCTATCCTCTAAGATCCTATGTAAGTGTTAATAATGAATTAAAGCTAACAAAGCTAATTAATTTTTAAAATAGACCCTTTTTCATTTGCAATGGTTACTACTTCTAATTCTAAATTATCAAGATAAAGATCAAGATTAAGGTGCATTTTCACTTCCCAACACTTGTTTCACCATGAAAAAAGACAAGATAAATCTAGTCCCAAGCTTTTATATTTTGTAAACTACCTAAGAACCACAATTATTTTCTTTAAATATGTATTCTTGGTATCCTGATGGCTTTTATTGCTGTCTTTCACATGGTGTTGCCATGAATTAGAATAAATTCAATGACAGTTGGATTTTTTCAATTATTAGGGAGAGTTTTCAGCACATAGTCTACATTCTAAACAGAGGAGTCCCCATGTCACTCAAACAGCTAAAACACTTGACTACCAGCTAACAAGGTTAGCAGTCTTAAACCACTCAGTTACTACAAAGGACAAACCTGGAGTCTGTTACCAAAAGATCCATATTGAAAACCCTATGGAGTTGCACTTTTTTGTAGTCAAAGACTACAGCTTTCAATATGAATTGCATCTCAACATCAAGAAAACAAAAATTCTTGCCAATGGACCAAGATACACTACTACAATAAATGGAGAAAGACTGAAACTGTCAATGACTTCATCTTATTGGATCCCCAATTAATAGAGTTTACATATGTTTCCAATGTTGGTAAAATAAAGAAACATAAAAAAGCAATCTTGCTGCGACTGCTGCTTTACTGTCAGGTACCAGTCAGTCTGTTCTGCTTCCCAGCAACCATCAAAACATAGAGGGTACCACCATCCAGTTCTGACCAATCTTCGTACTTTTTTGCTATGCTCAAGGCCATTACTGTGTCAATCCATCTCACTGAGTTATCAACCCACATAACAAAAAGACTTTAATTGTTGTTGTGTGCCCTGGAGTCTCAATGCACTCACAACTATCTCTGAAGCAGGTTTTAAGAGGCTAGATATCACATGGCAGGAGACGGCTCATCTTCGCTCCACAAATGAAATACTAAAAAGCAGCATAGATGCAGAGATACTGTAGTTCCAATCAACACTGAGTAAGCCAAATACAGGCTATCTTTCTCACTCCAGACAAAATACAAAAACCATCAGCTAAGAACCCTGAAAGGGAAGGATATTAGACAGCTAACAGGAGACTAGTCAAAATTTGAATGAAAAGGGGGGGGGAAAATCCAAGTACCATTGAGCAGATTTTGACACATGACAAACCATATACATAAAGCATAATTATGACCTACAGGAATAAATTTCTGGGGTGCTCTGGAAACAGTGTCAGACCTTTCTCTCAAGATATCTCTGGGTGCATATGAGTCACGAACAACAGGTCACTTAAAAGTATGATCCGGGGAGAAGGATAAAACTGTACCATTGAGGGACTCCAAAATTTGAACAGTAAAAAGCAGGAAAGTGAAGAACTAAGGTTAAATTTGATAGTTTTCTTGTAGTTTTCCCCAACTTCGATCCAAAGAATAGTACAATCAGAAACTGTGCAGTCGGGGCAGAAAGCAAACACTAGGAAAAATGCCCCGTCCAGTCAGAGAATGTCTGGCTCTGTGCTACACGCTACCGCTCAGGCCTTCCCTGTTTAAGGCTCAAAGACACCTGAACCTAAAAGGCCAGATGCTGGTGGACAGCTCTGGCAGCACAGGAAGCAGGGAGGTGTACAACTAACACAAAGCTGTCACCCCTCTGATGCTTTAAGACCACCAGCGGCTCCACAGAGAGATGGGCAATCTCCTCCTCTATGATTTGCAGCCTGGGACAAGCCTCTAGGTCAGCTATAAGTCAGTTCCAACTTGATGGGAATATGCAGTGGCAGGGGTAAGGTTTTTATTATGTGTTGTCCAGTAGTAAGAAATGACATTTTCCAAGAACTGATACCTCTTGACAAATGCCCAAAGTATGTGAGATGAAGTTTCACCATCCTTGTCTCTAAGGAGCTCCCTGGTTGCATGTTCTCCAAGGCAGATTTATCTTTCTGTTGACAGCCCCTGAGATATTCCGTTTTCTTCTCCAATTATCACAACTCCAAGGCATCGATTCTTCTGTTACTCACTGTCCAATTTTCAGATGCACAACAAGTAAATGAAATGACCATGGCTTGGATCAGATGCACTTGAAACTGGTATCTTTGCTCTTAAACACTCCAGGTCCTTGACAACAGATTTTGTGCCCCCTGTGCAACACATCTTTTGACTTCTTGATTACTAGTAGCACCAAATGTTGACTGTGGATCAAAGTAAGATGAAATCACTAATAATTTCAGACTTTTCTCCATCTATCATGACGTTGCCTATTGGTCCAATGGTGAGAGTTTCTCTTTTCTTAAAGCTGAGATATAATCCATTTTGAAGGCAGTAGTCTGATTTTCTGCAACAAGCTCTGCAAGTCCTTATCACTTTCAGCACAAAAGGCTTTATCATAACATAATGTAAGCTGTTGATGAGACTTCCTCCAATCCTGATACCACATTCCTCTTTATAAAATCCAGCTTCCCAAATTATCTGCTCAGCATATATACTGAATAGGTATAGATAAAAGATACAAACCTGGGGATTTGTTCGCCCGCCCAGCACTGAAGGACGCAGCCCTTGATTATGGGGTTCCTGCAGGTCAGTCTCCTGAATCCCAATGAGAAGTACCTGCTGCGACTCCTAGGCAACTGTGAGCCACAACACTCACAGGCTCCGCTTTGCCCTGCCTACTGCTCACCACGTTCTGGGACTGCCCGTGGGGAAACATGTCTACCTCTCTACTCGAATTGACGGCAACCTGGTCATCAGGCCATACACTCCTGTCACCAGTGATGAGGATCGAGGCTGTGTGGATCTTGTCATCAAGGTCTACCTGAAGGGCGCACACCCTAAATTTCCTGAGAGAGGGAAGATGTCTCAGTATCTGGACAGCCTGAAGACTGGGGACGTAGTGGAATTTCGAGGGCCAAGTGGCTTGCTCGCTTATGCTGGGAAAGGTAATTTTCACATTCAACTCAATAAGAAATCTCCAGCAGAGTTCCGGGTGGCAAACAAACTGGGGAGACTGCCAGTGGGACAGGGATCACTCCGATGCTTCAACTCATCCGAACCATCCTGAAAGACCCTGAAGATCCACCAAGTGTTTTCTGTTTTTTGTCAACCAGACTGAAAAGGACATAATCTTGCAGGAAGACCTAGAGGAACTACAGGTGCAATATCCCAATTGTTTTAAGCTCTGGCTCACTCTGGATCAGCCCCCAAAAGATTGGGCCTACAGCTAGGGCTTTGTGACAGGCAACATGATCCAGAAACACCTGCCTGTCCCAGGGGATGATGTGCTGATGCTGCTCTGTGAGCCTTCCCTGATGATGCAACTGGCCTGCCAACCCAACCTGGACAAACTGGGCTATGTACAAAAGATGCAGTTTATTTACTGAGCATCTGCCAGTGCCCTGGGCCCGTTCCCTGTAAATGTCCCCATCATATTTAAATTCTCTAAGCCTAAGTTTCCTTTTCTGATAGTGTTAGGTTTTTTGTATCTTACTTGGGAGCTGAAATCTGAGTAGTAACTGAAGGAGAAATATCCCTAAAGCCCATAGAAGAACAACAAGGTGGAGTAGTTTCCTCAAAGGCACCCCCAAATCTACCTGTAATAAAAGTTCCAGGTCAGGCCCATGAAGCAGCATCTTCCATGGGGTCATAAAGAAGGAAACATGGGGGGGGGGGAATACAAGTCTGATACCTTTCTTGATTTTAATCCATGCAGTGTGTTCCCCTTGTCCTGTTTGAACAAAAGCTTCCTGGTGTAGGAATAGGTTTCACATGAGCTCAATTAAGTGCTCTGGGATTCCCATTCTTCTCAATGTCAGCCATAACCTGTTATGATGCACACAGTCAAATGCCTTTGCTTTGTCAATAAATAGGAATCCTTCTGATTTACCTGCTTTCTGTCAATATCCATCTGAACTAGCAATAATATCCATAATGTCACAACCTCTTCTAGCTAGTTTAGAATAATCTTCAGCAAGATTTTACTTGTTTGTGATATTAATCCTATTTTTTTATATACATAATTTTTACATTCTGTTGGAGTACTCTTTGGGGAATGTGAACATGGGATCTCTTCCAGTTGGTTGGCGAGATAGCTGTCTTCTAGATTTCTTGATACAGACTGCCGAGCACGTCCAGGGCTGCATGTGTTTACCGTAAAATATCAATTGGTATCCTAGCAATTCCTAGAACCTCATTTTTTTTTTACAATGCCTTAAGAGCAGCTTGAATATCCTCCTTCATTGCCACAGGCTCTTGATTAACAGCTCCATGTAAGCCAATTCTTTTTGGTACAATGTGTCTGTGTATTTCATCCATGTTCTTTTGATGTTTCCTGGATGTTTAAAGATTTTGCCCACAGCATCCTTCAATATTCCAGCTCAAGGATATAATTTGCTTTCTGGTTCTCTGGGCTTGAGCAATGCTGAGTTAGGTCTTCCTTTTTTGTTTTCTAAGTCCAACTATTTGCACATTTCATTATAATATTCTGTCTTCTCAAGCTCCTCTCTGAAATTTTCTGTTCATTTCCTCGGGCTTTTCTTCCTTTTGTTTTGGCTTTTTTATGTTCCAGTAAAACTCTCAGAGTCTCTTCTGACATCTATTTTAGTTCCTATTTTCTTCATGGATGAACTTCCTTGATGACACCATACAGCTCATCTAGTCAACAATCATTAGTCTTCAATAGCTCAAACTTGGGATATATGGGATAAACTCAAGGTCATTTTTTGGTTCCTGTGGACTTCTTCTCATTTTCTTCAGCTTCAATCTGAACTTGTATATGAGCAATAGATAGTCTTTTCCAGTTAGCAAGTGATCTGTCCAAGTAAGTTGCAGGACAGCGAGAAGATTCCCCCCCCCCCCCCGCCTTTTTTTTTTTTTGTCTCTCCCCCTTAGCTCAGAAAAGTTCAACCTTAAAAGAAACTTGGCTTTTTGGGCTGAGGGAAAAGGTAGTTCCAAATCAGAGAGTATGTGGAATCCCAGCAACAGCTACAAAATCAAAATGCCTTAATGCTGTTATGAACAAAAATTCTAAGTTCATCCTGGAACAGTACCACATGTAAAAGACCCAAAGTGACACAGGAAAGGCTTTGAGAACTAAAATCCACACCGGCTGCTCCCCAATTCCCAGATAACTCCTAAGGGGCACATTCACAGCAATAATCCAAGCAGTACAGCAAATTCTTTGAAAACTGAGCCAACAGTGAAACCACCATAGAGTGAAACAAAACCAGGATAGCACAGGTGCACGGCCTACTAAAACAGAAACCCCTCAATATTTCTCAGATGATTTAAAGGAGTTTTTACAACACAATATTCAAAACATCTATAGCCCATGTCAAGCCAAAACATCTTCTCTTACACAGATACACAACACACACACACGAAATAGTAAATTAAAAAAAACAACAACCCACCCAGATTTGATGGGGAAAGACAAACAACGAAAGTTAATTCCAAAATGACAATGATGTTGAAAGATCCTCTTTGAGGTAAAGAACAACACTAAAACAAGTGAAAGTTCTACAACTGAAAATTACATAGAAAAGACAAAAACCACATGGTGCTAAAAGTGAGATATAATTTTCCTACACTTACAGCTTCATGTTTTATAAAAAGAAAATGGCCATAATCATCATTATTTTTTCTTCTGGTTATCCATGAGAGCTGGAAACAGTATATGTATATAAATCTACATGACCACCAACAGATTGAAGATTGTAGTATACTATGATAAAATAATGCAAGTTATTTTAAAATATACATATAAAAAGGTCTAATATATTAAGATGCATAAAACATAATAATCACAGTTTTATAAACTTGAGAACTAAATGCAAAACCAAGATCAGAAATCCTATCCAAGGAAAAAAATCTACTACAGTGACTGAATTTATCTTAATGAGTAGAGACAATTTTCTTAAAATCCACAGAAAAGTATGTCCTACAGTTTTATCCCTATTTCAAGCTATTATTTCCAACAAGACTTTTATTTTTTTCAAATCAAAACATATCTATCTAAGCCACTAGATAAAAACTTTTCCAAGGTTTGCTGTTGCTTGCAACTCATAGCGACCCTATGTACAACAGCCCTAAATCCTGCTCTATCCGGCGCCAAACACTGTTTTTAATACACCTCCCCCCGTTACCCCACTTACTGAATCGATTCATCTCATCCACAGTCTTCCTCTCTTTCACTGTCCCTCCACCCTCCCAAGGTATATTCAACACTCTTCTCCAGCACCACAGCTCAAAGGCATCAATTCTCTTTCTGTCCTCCCTAGTCACTGTCCAGCTCTCTTGATACATACATAGCAAGCAACTGAGAAGACTATGGCCTCAATCAGGCACACCTTATTCTCCAGACTAATGTCACTGCTCTTCAGTACTCTGGAGAAGTCCCTGATAGCTGACTTTCCTAATCCAACTTGTGTCTTTATTTCCTGGCAGCTGGTACCAAGAGTGTTAATTGTGGAGCCAAGTAAACTAAAAATGTTAACAATCTAAATCTAAATCTCTTCACCATCCATAATGATGCTGGCAATTGGCCCAGTGGTGAGAATCTTTGTTTTCTTGATGTTGAGCTTCAATTCATATTGAAGGCTATAGTCCTTGACCTTCTGTAGCAAGCACTTCAGGTTCTCCTCAGTTTCAGCAGGCAGGGTTGTGTCATTTGCATAACGCAGCTTGCTGATCAATCTTCCTCAAATCCTGATGTTACATTCCTCCTAATACAGCCCAGCATCCCAGATGATCTGTTCTGCATATAGATTGAAAAGGTGTGGATACAGAATACATCCCTGGTGGACATCCTTCCCAATTTTGAACCATGCAGTGTCTCATTCGTCTGTTCTGACGACTGCCTCTTGGTTCAAGTATAGGTTTCGCATAAGCACAATCAAATGTTCTGGGATTCCCATTCTTCTCAGAATTTCTCAAGAAATTAAGGAGCTGAACAGAAAATTTCAAATGGCAGCTTGGGAAGACAAACCAAGATATTATATGTGCAAAGAATTGTAGTCAGAAAATCAAAAAGGCCAAACTTGCTCAGTATTTCTTAAGCTGAAAGGAACTGAAAAACAAATTCAAGCTATGAGTGGCAGTAGTTAAGGATACTTTGAGCAGAATGTTAAATGATCCAAAAGCATTAAGAGAAGATGGAAGGAACATACAGGGTCACTGTTAAGAGAAGGAATTGGCTGACACAGAAGAATTCCATGAAACCACGTATAAGCAAGAGCCTGTGGTGATGAAGAAGTTCAAGCTGCTCTGAAAGAATTGGCAAAAAAGCAAGGCTCCAGGAGTGGACAGCATACCAACAGACATATTTCAACAGACAGACTCTGCCCTGAATGTGCTCACTAAGTTTTTCCCAAAAAATCTGGAGGACAGCCACTGGAATAAATCAGTATTTGTTCCCATTCCAAAGAAAGGTGACCTGACAGAGTGCAGAAATTATTGAACAATATCATTATTATCACATGCAAGCAAGATCCTGCTGAAAATTATCCAAGAAAGACTGGAGCAACATGTCAAAAGAGAACTGCCAGAGCAGGCTGGGTTCAGAAGAGGTTGTGGTACTAGGGATAGTACAGCTACTGTTAAGATGGATTTTGGCTGAAAGCAGAGTACTAGAAGAATGTCGTGTGTTTTATTGACTATGCAAAGGCTTTTGACTGTGTGGATCACAACAAACTGTGGCTGACTCTGAAAAGAATGGGAATTTCCAAGGTAGCCCTACAAAAATAGAATAGGAAAACCGGACTATACTGGTGATGCTCACTGTTCAATCTTGGGTAAAATTTTTGGGTTTATTTGTATGCTGTGGGACTAACAATTTTTAAAAAACTGTACTAGTCCACATTTATAAGTAGAAAGAAATTCTCCATAGCGATTAATCTGTATCACTCTACTGTTCATATGGTTTCAGAGGCCTGCGATTTAAGAAGTAGATGGCCAATCCTGCCTTCTAGTCTGCTTTTTTTTTCAATTATTGTTTTTGTGTGTGTACCGTCAAATCAGATCTGACTGGTACAGGAGGAGATTGTTCCTCCTTTTCCAGCAGAGCATCTGGTGGATTTGAACCACATACCTCAGGGATTGCAGTGCAGCTTTTTGCCACTAGGCCACCAGAGTTCGCCAGTCTGTTTTAATCTGGGATCTCCACTAAACCTGTCCACCATGGGTGACCCTTCTAATATTTGACATACCAGTGACACAGCTTTCAATATCACAGCAACTCACAAGTTACGTCAGTACTAAAAACGACAGACAAGTATTATACTAATCTAAACAATGATAAATAAGCAACAAGCAAAAGTATAGATAATTAAGCTATAATGGAATTATTGATAATAGCTTGGTAATTCCCTCAATAAAACAAGCAGATAAGTCTCTCAGGTTAGGAGGCTCCAAGTAAAATGTCAACAAAAATTCTTAACCACTGGACCTATACACAATATTATCTCCAACTATCATGACTGAAACTGCCTACAACTTCACCTTACTTGGATCCACAATCAACCCCCGTGATACGAGGAGTCAGGACATCAGGAGGTATATTGCACTGGGCAAGTCTGCAGTCAAGGACCTCTTCAAATTACTAAGTAATGATGTCAGTTTGAAGACTTCTGTGCATCTGATTCATATCGTCTTTTCAATCAATTGTTATGATGCTGAGAGCTGGACAATGGGAATGACAGAGGAGAATAGATGCCATTCAGCTGTGGTGTTGGAGAAAGGTACTTAACATTCCATGAATGACCAAACGCACAGAGAGTTTATGTCTTGGAGAAGGTGCAGTTCTTTGGAGGCAAAAAACCCAAAGTTTCATTTCACATACTCTAGGCATATTACTAGGAGAGGATATTCCTTGGAGAGAAACATCATGCTTAGGAAGGTGGAGAGTCAGTAAAAGAGAGGAAGACCTGTGAGATGGATTGACACAGTGACTGCAGTGTTTTAGAGATAGTGAAGATGGCACGGGATAGAACAGGATTCAGATCTATTGTTTATAGGGTCACTATGAGTTGTTCAACTCACCAATATCTAACCACCACCACCTCCACCATTCGAGAGACAGGCCTGTATGAAGAATGTGGCATGAGGATTGAAGAAGACTCATCAACAACCTGTATTATGGAGATGACAAAGGCCTTGCTTGCTGAAACTTGAAATACTTGCTGCATAAGATCAAAGACTACAGCCTTCAAAATTAATTACATCTCAACAAGAAGACGACAAAAGTCCTCATGACAACGTCAACAGACACACTATTTTAAATGGAGAGAAAAACTGAAGTTGAAAATGATTTCATCTTACCTAGATCCACAATTAATATCCCTGATGCCAGCAGTTAAAGTCAAGAGACATGTTGCAGTGGGAAAATCTGTCAAGGCCCTCCCTAGCTTTCTAAAGAGCAAGGATGTCAGTTTTAAGATTCAGGTACACCTGAGCCAAGCCATGGTCTCTTCAGTTGCTTTCTATGCACCTGACATGCTAGAAAAGGTGGAAGGTCAGAGAAAGAGAGGAAGACTCTCACTGAGATGGTATGACAAAGTGATTACCATCTGGGTTTCATCCGGGTGGTGGTGGAGAGGCCAAGGTTTGCATCTGTTCACTGGTTACCTATGCATCAAAGTTGCGAAGTGTCAGTCATATTTTAGTAACATTTTAGAAGCACTTACATGAAGAAAAATACTTAATTGTTCCTAGATAATACTGTTGTTCTTTTGTTTTATAAGGAGATATTGCAAATATGTGGAGAGCAGAGAACACAATATCCTAAGACTGAGATTTTTAGCCTTGTTGTAGTAAGATTGTTGTTAGGTGCTGTCGAGTCGCTTGCGACTCATAGTGACCCTATGTACAACAGCCCTAAACCCTGCTCTATGCTGTGTCAATCTCACTGCCTCTGACACACCCATCCTCAATACCCCAGTCACTAAATCAATCCACCTCATAGAGGGTCTTCCCGTCCTGCACTGTCCCTCCACTCTGCCCAGCATGATGTCCCTCTCCAAGGACCTCTCCCTCCTTACAACATGTCCTAAGTATGTCAGACAAAGCCTCAGAATCCTTGCCTCCAAGGATTTAACCCTCTCCAGAATGAATCTGTTTGTTTTCTTGGCAGTCCAGGGTACATTCAATACTCTTCTCTAGCACCACAGTTCAAAGGCATCAATTATCCTTCTATCCTTCCTAATCATTGTCCAACTCTCTGATGCATAACAAGTGATTACAAAGACCATAGCCTGTATCCGATGCACCTTAGTCTCCAGAGTGACACCATTGCTCTTCAGTACCCTGGAGAGATCCCTAACAGCAGACTTTCCCATTGCAGCACACTTTCCCATTGCCAATACGTCTTCTAATTTCCTGGCTGCTGGTGCCAAGAGTGTTGACTGTGGAGCCGAGCAGACTGAGGCTGTGAACAATCTCAATCTCTCCAGCATCGATTCTGATGCTGCCAATTGGTCCAGTGGTGAGAATCTTTGTCTTCTTGACATTGAGCCTCAATCCATATTGGAGGCTGCAGTCCTTTACCCTCTGCAGCAAGCATTTCAGGTCCTCCTCAGTTTCATCAAGCAGGGTTGTGTCATCTGTATATCGCAGACTGTTAGTAAATCTTCCACCAATCCTGACACCACACTTCTCCTCATAGAGCCCAGCCTCTCAGATAATCTGTTTTTGTTTTCAACCCCAAAGTCCTATCTTGCACCAGCAGCACATATATGTGTTTGTGTACAGATGTGTCCGTGTGCTCTGGTGGCATAAAGGCTACTCATCCAACTGCTAAACACAAGGTTGATGGGCTTTATCCGCCCAGAAGTTCTTCCAGCAGAAAGACATAATGGCATAGTGACCAGCTCCCATAAAGAGTAGTCCGAGAAACCTCGTGGGACAGTTCTCCCTCCATCCTACAGGCTCACTGTATCTTTTATGTAAATATAAAAAAAATACTGATTATATGAAAATAAAAATATATTTGGATGTATACAACTGTCCCTCCTGCACCTTGGATAGGCAGCTGCTTGGTGTGAAAATTTTCCTATTACTGTTTATATACGTACAGTTGTGGCTCTGTACTGTAGGGCCAAAAGTGACTCAAGCTGATTCTCCAGCAGGTTTTCAGAGGTAGTAAATTGCCCAAGAGGAGACTATGCACCTTTCTCCCATGGAACAGCTGGTACAAATCAAACGGCATGTCTTTGGATTGGCAGTATAACTCTAACATATACAAGGGCATCCATATACAAATACACAGATTCTACTATTTAAGAAAATACAAATCCTGCTGAGTAAACTTTTAATACATATTTGTCAACTTCAGTAATTCAGTTCCTTCAGATTCTCCACAGTGCTCTAAACAGTTCCTTGCATACATTAAATATCGAAATACATGGTGATTTGACTTTTGTAGATGACAGGATTTAAAAAGAAACTAAGTACCCAAAATGCAAACTAGAAAAACAAATTTATAGAATTTCATCATGTCCAAATTCACTGACTGTAGATCTATTTTGCCCAAACAGAAATATCAAGCCACAGTTATGGATATAAACTTTTCTTTCACTTTAGAATTTCATTATAAATAAATTTTGCAAACTTGGTATAATTACAAGCCAACATGCTGGGAAATAAAAGTACATTATTTCCATGCAACACAATTTTTCACTTGACATAATCCCCAATTATTCCAAATGATAAAAAGTCACCATCCACATGTATTATTTTCAAATTTAGTTAGAATAAATTCTAAGTATTTTTAAACAGTCTTACTCAGATCAATCTGGTTTTACTGCAAAGGAGATACAAATCAAAATTTAACTAACATTCAAAATAAAACAAGGGTTTAAATGGAACTAAATTAACACTGAGTAAGTACTGTAGACAGGTACACAATTAAGTTCTTCAGGAAATAAAAACTAGTGCCAGGACTCACAGTCAGTATCTACTAATCTTCTAAAGTAGAAGGGGAATGTCATATACATACAATATTATAACAGAGTCGACTCAGCATGCTGGGATTTGTTCACTTTGACAAGTTACTAATTATTTCACAAATCTCTAATATTAATGATTAGACCTGAAGCCTGTATAATGCTGAGATGGCTGCTGTGTGGGAACACAAGTTACTGAGCCAGGAGCTGGGGGAGCACCTTTACTGTCCTCTCCTCATCCTCTCTACCATGTCGGCTGTGAGTCACACTGGAGGAAATTGGTCATCTTTCTCCCCCGGAACCACAGGTGCTGCCACCTTTGGGTAAGCAGCACAGATCAGGCTGTTGCTGTCGTTAACTGCCATCATCAGGTCAACTACAATCCTAGCCACCCTATGAATAATGCATCGGAACCCCGATCTAGCCTGGGCCATTCTCACCATCTTTAACGTACTCAAGCCAATAAAACTTGGAAATCCATGAAAACCTCAGTCTTGGCTTCATGAAAAGAAAGAAGAGCACATGGGGCAATGTAATGTCCATAGCAACCAACTTGTTATGTAGGTGTCACAGACCTGCTTGCATAAAGTGAAGACTTGACACATTTACTGCAGAAGATCAAAGACTTCAATATGGTGAGAGATTACAACTGAACATCAACAAAACAAAAAATCCTGACCAATAGGCAACATCTTGATAGATGAGAAAGGATTGAAATTGTAAACAATTTCATTTTGCTTGAACCCATAATCAACACCCATAGAAGAATCAGTCAAGAAAACAAAAGATGGGTTGAGCGGGCAACTCTGCTGTCAAGGACTGCTCCAAAGACAGCAAGTGTATTACTAAAGACTTAACTGTGTCTGATTCAAGCCATGGCCTTTCCAATTGTTTCCTATGCATCTGAAAGTTGGACAATGAGTAAGGATGACAAAAGAACCTTGTACTTGAGCTTTTTCTATGAAATACATTAAGAGTATGAGGAGAGAAAAGCAAAGACACTCACTCAGTTACTCATAACTTTGTAGTGTCCTCAGAGTCCTGAATATACACAGACTGCCAAAGGAACAAAAAGTCCTGGAGGAAGCACAGTCAGGATGATCTTAGAGATGAGGATGGTGAAACTGTCTCACACACTTTTTACATGTTACCAGGAGGGGCCAATTCTCAGAAAAAGATACCATGCTAGGATAGGCAGAGAATCAGTGAGAGAGGAAGATCTTAAAAAAAGGCTGACTGACAGTGACCGTAGCAATGGGCTTGAGCAGGGCGTGAATCACACAGGTGGCCAGGGTCCAATCTGTGATTCAAAGGCTCATTAGGAGATGTAGTAGACCTAGCAGCACCTAAAAACAAGGGGCAGAGCCATTCAGACAAAGGAAATTCCCTTCCAAGGAGCCTGGGAGACACAGTGGTAAAATGGGTGCTAATCAATCAGTGATTCAAACCCTCTGAAGGCAGTCCCTGTGAAGAAGACGTAGTCATCTACTTCTGTACAGATTAGAGACATGGAAACCATACGCTGCTGTTGTTGTTAGGTGCCATCAACTTCTGACTCCTATCTGACCATCCAGAGGGCTTTCAGAGGTAGTAAGGCACCTGAAGGTAAGCAGTTCCAATCCACCAGCCGCTCAGTAGGAGAAGGAACGGCAATCTCCTCGCATGCAACGAACTGCCTCTCAAAACCCATGGGGCTGACTGCTATGGAGTGATTTCTACTCAATGATACACAATAACAAACAGCACAGCAGGAGAGGGTCTCTATCTTTCTCCCGTGGAGCAGCTAGTGGATTCACATGGAGGCTTCATGCTGCAGCTCCTCAGCAGAGGCCACCAGAGGGCAGCTCTCTTCTGTCCTCCAGAATCACTAAGATCCAGAATCAATTCAACACCTATGTATAGGCTGTAAGAGATTCAGACAAATGAAACGTTCTCTGCCACCTGGGCATAGCAGAGAAAAGGCTCACCAGGAAAAGGACACGTCAAAGAGACTGGATGGGAAAAGAGCAAATTCTTGTCCGCATTGTGACCCTGCCTCCACACTATCTACATTTCTTACACACTCATCAATAACTTTCCCTTTATTCACAGCAATGTTCAAAAGAAGATGTGAGAAGTGGCTATTTCCTAACAAGAAAGCATTAGAACTCTAACAGAAATTCGTGTTTTTCCTAACTCTAGAACCAGAAATCAAAACGAGAAGAGAAAATGCTCTGCTTTGTACTGCTTTGCGCTGTGATGTTGAAGAAGAGTACCGAATATACACCATGGACTGCTAAGAAAACAGGTTCTTCCTAGAGAGGGTGAAATCAGGCTGCTCCTTGGAGGCAAGGATTCTGAAGCTTCGTCTGACTTACTTTGGACACATTGCAAGGAGGGACCAGTCCTTGGAGAGGGACATCATGCTTGGAAGGGTGGAGGGACAGCACAGGAGAGGAAGACCCCCTATTGAGGTGGACTGACTCAGTGATGGGGGTTAAATGGGGTAGGTGTGTCAGGGACAGTGAGAATGGCACAGAAAAGAGCAGGGTTTAGGGCTGTTGTACAAAGGGTCGCTATGTGTTGCAGGCGGCTTGACAGCACAGAACCACAACATACAGAAACATGATGGCATTCTGTACACACATAAGAAGGTCTACAACAAGGGGTTTAGGGAAAAAATTTGCTTCCTATTTCAAGCGACAGCTATACAGATTTCAAGCTTCCACGTGTGCAAAGTATCTACCTGAACTGGAAAATGAATTCCGAAAGGAAAAGCAAGGATACAGAGGAGACAGAAGATATCTGAAGCTCAAATGTCAGGAAAATAAGCAAAAGAAAAGGCCATCTGGTGCTTGGGAACCTGAAAATGAGAGTAACAAATAAACAGACTAAGTAGACAGGGTGATGGAGGAATTGTTAACAGGAGTCACTCCTCATTTCTAGGCACTTTATTAGTATGCACTGTCAGAGCAGTCTAAGGAGTTGTAATGGCAGAGTGCATTACACAACAGGTTGCTAATCAAAAGGCCCCTGGTTCAAATCCACCAGCTGTGGAAGGAGGAAGATGGGCATAGTCTCCTCACACAAAAATTCACAGCCTTAGTAACCTGAAGGAGAACTGCTTTTAAGTCTGAGGTAATTCAATGTCAATGGGTTAGAACTGTTCTTTTACTTTCGTTTTCATAATAGTAAAAAAAAAAAATTGACAGTTATTATTCTCACTTTATACATGTACAAACTTGGAGTGAAATAACTGAAATAATAATGGAATTACAGAACTTTTCTCAAACTCAGATACTCACAAATGTGATATCCAGTCAGCACACCAGCTAGGAACCAACTAAACATACAGAAGGGAAAAATCCAGTAAAACAGAGGCTGATTACAGAACAAACCATTGAAGAGCAACAAAGCTAAAAACCAAGATTTTACGCAAAATACAACACTTTATAACTCAGAATCTTCTTAAACTGCATCCATTAAAGTACAATACAAAGATAATTTGCATTATCTACATCTTTCCAAATCTGTATCTTTGGATTGTAACATATCTGTTGGATACATTTTAGGGAGATTGTAATTTATAAAGGGAGTGCTAGATTATATTTCATGAAGAAATGCTGAGTGTTCTTTAGAGGCAAGGGTGGTGGTATTTGTCTCCCTTGTGGTGGGCATGCTCTCAGGAGAAAACAGTCTTCAGAGAGATGTCATGTTGGGAAAGACAGAGGGTCAAGGAAATAGAGGAAGTCCCTCAATGAGCTGGAATGCAGTGACCACCACACTGGGCTCGAATGACCAAGATCCTGAGGACGATGCAGCCCAGGGCAGAGTTTAGATCGCTGTTCACATGATCACTAAGAGTTGGCGTCAACCGTACGGCACCTAACAGCAATAGGGAAGGCGCTGTTGTTAACCCAACTAGAAAAGAAAAGGTAATCAGAAAATGTGTTCATTAGAGTATTTCAGGGATTTTAAACGTCCAATCCATCTGTCATATCTTACTTTGGCTACAACAATTGGGGCAAAAAACCACAACTACAACAGCCATCAATTTGATTCCAACTCCGTTTGCCAATATACCCATATTTACTTGTTTAACCTCCTCAGACTTTAAAACACTGGTAACAAGAGCTTTCTCACATCAACAACTCGTTACCATAAAGTAAGAAACCCACTTAGAGCTGACCTGACCATCCAGCAGGTTTTCAGAGGCGGTAAAGGCAGAGTGAGAAGGGACAGCCCATTTGTCTCCCACAGAGGCTCAAGGGAACACACCACAATTAAAAAAACTGTATCATGTAGGGGGTACCAACTTTTTACTCACTAGCCCATGAGGATTTTATGACTACTGTTTATAGACTAGTAAGTGAAAAGCTAAAAGGAAGCTGACACAAAGTAGCCATCCTGATTAAGATTCATTTCACACACACACACACACCCAAAACCAATCAGGAACATGCTAAAGACACAGACTTGAAAGAAGGCTCCTACAAACTCTTCAGTGACCAGGCTGCTTGCCATAGGGTACTAAGTTGATAGAACACAACTACTGACTCAGCAGGTGCTGCTACTGCACCAGACTTGTTCCCTAACAAAGGCACTTCCCCTCCTCCCACAGCCTCTCCTCTGCAGGTGAGCAGCAGCTCAGGGGGTAGGTCTAACCCCGCCCAGTTAGAGACCTCTTAGCAATCAACAATCCCCACCCCTTCCCAACCTCCCAGACATATCAGCACTACAGAAATCTCCCTCGAAAAATTCAGTGAAGAACATGAAGACACAAGATTGTTCTGACTGCCACTACATGCACCTTTAAAAAACCTGGATTCTGATCAGATTCCTCACCATAGAGCCTTAAGTAAGACTTAAGACCAAAATGAGTCTACAGGATGATATACTATCAAAAGTTTTTCAGATCTAAAATTTACACTTTTGGAAAATCAAGTTTAAACACAGATATAAACAAAGAACCCAATCATAAACTCAAACTTCAGTTACACCTCCAGTTAAAATTCATACATGCTTTTAAATGATCTTTTGTTCCTAAAATCAGAGAAAATGGAATATATGCTCCATAGGAAGTAAAATATAAGTAAACATATACATATGAAAATAATTTAAATTTCTATTTTTCCCACATAAGTCATCTTCAATGTCAATTTTCTCATGTACTCTGTAAACACCAAAATAGTGAAACACCTAAAATATGGAAAACATTAAAAAGCTTTTATATAGCTTCTTCATAACAAATTTCTACAAACAGTATTATTTGGTATCCTTGAAATAAATCTGGGCTCCATTTCCAATGATACAGTCCTATGACTCACAGTAAGAGAGCTAAGGAAAACAATTAGGTGGCTAAGAAAGCAAACAAATTGCTGTATAAAGAGAAGGTTTAATGATAAAGTCTCAAATGTTAAATGAATAGTAGAGATGGTTCAATAAGATGAACATGTCATCGAATTATACATGTAAAAAAGTATTTGCTGTATCAAAACAGCAAATACTGATTTTATATACTTGTCACAAGTAAACTTCTCAAATAAAATTCAAATCCTTAATTTTATTCTGATGATTTAACTTAAGTTTTAATCATATACAAGAACATCTGCGTATCTAAACAGAATTTAAAACTAAGTTGACTCCAGGAAGAATCATTTTGAAATGTCCTTATGCTCACACAGTATGACAGAAACAAAGCTCTATCTAAAAAAATTTTGCAAATATTGTCCTAAGCCTCGTCTTCTCCAGGTGGTTGACCAGATAAAGCCAAATGGAACCCATGGCCATCAGCTTGATTATGACTCATGACACTGTAGGGTAGAACAGAACTAGTCCATCTTGATCCCAGGAAGCAGCTGGTGGTGGGTTCAAATCACTAATCATGTGGTTAGCAGCTAGATGCTGTAACCACAGCATCACCAGAGTTCCTTTTACTGATCTAAATATCCAACTGGTATTTCTATCTTGCTATTCCACATATATGCAAAGAAAAGTAACTTACATTCAAGATGTTACAAAGCTACTGCATTAAAACAGTAGTTGTAATGGTATTTATTCCCAAGCATTACATTCCTCTTCAAGGAGGCTTGGACCACCATTACTGCTGCTACTTATTAGACACCTGAAGGGTCAGCAAAACAGAGCAAGAACCTCTAGGAGATGGACTGATAAGTGTCCACAACAATGGGTCAGGTGTGTGGAGGATGATTAGACAAGGTTCAGATCTGTTATTCACAGTCAATTCAACGGCACTTAACAGCAGTAATGGTGTTTGGGTTAGTGAACAAGGGTAGATTTTTATTCTTTTTTTTTTTTACAGACATTTACCCAAGTTCATACAGTTTCCAGAGGCATGTTATTTAGGAAGTAGATGCCATTCCTGCTTCCAAGAAAGGATTCTCTAGAGAAGATTATTACTTTTATTTTAAATGAGGAAAAAAACCTTCTTTCTCACCCAATCTGAACTATAAAATCTTTTTTCCCCCCTCAAGCTTTTTGCTCCTCCTGTTTGGCCTACCTTGGTGACTGGTACCATACCATTATCCTCCCACTCACTCAAAACCCCAGCACCACCTTCGTTTTACCCAGAGTCTTATTTATTATAAACTGCTCGAGGAAAGGCCCAGGGAGTTCTGATGGAGTTATGCTGCAAAAGGCTGTGCTGCTAACTCAATGGTTCCAAGTCTCCAGAAGTTTAAATCCTCCAGACACTCTTTGGAATAAAGATAGGTAGTCTTCTCTTATTGAGATTTGCAGCCTTGGAAACTAAGTAAGAATCTACTTGACAGCAATCACTCTTCTGAAAGGTCACTCAAGCACTCACTCAACTTATCAAAGCCTTTTTACACTGCAAGCTAGTGGAATTACTAACTCTGCTGTACTTGTCATAAACCACCGAGCTGACTATGAGTGACTCTATGACTGGCATATCCTGTGTTACATATTTATCACTGTAGTAAGACTTGGTTCTTAGTTGTTATTAGCTTCATTTGGTGAGTTAGTGTAGTTTTACCCACCAGTGTTATAACCTAGAATTTAAAGCATAATTAAGACTGATTTTTAAATCACATCACAAAAAACATAGGACTTTTCACTGCTTTTTAATCAAATTCTGCAGTAAGAAAACACTGTAATTTATAGGAACTTTTACTAGATAAAAGTCACTAAAAACAAGAACATGCAATCAGAACACACCCACACAAAGCCAAACAAAAACTCCTTGAGAGCTGAGAGACATTGGGGCAGAGAAAGTGTCTGTTTTGTACACTGCTGACTCAACAATAGTATCTCTACAAGATAAGCGCACCAACTGTATTTTAGTATTTTCAGTAATAAGCTTTTCAAGTTTTTTTACTGTTAAAACAAACTTTATGAGGCCTACTGTTATGTGCCCGAGTCACTTGTGATTCACAGCAACCCTATGTACAACAGCTCCTGCCCGATCCAGAGCCACTGTTACTGATTCCGAGACACATAATCCCACTGTCCCAGTCACCATGTCAATCTATCTCATCCAGGGTCTTCCTTTCCTGTGCTGTCCCACCACCCTTCAAGCATGATGTCCTTCTCCAAGGATTAGTCCCTCCTGGCCACATGCTCAAAGTATGTGAGATGGAGCTTCAAAATCCTTGCTGCCAAGGAGCAGTTTGGTTTCACTCTCTCCAAAACAGACAATGTTTGTTCTCCTGGCAGTCCATGGTATATTCAACACACTTCTCCAGCACCACAACTCAAAGACTTCGTTCGATTCTTTTTCTATCTTCTAAGATTCTTAGTCACTGCCTGGATCAGGCACACTTTAGTGTCTAGGCTGACATCATTGCTCTTTAGCAATTTCAGAGAGGTCCTTGACAGTAGATTTTTCCCTAATGCAAGTCGTCCTTTGATTTCCTGATTGCTGGTGCCAAAAGTGTTTATTGTGGAGCCAAGCAAGTTGAAACTGTAAACAATCTCAATCTCTTCTCCATCCATCATAGTATTGTCAACTGGCCCAGTCAGTGGTGAGAATTTTCATTTACTTGACATTAAGCTTAAATCCATATTGAAGATTACAGTCCTTGACCTTCCACAACAAATGCTTCATTTCCTCCTCAGTTTCAGCAAGCAAAGTTGCATCATCTCAGGTTGCTGATAAGTCTTCCTCCAATCCTGATGCCACATTCCTCCTCATAAAGTCCAGCCTCCAGAATGATCTGTTTTGCATATGTTGTTGTTGTTATGTGCATCATAGACGACTCACGGCGACCCTATGAACAAAACACCTGAACACTTGTATAACTTTCATAGTTTCTCCAAGTTCATTGGGTTTCTGGAGGTGAGTGTCACTCCTGCTGCCAAGCTTGTTTTAATTGGGGAGCTCCACCAAACACTGTCTACCATGGGTAACCATTATCACATCTGACACATCAGTGTCAGTGTTCAGCATCACAGCAACCATGAGTTACCTCTGTACAGCAAATGGACAGACCAGTTGCTATACCACTTAGAAGAATGTTTGACCAAAAAACAGACTGAAAAACTGCAGAGACCGGATGCATCCCTGATGCATTCTCTTCCTAATTTTGAACTTTGCAGTGCTTCCTTGCTGTGTTGTAATCACTGCCTCCTGGTCCAAGTACAGGTTTTGCATGGGCACAAATAGCCACAATCTGTTGTGATCTACACAAGTCAAATGCCTTTGCAAAATCAATGAAACACAGACAAACATTCCTCTGGTACTTCTTGCTTTTATCCAAGATCCATCCTACATAGTGTATTTTCCTACTCAATCACAATAATGATTTAGAAGTAGAATGTTACCAAATTCTCAAGTTTACAGTAATAAACAGCAAACTATAACTCTAAGGCCTTCAAGCTGAAGGCAGTTTCTGTATTTTGAAAGAAAGGATAGGGAAGAAGAGGTGCAAGAGACCTTAAATGACTCACAGGAAAAACATACAAAATGAGTACAGAAAAAGCTCAAAGATCTTTGTTCCTGAGTCACTCACAAAGTTGGGTCCCTCTACACACACTCTTTTCAACAGTGAACTCCACTATTCTTTGGTATGTCTCTGGATGATATGGTATTATCTACAGTGCAGAAGGTCAGTTAATGTATTTTTTTAAATGAGTGCGTATGTGCAATGTTATGGTGCTGAGGTTAAGAAAAAATAAAGAAAATTTAATTTGCCCTTAGTGTTTACAAACAAAGAAAACACAAAGTAAAACCTAACAAAGACAGAGGAATCAGAAAGTAAACGAACAAAAAACAAAAATTCTCCTCTTCCAAATGAGTAACATAACAACACTGTTGTTGCTATACGCTGCCAAGTCAATTCCAACTCAGTGACCTGTAAAGGAATAGAATAATCTCACTGCTGTGTCCCAAGGAGCTGGAACTCACTCAAAGCTGACCTTCCAGCGGGTTTCCTGAAGACTAAACCATATGGGAGAAGAATACCTATCTTCTTCTTGCAAAGAAGCTGCTAGATTCAGACTGGGTACCTATGGGTTGGCAGAGCAATTCCTTACCACTCAGCCACCAGTGTTCCAAATTGTTATCTCTATTAGAATGGGTTCTCAGGTCTTTTCTCTCATGGGTCTGTTTAAACCATCAAACCTTCAGTTAGCAGCAAAAGACTTAACCACTGCTCCAAAGGCTCCAGGTAAACCACACTGAGGAAGGGAAAATGAACCAAGGGGGATGGGGAGAACAAAGTAATGTTTGAACACATTTCAGGTAAAACAAAAATTCACAAATACTAAACTCTAATGAATACTTCTGTTTTTCACAAATAACAGAATTTAGCAATTCTGAGACTACTGTGCATTTTAAAACTGAACAACTAAGAAGAAAATTGTTGGTAAGAAAAGCCAACTTTCTTGTTGTCAGAGAAAGGAATTACAGATCTAGGGGGGATGGCTGGACTGGAATTGAAGGTCTCACAATGAGCTCACAGCTTTTTTGGACCAGGAGGAACAGATTTCTGTGCATGATCACACGTGCGTATTAAGTCAGTTCCATTTGTTGATGGCTTGTGCTGTTTTTCGATGCTGCTCAGTATGAGTTGTAGCAACCCTATGAACAACAATCCCAAACCCTATCCTATCCTGTGCCATCGTCATCATCTGACATACTTGAACCTATTGCTGCAATCACTGTGTCAAGTTGGGGGGGGGGGATGTCTTCCTCCCTAGCTAATCCTCCATCTTTCCAAACATGATGTCCTTTTCTAAGGAACAGTCTGTCATAGCAACATGTCCAAAGCATGTGAGATGAAACTTCCTTATCTTTGCCTCCAAAGAGTACTCTGGCTGCACTTTTTCCAAGATATATCTGTTTTTTCTCTAGTAAGTCCATGGGATATTCAGTACTTTCTCCAACACCACAAATCAAAGACATCAATTCTTCTGTCATCCTTATTCCTAGTCAAGCTCTCAGATGTACAGCACATGACTGAAAAGACCATGGCTTTGGCATGACAGACCTTGGTCTTCAAACTGACATCACTGTTCCTCAGGAATCTGGAGAGGTCCCTGACGGGGTACTTGCCCAGTACAATGCATCACCTGATCTGACTGCTGATACCAAAGGTGTTGATGGCTGATCCAAACAAGCAATGATACTCCAAGGAACAAGCAACACAACTAACATCCAGACTCTATTGCTAGTTTCTAAGAACCAACGTCCATTAAAAAATCTGGGGCTCCTTGGAGAAATGACTAATTCAGAGCCAGGAAAGGATGAACTCATTATGCCTGAAAAGAATGGGACATGTGCACACACACACACACACACACAAACCTAGGAGCCAGATCCGACTGTTAAGACAATCATCATGGCATCAAAACAAGCCAATGAATATAAAGAATACACAGTCACAAAGAAAAAAAAGGTTTTTTTTCTTACAGCAGATTGGCAACTCGTGAAAACAGTAGAACTAGAATATCATCCTTTAGTATCTACTGTGGTACCAATCCAGGGCAAAGTATCAATGGAAGCTAAACAAGTGAGCCAAAGTCTCACTGAATAATAGGGTACTTGCATAGTTTCAAAATCTCTCTCCAAGAGATAACTGCTAATTACAAAGGGAAACAATAACAACACAGTGGAAAAACCCTGCAGATAAAACGATTAGTAAAAGTTAATATCCCCATTAATGGGATAACTGAACAGTGGTGCCTCCCTTCTGGAATATTTCCTCTGTAATGCATACCCTGAACCGAACCACCAGGGAATGCAGGTAAGAGCAGAGAGAGAGAATTCTAAAAATATCTGGCTTGTTTCCCTCAATCATCATCAAAACCCACTGCCTTCCGTCCCATAGGGTTTCCCGTGCTGTAAATCTCTACATAAGCAGACTTGAATCATCTATGTCATGTGGAGCAGCTAGTGGATTAGAACCACCAACCTTCTCATTAGCATCCCTGCCTACCACCAAGGGTCCTAACATCATCAAAGGTTACAAAAAACAAATGAAGGCTAACAAACTGTTCAGGATTAAAGAAGCCCACAGAGAGGCATGCATATAAAGTATTACTTATTTTGAGGACTCTCCTTCATAGGGTCGCTATGAGCCGTGTGTGATTCGACGGCACTTAACAACAATAACATCAACAAAGTGAGAGATCACAGCTGGCCCAGTGGACAGAAAGCGATGCAACCAAGCCAAAGGTGGGTGACTTTGAATCCGCGGCCTGTCTTTCATTGTTTTTGTTCAGACATTCCTCTAGTTCATATAGCCCTGGTGTACAAATTGCCATACAGCGGTAACTTGTGGTTGCTTCGAGGCTGAACACTGTGACACTGATGTGTCAAATGCGTAAATGGTTAGTTACCCAATGCAGACAGAGAGCGGGGTGGAGCTCCCCGATTAAAACAAGCTTGGAAGGAGGAGTGGCATCCACTTCCGCAACAGCTTGCCTCTAGAAACCCTATGAACCTAGAGAGAGGATGAAAGACACCCAAGTGTTGAGGACTCTCCTTCATAGGGTCACTATGAGTCACCTGCGACTCGACGGCACTTAACAACAGCAACAATGAATATTACTGGTATGCTTGGTAAAATCTGAAAAAAGTCTGTAAACAATAGTATTATACAGTTAATTCCCTGATTTTTGTAACTGTACTATCATTGTGCAATAGTCTTATTTCTAGTAAATACACATAATTATTACAAGTACGAGGTCTAGAGTATAATATACCCTGAGAAAACTGTACATGTGTATGTACGAGGAGAAAGATCGCAAATTACTTAAATTGAGGCTGTAGTATCTCAATAAGGTATACACAGGAATTCTTTGTTGTTGTAATTCTTACAGCTTTTCTGTACATTTAGAATTGTTAACTTTGAAAATTAGGTTCATTGGCCATTTGGCCTCTCTTATACTCGAAAGGACTACCACAAACTGAGAGGAAGGGTGTCTCTCCGTTCCCCTGAAACGTGGTGAATGGAGAAGCAGAAGAGTATAAAACACTACCATGAACTGGCTCGCTCTCAACAATGCTCAGTAAATTAAAAGTTATTTGCTGTTGTTGTCATTGTTATATGCTGTCAGTCACCTGCAACTCATAGCAACTCTATGTACAACAGCTCTAAACTCTGCTCTAGCCTGTGCTAATGTTATTGTCTCTGACACACTATCATTTCCCCAGTCACTGAATCAATCCACCTCACAGGTCTTCCGCTCTTGCACTGTCCCTCCACCCTCCCAAGCTTGACATCCCTCTGCAAGGACTGATCCCGCCTTGCAACATGCCAAAGTATGTCAGACGAAGCCTCAGAATCATTGCCTCCATGCAGCAACCTAGCTTCACCCTCTCCAGGATGAACCTATTTGCTCTCCTAGCAGTCCATGGTATATTCAATACTCTTCTCCAGCACCACAGCTCAAAGGCATCAATTCTCCTTCTATCATCCCTAGTCACTGTCCAGCTCTCTGATACATAACAAGTAACTGCAAAGACCATGTCCATGATAAGGTGCACCTTATTCTCAGACTGACATCGCTGCTCTTCAGTACTTTGGAGAGGTCTCTGACAGCAGACTTTCCCAATGCAATTCGTCTTCATTTTCTGGCTGCTGGTACCAAGACTGTTGATTGTAGAGCCAAGCAAAATGAAGCTGTTAACAATTTCAATTTCTTCAACATCTATCATGATGCTTCCAGTCAGTTCAGTGCTGAAAATTTTTGTTTTCTTGAGGTTGAGCTTCAATCTATTTTGAAGGCTGCAGTTCTTGACATTCAGCAGCAAGTGCTTCAGGTCCTACCCAGTCTCAGCAAGTAGGATTGTATCAACTGCATAAGGCAGATTGCTGATGAGTCTACCTCCACTCCTGAAGCCATATTTCTCCTCATAGAGCCCAGTCTCTTGGATAATCTATTCCGCATACAGATTGAAAAGATATGGAGATAGGACACATCCTTGACACACACCCTTCCCAATTTTGAACCGTGCACTGTTTCCTCGCTCTGTTCTGACAATTGCCTCCTGGTCCAAGTATAGGTTTCGCATTAGCACAATCAAGTGTTCTGGGATTCCCATTCTTTTCAGAGTCAGCCACAGTTTGTTGTGATCCCACACAGTCAAATGTCTTTGCAGAGTCAATGAAACACCAATAGACATTCCTCTGGTACTCTGCTTTCAGCCAAGATCCATCTGACATTAGCTATAATATCCTTAGTACCACACCCTCTTCTAAACCAAGCCTGCACTTCAGGCACTTCAACCACCTGACTGAAGATCTATTACTTGTTCCCATTCCAAAAGTTACTCAGAAATATATAAACCAGGTACTTTTTCATCACAGCAAGTAAGCCCAGAAACCAGACATTTCCTATCTTGGTATTTTGGTTTTGAAAATTTTCATTTATTCAACATTTCTTCAGAAGGGGAAAATACTAAGGGGGGGCAGGATTCCTATACTACACATATTCTTATTCATGTTCTTTAACTATTTCAACAAATTCAAACACTCAGTGGTAAGTAAGGAGCATGCCCTGTCACCACAAATGCACATGGCTTGAACCCACCAGCCAGTCCTCAGAAGAAAGCTGGGCAATGTCCTCTTCTGTGACTTACTGTCTCTGAAAGCCACTAGAGGGTCAGCTATGAGTTTGGTTCTGACTGGATGGTACATAACAACAATACTATACAATTAAAAATAAATAACACTTTATGGATCAAAAACATTCCTACATTAAGGAGAGCCAGTAGCCAGCATCAGTCAGTGTCCTGACTTCCCAAAAGCCATTTACTTAAGTATATGCACCTGCTGTATCACATAAGTGCTGCTGAAATGAACCATCTGAACCATATCCAACTCAGAAAATAGGTATTTGTAAGAGATACTCATTTTTTCATATACTTAAAGCAAAAGAAATGGCCACCCTAAAAACAAAAATACTTATTTTTAATGATCTTAATCCTTCCAAAATAGTTTCTTTTACAACTTAAAAGTGTTTCATTTCCATTGAAAGACTAATTTCTTAAAACTGTGTAAGTGTTGTGATTTCAAATACTACAATTTTTTAAAATGTAATAGACAATTTCATAAATGCAAAATTTAATATAGCCCTGATGGCAAAATTTAATATAGCCCAGGCTATTAACTAAAGGGTTGGAAGTTCAAATCCAGCAGTCACTCCACAGGGGAAAGACAGGCAGGTAAGTCCCATAAAGATTTACCGTCTCAGAAATTAAATAGAGGGCTGCCAGGACTAGAGGCAGACTCAATGGCTAGTGCTGTCGGTTTGGTGTGGGTAGTCTTTTATCTTCAGATTGTTGGAAAAATAAAAAAATAATCATCATCATATTCTTCCTTAAGCACGCTTCCACCTGCTCCGTCTCTACTCTGAGAATTAAGAAGAGGCAAATTGAAAGCTGAGGCAAAATTCCTAGAATGGGTCAGGCAGAGCTGAGCATGTGTCGTCTCCGCCTTGCCAAGCAGCCAGCCAGAGTCAGGTATGCCTCACTAGCTAGGACAAGTCTACCAGACACAAAACTAAAGTTGCAAAAGAAGGGGACTCACAAGAACATAAGCCCCAAGGGGAGTAGGCTTATCTTGTTGACCACTATATCAAAACAAACAAAATCATGCTTGGCATACGGCAAGCATTCTGAAATATCAGTGAAATGAACAAGGGATTGAAAACTCCTCCATCTAGCAAGTCAACCAATATAAATGCTATTAAGTTGCATAAACTAATTTGGCAGCCATTAACGTAATAGCCATAACTCTGTATTAAAGAGCATGAACAACTGCTGTCATCCTGATTAAATATGGTCAAATTCAAATCCTAAAACATTTCCTCACCCACCATAGGTGCAGAAGCTTAAATAGAATTGTATCAGAAATGCTTACATAAAGCAAATGAAATACACAAAACCAAAATCCGAGTGCACAAATAAATTTCATTTATCATCACATTTGAGATAGAATTTAATCAGATAAGAAATCATAAGCTACAGAACTTTTCTCATAAGCATTAAGTTCTAACTAGTACTATCTTTTAATTTGCTCCCCTAAAATTAGAAAATCTGGTTCTTCTGTCTCTTTATTCCTACAGAGTATGTCAGTAGTTTGCCTTCCTACAGTTTGAAGAACGTCCTCAAAACATGTGTTCTATCTCAAATCATCAAATTAAGAGGTCTGCAGTCCCATTATACTACATGGACAGTTATATTAAGAGGTCTGCAGTCCCATTATACTACATGGACAGTTATATTTCTTTGATTAAAAAAATATATAATACAAAGCAGACCACAAGTATATGAAACAAGAGTGTAAGCATGGTTACAATTATAATTAAATGCAGTACACTTCCTTTGTCTTAACCTCTTTTTTGGTGAAGAACTTAGTCTATGCTCTTTTTAATATAGCTCACACATTCCAAGTCTATTTACAAAGTCTATTCTGCTTCCCACCACACTGCACATACAATCAACGCATCATTCTTTATCCAGTTTAAGCCTAACATTTTGCACAGGGCCTGCCTTATGTGGTTACGGTCGTCTTACTATGCTTCTTGTGTCCATGCTGCTGGAAAAGCAGTCTGTACAAGCAGGAGTAGAGGGCACAATCCTGAGAGAGAGGAGCAGAGAGAGATGTTGAGAAAACAAACCAGATAAACCAAGTGCACTTTAGAGTTCAGGAGTTCAGCCTGTTTTCAAGGTTGATTACATTCTCTCATACCATTACCCATTAAAACTTGTCTACCAGCAGCAAAACCGGCCCTAGAGAAAGACACTAAACTTGCACATACAAACAGAAATGGCATTACTAATCTGAAGCCAGATGTGTTGTTGTGGGCTACCGAGTCTCCTATGGCTCCTGGAGACCCTACAGGATGGAGTAGAACGGCCCCACTGGCTTTCTCAGTTTGTAATCGTTATAATTACAGAGGTCGACGGACAGCTTTTCTTCTGTCCCAGGCAGCCCCAGGTGAGTTCCAACGGCTGACCTCTCAGCATTGGAGGACTCAATGCACCACTGGGGCCCCTTCTAAAAAAAGGAGCAAATGAGCATTTTAAAAAACAAACAAAAAAAACCCACACACAATAAAAACAAACCCAACCAAAAAAAAAAAAAAAAAAAAGGATTATTTGGGAGACTGAAGCAAGCCAGGAAAGTCCTCAAAATGTTAAATCAAATTACTGTAACACAGTTGCTATTGTGTACTAAGTCAGAACTGAGTCAAGGCTGAACCTCCAGGTTTTCAGAGGCAGTAAATCACACTGCCCATCCTTCTGCTGAGCAGCTGGTGGATTTGAACTATCTGCATTTGGAATTGCAGCGCAGTTTCTTACCACTAGGGCACCAGAGCTCCCAACACACACAGTACTGGTTTCTAATAAAAAAACACAGTACTAGTTTCTAATATAATGGTTAAATACTACTACATGAATTTGACTTTGATAGTTTTTGTTGTGTTGCTGTCAATATTCAACATTAAATAACTTGGATTAAAAGACTTAAATCTTATAGGACCTTTAAAAACATTACCATCAATTTCAATTATCCTTGAAGCTTTATATCCCAACTTACAAAAATCTGGGTACGGGGGTTAAAAATCAACTTTAATCATATTAAGTTCTAAATAAAAATAAAATAAAATTTGGAAGTAGTATAGAACATTTATAGGTACAACATAAAACTCAGAGTTAACCTCACTGAAAGTGTCAATGAATAACTTCCTATCTTTCACACAGAAGCAGAAATTAAAAACATAATAATTTTTATTTAAAAATACTTCATCTAATCTTCTCTACCATCACAAAGCCATAAAATAATCTTCAAAGTAATACTTAAGCATAATGTTCTAACAAGTAGGGAACCAAAACATAATTATGTTTTTTAAAGAAGAAAAACCAAACATCTAGAAATGTTAACTATCTTAGCCTGAGTTAATTATCTACGCCTGAGTTAATTATCTTAGCTGCAGATTGCATCCACTTATTCATTCAAGAACTCTGGTGTAATGCATTACTTGACCTGAGGTCAGTGGTTCAAATTCACCTGTAGTTCTCCAATGGGCAGTCTCTTCCACATAGTAGGCACCAACTCAACTGGGCTTAGTTTTAGTATGTAAGGAAAGAGCCCTGAGGCATCATGGGTTAAGTTTTGTGTTGCTAATCAGAAGGTCAGCAATTAAAACTCACAAACCAGAAAGACTAGGTCGTTCTACTCTGTCCTATAGCGCTGATACAAGTTGGAACAGCAATGAGCTTCTATGTGTACTTAGTTACACATCCAGGATACAAAGCCATGAAAATGAATGATCGCCGACCTAATGGAGTGTACAGTCTGGTGAGAAATACTAAATACTTAAAATTGCAGTAATAACTGGGAGGGACAGAGTGTTTAAGACCGTTTAACAGAGGACCTAATCAGTGGTTCTCAACCAGGGTGGACTAGGCCCCGCGGAGACATCTGGCAGTGTCTGCTGACATTTCTGTCACAACTGTGGAAGGGGTTATCGGCGTCTAATGGGGGAAACCACAGACCTGCTAACCATCTTACAAAGCACAGGACAGTCCCTGCAGCAAACTATCATATAGCCCCAAATATGCTAGTGCCAAGTGAAGCTTAAAAACCCCAATGGAAATCAGGAAGCTGAGAAAGGCATTATTCCTGTATAACAGTACTATATTTTTAAAGGATTTTCAGAAAGCAGAAATAAAGAAGACTGCTATGTGATACAATCAGCCAGAACTCCCACTAAAGAATGAAGAGAGACAAGTAAGACAGATTTCCTGGTAGATGAACATTTTTACAAAGACTGAGTTTTTAAAAAGCTGTTTTAGATAAACGTCCCTGGCTGAACCAGGTAGTATTCTCTTACCTTCCTTCCCACTTTTTCTCTACCAACCTATGCAGAGTACTAGATATTGATTAGGGAGCTCTTCTGGCCTCACCGGCAAAGACGGTTCAAATTCACCAGCAACTGCTTCAAGGGAGAAAGCCTGGCAATCTCTTCAGAGGCTGCAATTTATTGCCTCTGAACAACTTCTGGAGGGTCAGCTTTCAGACGGTTCAGACTCAAAAGCAGTAAGTTGGTTAGGAAAGTCTTGTAGTTGGTAAAAATGCATAACCAGAAATACAGGAAATGGGATTTCACCTGTGACATGAAAGTCTGCATTTTAAAGAGTTTAAAGAGCATGTCATCTGACTAACCAAAAGATTCTAAGGACAAAAATTTAAAAATTAGGTATTCTAAAAATGATAAAATTCTCAGAAGTAAAAAATTCAATCAGAAGCCTTTAAATAAAAAAGTAAACCAGAAGTGTTTTTCTGACCCACCTCATACATATATAACTGGTCCGAAACGACCCAAAGCATTACTGTTGAGGCCGTCAAAGAATTTCCTAGGCTATAAATGCTTATGAAAGCCACTGCCACATCTTTCTCCAGTGAAGAGGTACATGGTCATTATGGACCTTTAGCAGGTAAATTTTTTTTTTTTTTTTTTTAGCAGGTAAATTCTTGATCATTCCACAACACTTATCTCCCCATTTTTTGTTGTTAGATGTGCTGGACTACAACTCTTATCTGAAGAACAAACAGATCTGATTGGTTCTATCCTGCACCATCCTTATCATCTCTGACACACTTGAGCCCCCTGCTGCAGTCACTATATCAGTTCATCTCATTGAAGTTCTTCCCCTCCTTCACTGACCTTTCCAAACACAACGCCCCCTTCCAAAGAGCATGCCCAAAGTACATAAGACAAAGTCTCGCCATCCAGGCCTCTAACGAGCACTCTTTCTCCAAGACATAGTTGTTCTTTTGACAGTTCATCTCACTAGACTTGTTCAAAGCAGCAAGAAAAACAGCCCAACTTTTTTGTTCAGGGGAGAAGGTTTACTGTAATGCAGTAAGTTACACAAGGAACCTAAATTATGTTTTCGTTTTGATGACTGACAACTATTTGATGTTAAAGATTTACTGGTTTTAAAAAAGATTTATTTTATGAAGCAATGTAATAGTAATGTATTTTTTTTTAAGTCCTTAAAAGCTAGAGGCACAAGGATCCAATATACAAGCAAAACTCACTCCCTTCCAGTAACTTTGTAGTCTACACATAATCAAGATGTAACAGGTCTTTTATGTCTCTTCAACTGCCAAACTGCCCTCTCCAGCTGAAATTTTAGGAAGGGTCAAGTATTGCTAGCCTTTTTTTTTTTTTTTTCTTATAGAAAAAAAAAGGAGGGGGGACAGGAATCATCACCTATCAGAATGACTCCACAACAAAGCCCATCTTCAGTACTGACTACTGGGGGTGTCTTTCACATAAACTGGCCTCTGATAACAGCAACATTTTCAAAAGTACTTCTCTAAGAGTTGGCTGTGCACCTCAAGCAGATTCTTAAGTTTCTACCAGAAACAAAATTTCTTTCATTTCAGGCCCGATAGCAGTGGCAGGGGTCAACTCATCACCATGGGGATGTTTAACCAGAAATTAGTTTTCCCAGAACTCTAGTAGGAACTTAAATATCTCTTGATTCTCAATCTTATTTCATTCATAATGATTAAAAAGAATTGATTCCAACCAGTACTTTTTAAACTTAGGGGTCAAAGGTCAAAAAGGGCTCATACAAATCCTGCACACAACAAGAATGTTGAACAATGAGAATAATCAGACCAAACCTCCCCAGAGTTTCCAGATGAAGAACCTATGGAATAAAAGCTCTGGCATGCTCCTATTTTCAAACAAGTATATTCCACTACTTAACAACAACACAACAAAAAAAGTAGAGGATTAATCCTTTCAAAATCCTAAGAAAAGCCCCAAAGTTGGGCATTTTATGTTTTATTGTAAAATATCAAATTATCTTGTTAATATACAATTATTATAGTTAGAGATAAATTTTATGCCATTTTGGGCATGTTGCAAGGAGGGACCAGTCCTGGGAAAGGAACATTCTGCTTGGAAGAGTGGAAGGACAGTGCAAGAGAGGAAGACCCTAGATGGATAGATTGAGTCAGTGACTGAGGTAATGAGGGCAGGTGTATCTGAGACAGTAAGGTTGGCACAGGATAGAGCAGGTTTCAGGGTTATTGTACACAGGGTTACTATGAGTCGCAAATGACTTTACAGCACATAACAACAAATCAAATGAGATTTCTCAACAAGTCAATGCTTCAGAGATACCTCTAAGTTACTCAAAAAAGGTTCTGATGGACTCAGTTCAAAGAAAAGTCACTCTAAGTAAATATTCTGAAACATGGATTTTTCTTAATTTTAACTCATTTCTTTATATTTGCTTTGCAATACATGGATTAAAATATTTATTACTGAACTATTTCCCGCCATATGCTTGTTTGCAAGATCAAAATTTGACCTTACCAACAAATACTATAAAAATATAGCTATAAAAAGTCAATGCATGCTTTGTCTTTAAAGAAACATTACATTCTCCTGAATCCTTTTTTAATGTATATCCCTTCTTCAACTTTGTCTATGCCTGCTATTTTAAGCCTGCCTTATTGTATAACAGGGTAAGGTTAAAACATATTCATGAAATCACCCCGCCTGAAGAAGGGAGGGCTACCTAGCCTGGAAAAGGTCATCATTACAACAAATCTAAAGTTTCTGTGATTGCAGGGGAACACAGGTCAAAGACCTCTGAGGCAAGTAAATATTGGGTGAGAGAGAAAAACTGAGTGCCATTCCCACACCAAACCCTCTCTGGTGAGCAAATGCAGCGTGCAAATGCTGAAGGGTTCCAGCTAGGAGCCTCATGAGGGGGGTGGGTGGGAGCCAGGCACACTCTGGGAACCCTCTAACAGACACATCAATCAAATAAGGGCAGAGCTTAAAAATAACTGCCCTGGGAAAATCTAAACAAAGGGGTTTAAATATCTTAAATCTCAGTAATTTTATCGATGGTTGGTATAGTGCAAAAGGCTAGAAACATGGCTGGTTTGTTGTTTTCCTGCACAGATGTGAAACTATTGGCAACTGGAGGATACAGTGTCATTAAATGCTTCTTACACCCCATTTTTGGCACTACAGGATTGCTAATGTTTTCGTCAGGTGCTGCCTAGGAGCTCTTCCCACTCCCGGTGACCCTACACACAACAAAATGAACTGCCTGCCCGTCCTGCGCCATCCTCAGAATGGCTGCGGCCGTGCTGAGCAGTAGACGCAAATTTTATAAATGGAGCTACAGGAAAGGACTCTCAGTTGTGCGCTCACCATTTAACAAGAAGTGATAGAGAAAAATGCAGTACTCTTCAAAATCCTTTCCCCAACACAAGTGTCCCCGCTCTCCCATAACGAAAAAGTCCACTTTGCTAGAATGGTAGCTGACTTGGAGCCTCTTTTACTAAACTTCCTAAATGTTAAAATCACTGAAAACTCAGAAACATGATAATCTTGCTTAAACTGCTTATAAAAACAAAATGCGTTTTGCTGGGATGATCATAACCATCTGTCACTTTAAGAGGTAAATTTGGGTGATATTATTTGGCAACTATACCCCTGAATCAAGCATTAGCACGTCTGTATCACAAGTTCATAAAACTACTGCTACTGTACTTAACATCACATGTAAATAACCTTTTTCTCCTTCAAATTTACTGGAAAATGAAAGTCATCTTGTCTATGCAGAAACAGGACATTCGCTTAGCCTCTGCTCTAAGGCCGCATTACGTTTTCGGTTGGAAACGGGATCTATTCCCTTTAAGAGGGTGATTTTTTTCCCCTGCAATCTAGACAGGTTGTGCAGGAGCGCGAAGGCGCCCGCGGGGACGTGGCCGTGAGCATCGTCTTTCGGGGCATCTGGGATGCACACCCCCTCCCGCCATGTGCCATTCGACGTCGTGATGGGGGGACAGGCGACATCCCCGAAGCGGGGCCTCCCGGCGGGCAGGTTACCCGGCCAACCACCTCCCGCTACCAGCACTGCGCCTGGTGATGTGATGGGACCCGCGGACCCGTCCACACGGACCTCGCAGGTCGGCAGTGACATCTCGGGGGGCCCGGGGTCCAGGAGGGTGGTCCAGGGGGGGACCCGGGGAGAAACCCGGGGTCCAGGTGGAGGAGGACCCGGGGGAGCAGCTCGGAGTCCAGGGGGGGATCGGGGGCCCGGGGGGAGAC
>NW_006399774.1:6966206-6971144 GCF_000299155.1 Elephantulus edwardii | reverse complement strand
CTCCGCTCCGCGCGGGCTCGGTTCGGCGGCTCTGGCCCCGGCCCGTCCGCTCTGCGCGGCCTGCTTCTCTCCCTGCGGCCGGCCTGCGTCTCACCTCCCCGCCTCTCGGGTCGCAGGAACCAGCGGCGCACGGCGAGGACGGGAAGAAGAGCTGGCCGCGGCGGCTGCGGCATCCAATATGGCGGCTCCGACTCGGGCCGCGCAGCTCGGAGCTCGGCGGCGCCGGCCAGAGCGCCCCCTGGCGACCAGACGGCACGGGCCTGAGAGCTGCGCGGAAACCATCGACGCGAGCGCGGGCCAGAGCGTCGCACCCGGAGGCCCAGCGCCGGGCGGGCCTAGTCGCGCGCTTCCCCCCGCCCCCGGCGCCTGCACATGCGCGATCGTGCCCGCGCCCGGCGCGGTGCGGCGCTGCGGGACGACGAAGTGCGGCTGCGCCGGAAGCGCACGGTGCGGCCGGAGGAGGCGGCTCCGGAGCGTCGCCCTGGGAAAATTCTACGCATCCCGCATCGCCGCCAGTTTAGCGGCATCTTCGTGTCCCGCTTCGGCGTGGACTGGCCCCTTCCCGCCGTGCAGTTTAGTACTGGACAGTGGCCGAAAAGTTAGCGCTGAGAAAAGTTTCAAGTCATTTAAATCTTTCTTTGCAGTTCTGCCAAGCGTGTTAATGGAAGGAAAGATTGAAAACAGCAGCTTGGAATTGGGGGGCGGGTGCAGTGCAGGAAATGCTGCCCCGCATCCCGGGAGACCTCAGACAATGAACGTCTGTGTCTGCGGGCGGGAAGGGGTCCTTGGGGGGCTGTGGGTGAAAAGGAGGCCTTCTTTACTGGAGGATGGATTATTCTAAAGGAGTTTCCTTCTATGGACGAAGACAGCAGAGACAGTGTTCCAGATGAAATGACAGCGAAGCGCCTTCTCTTCCCCTCGGTGTGATGGGAGTTGCAGCCCACTGACTTAGGAGCTTAGATTCACGAGCCCAGATGAGAGGGACGAAAATGATGTCAGAATTTCCTAGGGGATTCGGTTGGAATCTGGGAACTTACCAAATCGTGCCCAGAATCTTACTGTTTTGAGTCGTGTTCAAGCACATTGCGGCTTCAGGCAGCCTCAACGTGTGGAGCTGGGTAGCTGCCTTTTGAGGGCTGTGACCTCGCAGAGAGCACTAAGCTGGGTAGATTGAAGCCACCAGCCTTTTGATTGCTAGTAAAGGACTTAACTGCTTGCACCACCCAAGCACTCCTCCCAAGCTTGGGCCTTTACTTCATTATCAGCATTGACACAAAGAAGTGAAAGATCTTTTTTTCATCAGTAAGATCTTAAACTTGCTCTACAGAGGTAACTCGTGGTTGCTGTGAAGCCGAACACCGTGACACTGATGAGTCAAATGCGAGAATGGTGACCCATGGTCGACAGTGTTTGGTGGAGCTCCTCGATTAAAACAAGCTTGGAAGCCGGAGTGGCATCCCTTCCACAATAGCTTGCCTCTGGAAACCCTATGAACCTGGAGAAAGGACGAAAGTTATACAAGTGGCCAGGACTTTCTTCATAGGGTAGCTATGAGTTGACGACGACTCTTGCACTTAACAACCACAGCAAGATCTTAAATATGTACCTTCAAAGTCCCTCAGCTGCTGTCACAGTTCATGGCTATTGCCACTGTCTTAGCTAAAGCTACTATAACAGAAATATCGCAATACGTGTCTTTAAGTTATCTTCTGTTTAAGAAGGCTAGTGCTCCAAATTCAGAGTGATACCTCTAAGGGAAGGCTTTCTGTCTGCCCTCACGGATGATCCCTGTCTCAACATCTGTAGGCCAAGTGTCCCTTGGAGATCCCCATATGTCTTGACAACAATCTTCGGGGAAGTTCTCACTACAGATAACCCTCAGCTCCTAAGGACATGTTACAGTCCCAGGTCTTTCTTGGTGGGAATGTGGTCCTTGTCTCTGCTTCCCTATTTAATCTATTTCAGAAGAGACTGCCTCGAGATACAATCTAACCCTGTAAGGTTCATGATCATTCTGCCAGAAGTGGGAGCATCCTCCTTCATCAGCATCACAGAGGCTCCACATACAGGATAATTAGATTATAAAGTGAAGGATAATTACATAGGACTGAGAATCACAGAGTAGCCAAGCAGACACATACCTGTTACCATCGTTTATAGGTGCTGTCAAGTCATTGTTATCATCACATCGAATAGTCTGTTTGACCTTTAGCAACTCTGTTCAACAGAAGAAAGCCCTGTCCAATCCTGTAGTGTCCTCACAATCATTGCTATATGAGAACCCATTGTTGTCCCTGCTGTTTTCAGTTTATTATATTAAGGGTCTTCCTCTTCTTTCCTGACCTAATTTACCAACATAATTCTTTTCTTCCCCTCACTGGCCAAAACTCATCATGTTGCCACATTAAAGTATCATATCTCAGAAGTCCTAAGATCAAGACCTGTATCTCCTGGTGCAAAATTCCTCCTCATCTGTGGACCTCTGAACTCTAGAATACACATAATATGTTTACAGAATACAGTAGTGGGATAGCCACAGGGGGAAATGTCCCCTGAGAATTTGTAACCTCAAGTCAGACCTCATTTCCATTGCAAATGGAAGAAACACAGGCCTAGTCCAAAAATCCAGTAGATGAATTTCTATTAGCTCGCAAGACTTGAAAGAGTTCTCTCTTCTCTGGGACCATTTAGGCAAGGGCGTTTCATTCTAGCCTCTGGCCCATGTTCTTTGGATTCTGGATAAAGACAGTCTCAGTTCTACCTTCTAGTCCCACTAGAACAGCTGCTACTCCCCTGGCATTGGGCTGCACCATTCTTCAAACCCCCTCAGTCCCAACAGACCCCATTCTCTCCCTTGAGTGTGACATTCTGTTCTAGCAGCTTTAAGCAGAGCAATCTCTTCCCTGGCCCTCATGGTGTGGAACTGATTTGATGATAGAACTCTTTGAAACCTAGGAAGCTGTGGCCTCTTCTTAACAGACTGTATTTCCTGGTTCATTGTGGCTTCAACTTCTGGTTCCTTGGCCTCTAAGACCCTCTAGCAACTTGGGCAAATCTTTACAAAGACTCCACCAGTAAATGAATATACTCTTTCACTCTGGCTGAGTGGGTCAGAAGTCCTCCTCTGACAAGTACCTAGAGGCATCCTACTCCGTCAGGAAGCTTCCTGCCTGAAGACACTCAGCTCTGGCCCTGAGGGTCAGTTTCCAAGCCAGGTTATGGCAATGTTTTGGTTCTGCTGCTGCTGGTTCTTCTGTGCTGTGGCTTTAGCACCTCTGGTGTCACAGCTCTCCTCGCTTCTGAGCATCAGCTAGTCTCTAAGCTTTGGTTTCATTAGAAACCAAGTTATAGAGTCTTACAGGAGACCTCGCACAAGGCTAGAATGGAATGATGATGTCATCAGGGAAGTGGGGTGTGAAAGCAGAAGGAAGGGGAACCCAGGAATGTCACTAGTCTGGAGAGGAAGAGTGGGGAAAGTAAAGAAATAGGCCCCCATTCACACTGGGGTTGAATGAAGATGCGGAAACATCGCTGAAAATTTGTAACCTCAAGTCAAACCTCATTGGGAGTTTGTGGTTCAAGTCTATACTACCTGAGTGATAAAACAAACAAAACCTCAAGCAAATTAATTATTTTGAAGTGGTATTGGATTGGCACTCCTCCAAGCAACTAATAGAAGTAAATACAAATTTGTTCTGGAATGAAGCAGTGTCAGCCCAGCCTTCAAAGAAGTTTGGTAAGTAAGTGAAAGTGCATTGAAAATGCTGTTAAAATTAAACTAGCAGATAAGCAAGCACGAAAACGGAGTGGCCTGGCTGGAAGCCAGGAGAAATAAGAGAATCTGGCCAGCAGAAAGTGGGTACTGGAGTTGACAGATGTGGGATACAAAGCTGTATTAACATGGGATTGCTGTTGTTGATTGCCATGGAGTCCAGCATGACTCATAGCAACCCTATGAACAAAAGGCCTGAAGCCTTTCTATAACTATTAGCATTTATCCAAAGTGGTAAACTGGAGCCCCACCAAACACTGTCCACCATGGGTAACCGTTACGGCATTTGACAACCCAATGGCACAGGGTTCAGCATCACAGCAACCACAGTAACCCCAGGTACCTTGATAGAGCATAGCGACTGAAGAGTGCTGTACATCTTGGAAGAATGTTCCTCCACCTTATTCACTGTTGGTGGGAGTGTTAAATGCTGCAGCCACTATGGAAGTCAGTATAGTGCTTTCTGAAAAGGTTGGAAGTAGAAATACCATTTGACCCAGCAATTCCACTCCTGGGAATAAACCCTAAAGACACCATAACAGCCACCCAAGCAGATGTTTATTGCTGCTTTGTTTACAATAGCAAGAGTTGGAAACAACCCAAATGCTCTGGTATATTCACACAATGGAATATTATGCAGCACTGAAAAAACCCTCATGGAATATGCAAAATGGGTGACCATGCAGGACATTATGCTGAGTGAAATATCCCAGTCACAAGAAGATGAATACTTTATAATGCCACTGTTATAAAGCAGGACTGACAGATGGGTTGGGGGAAATTAAGAAAAGGGGATAAATAATGTATGCAGCATTGAAACAGATGAGGGAGAAAACTTTAAAAGGAATATAGAATTAGGTATTATTTGTATGACAGGAGTCCAGAATAAGAGCTGCATAATAAAGTGGTCTGGGCGGGGCACTGTATAACAATGAAAGAACTTTTCCCCCAAGAAAAAAGCGAGCTGGAGGAGAGATAGGGCAGGGAGGGAAATGTGCAACAATGAATGAATGGAAATCCAAGTTCTTTATAAACTAACAATAAAATCTCAATTAAAAACAAATGTTCCTCCAGAATATAAGAACAACCAACTTTTTTATTATTATTATTATTTTATTATTGTTTTTGTGTGAGTGTACCGTCAAATCAGATCTGACTGGTACAGG
>NW_006399774.1:6963983-6965464 GCF_000299155.1 Elephantulus edwardii | reverse complement strand
TCCTGTGATGACAGAAATACCCAGTTACATCTCTCTTTTAGACGGTTCTCTCCAGTCTCACTAATTCTGACACACTAAACCCATTGCCCCAGATGTCATACCAATCCATCTCATCAGGGTTCTTCCTCTCCTACAGTGTCCCTCCACCCTTCTGAGCATGATATCCTTCTCCAAGGACTGGTCTTTCCTGGCCACTTGCCCAAAGTATATAACATGGAGCTTCAAAATCCTAGCCTCCAAGGAAAGACTCGAGACAGACCAATTTGTTTCTTGGCAGTCCATGACACCTCCAGCACCATAATTTGAAGGTGTCTTTTCTTCTGTCATCCTTAGTCATTGTCCAGCTAATTGTGAAGATCATAGTCTGCATCAGGTGCACCTTTATCTCTAGTCTGATATCACTTTACTTCAGCACTCTGGAGAGGTCCATGGCAGCAGATTTTCCCAATACAATGAAGAGTGGTGATTGTGAATCCGAGCAAGCGTGGTGCTGCCAATTGGCGCAGTGGTGAGAATCTTTGTCTTCTTGGTGTTGAGCGTCAATCCATATTGAAGACTGCAGTCCTTGACCTTCTACAGCAAGTGCTTCAGGTCTTCTTCAGTTTCAGCAAGCAAGGTTGTGTTGATGAGTCTTCCTCTAATCTTGATGCCACACTCCTCCTCATAAAACCCTGCTTCCTGAATGATCTGTTCTGCATTGAACAGGTATGGAGACAGGATGTGTCCCTGATGTACTCCTTTCCTGATTTTGAGCCATGCAGTGTTTCCTTGCTCTGTTCTGATGACTGCTTCTTGGTCCAAGTATAGGTTTCACATAAGCACAATCAAGTGTTCTGGGATTCCCATTTTCCTCAAAGTTAGCCACAATGTGTTGTAATCCACACAAATGCCTTTGCATAGTCAATCTTTTGGCATTCTCTGCTCTCTGCCAAGACCCATTTGGCATTGGCAATAATGTCCCTAGTAAAATTTTAATCTGTTTCATCATACAGACTGGGGTGTAGAGATCAATTCCATAACAAAACCTATACACATGTTAGCTGGGGGGAAAAGTTTTTCTGAGGTTTAAAAGCAGGACAAAACCTAAAGAAAATGAGAACTCCAAAAGATGAAAAGAACCCTGGAATTATTGTTTTGCTTTGAGAGGATTTTCTATCCCAGCTGGAATTGAATTTGAGCTTTAACAGCCTCTTGTGACAAGGGACCCTGTCAAAACAAAGGGTAGGTGCCACCTAAATGAAGACGTCTAATAGAGCTAATAAGCCAAGGTAAAGTGAAACAGAAGTACTCTCCCTCCTCTCTCTGCCCTGGGGAACTAAGAAGACTGTCCTTGTCTAAACAAAGCTGCTGCTGTTGTTGTTGTTGTTGTTGTTGTTGTTGTTATGTGCCAGTTGAGTCGCTTGTGACTCATAAACAAAGCAGTAAGGAGAAAGACATTGAAAAGTTCAACATGGTGAGCTCTGGTGGCCTAGTGGCAAGAG
>NW_006399774.1:6961700-6963883 GCF_000299155.1 Elephantulus edwardii | reverse complement strand
GTCAGATCTGATTTGACGGTACACACAAAAAGTAATGAAATAAAATAAATTTTAAAAAAAAGAAAAGTTAAAAAAAAAAAAAGTTCAACACAACCCAATCAGTGTGTAGAGGAAATGGGAAAGATTCAGCAGGGATCTGGAAAGATAGGGTGATGGTGGGCATAATGCAATGATGACTCATTTTATAAAACAAAATGAGAATGTATGAAACAAGTTTTGTAAGCAAACCTATATAAAATTAACAATTTTTTTAAAAAGTCTATTACCATAAACCCTGGGAGATTGAAGTGTTGCCTGTTATGAATCTCAGGGAGTTAATACAAATATTGCCCAGAGGAAGGCCTGGAAGAAATCCTGCAACTAAAATGCCAAAGGTCTTAGTGAGGGTGTGTCAATAAATTATAGCCAACTTGGTAATCTAAAAGTGCATTTTCTTTTAATAATCAAAATTGTATTAATTTCTAGCTTTGGAGATCAGGAGTCCAAAATAGGTTTCACATTGTTTAAATCAAGTTATCAGCAATTCCACATTACTTCTGGCTTGGAGATGCAGTGAGGAACCTTTCCTTGCCCCGTTTCCGTTTCAAGGCTGTTCCCATTCCTGGCTAAAAGTCCCTTTACATCCTTAAAGGTAGCAAGGGCAGGCTAAGTCTACTCAGTGATGGCTAATACTGAGTGCCAGTCACGGTGGCCATGATCCTTAATACAATGTCGCTTTCCTGTGCACTGGTGGCTAGTCTGTGGAGAAATGTGCTGCTTACCCCAAAGCCGGGCTGATTCACAGCGACCTTAAAGAGATAAGAAGAATGTGTCACCCCCTGCACCACCCTTACTGTCACTCTGACATTTGACCTTGATGGTGCAACCCCTGTGTCAGTTGAGCTCATGGAGGAACGTCTTAATTTTTCATTACCTTCTGCATTAACAAGCCTGAGGTCATCCAGGGATTCACCTCTTCTGATGATATATCCAAAGTAAATGAGATGGTCTCTCACCATCCACTTCTAAGGAGCATTTTTACTATACTTCTTCCAAGACAAATCTGTTCATTCTGCTGGCAGTCCAGGGTGTATTTGTTAATTTTGCCATCCCCATCATTTAAAGGCATCGATTCGTTAATTCTTCCTCCATTGTCCACCGTGTACACACGTACACAGAAAGTGTTCTTTTCAACTCTAGGCAGCGAAGAGAGAAAACAATATATTGCTTTGGACAAAAGCTCTTTAAACTGATACCAAGTAAAGATGCCACTTTGTATTCAAGTACACCTAACTCAAACCATGACACTTTCTGTGCCTTCGTATTCAGCTTGAGTTTCTGGTCGTCCTTGTGAATACATTGCTCCAACTGCTTTTTCATTGTCATTAGCAGGCTTTTACCAGAATGCAATATTAATGATATAGTTTGATAATTCACACAATCTGTTGGATCACTTTTCTTTGGGATTGACATGAATATGGATATCTTCAGTTAGTTGGCCAGGTAATTGTCTTCAGAATTTCTCAACATTCTCATTTGATCACTGTACCCATTTTAAAAAGCATCTCAGTTGATATTCCTGTGTGTTCTGTAGCTTTGTTTTTTACCAATCCCTGCAACATACTTTGTACTTTTTCCTTAAATAACATCAGTTCTTGATCATACAGTAACTCCTGAAATACTTGAATAGTGATCAGGGTTTGTTTTGGTTTTTGTGGGTGTTTTTGTAAATAACCATGTTTTTTCTATCTTATTTTTCCCCAGAATCATTTTAATATTTTGTCCACAGAATCCTTCGTTGTTGAGATTTGAGGTTGATTTTTTCCTTCCTTAGTTTCAGCTTGAAGAACGCCGAGCATGTTCTTCCCCAGACACAGTGATGAGAATATGTCAGAGACACAGGCAACAAGGAAGAGAGTGTGTAGTGGCCAAAGGTGAAATAATTGAAAGAACAAAATAGATAAAATAGTACTGAATTATAATCCAAAATATAAAATAAATGAGTTTATATGGATGTTCCTTTTGTTATGTGCCATCGAGGCATTTGCGACTTATAGCGACCCTATGCACAACAGCCCTAAACCCTGCTCTATCCTGCGCCAACCGCACTGCCTCCGACACACCCATCCCAATTACCCCAGTCACCGAATCAATCCATCTCATAGAGGGTCTTCCCCTCCTGTGCCGTCCCTCCACCCTCCCAA
>NW_006399774.1:6943916-6959335 GCF_000299155.1 Elephantulus edwardii | reverse complement strand
TTTCCTTGTCTTTTCATCTCCAGAGTAATATATCATATGGTCATCTGACTCAAAATGCCCCATGCCAGTCCATCTCATCTCTCCAATGCCTAATATTATATATGGATAAACATCATTAATCAATAGTGAAAAGAAAATTGACAAATCTCCAACATAGAATTATAAATAATTTATGAACATATCCTTCCCCCTAAATAAATAGAACATAACTTGTCATTTTTTAGTGTTCTGGTGGTGGCAGTTCTCAAAAAAGCACAATATGGATCCCAAACCTAACTCATTGCTGTGGAGTCAGTTCAGTGTCACAGCTCCCCTGCAGGACAAACTAGAAATGCCCCACAGGGTTGGAAGGCTGTGCTTGCCACACAAGCAGACTACCTCATGTTTCTCCCATGGAGTGGCTCATAGGTGGGACAGCTTGTCTTCTCGCTTGCAGTTGAGGGGACTACATCCCCAGAGCCGCCACAGTGTGGAAGAGAGTGGGTTGGGGAAGAGTAACTTGACTGTGGAAGATCAAAATGAATCTACCAGGCAGTCAAAAGTCAACTTGAGCAGAAATAAATCACGGTCATACCTGGATCAGGAGGCTGTTGTGTGAACAGAGCAGGGGAACACTGCATGGTTTAAAATTAAGAAATGAATGTGTCAGGGTTGCATTCTCTCTCCATACCTCTGTAATCTGTATGCTGAGCAAATTATGTGAGAAGCTGGACTCTGTGAAGAGGAATGTAGCATCAGGATCTGCTTTTGCAGATAATACAACTTTGCTTACTGAAACTGAGAAGGACTTCAATAACTTGCTGCAGAAGATCAAGGCACGCAGACTTCAATATGGATTGCATATCAATGTCAAGGGGAAAAAAGATTCTTACCGCTGGACCAATAGCCAACATCATGATGGATGGATAAGAGATCGAAACTGTCAACACCTTCACCTTACTTGAACCCACTAACTTGAATCCTCCTGGGTACCAGCAGTTAGGAAATCACGAGATGTATTGTGCTGGGTAACCCTGCAGTTAAGGACCTCTCTAAATTACTGAGGAGTGTGATGTCAGTGTGAGGACTCAGGTGAACCTAATTCAGGCCATGTTTTTTTTTCTGATCACTTCCTATGTATCTGAGAGCTGGACAATGAATAAGAATGCTAGAAGAAGAATTGGTGACTTTGAGTTATGGTGTTAAACAAGAGTACTGGTCATCCTATGAATTGCCAAAAGAAGAAACAAATATGTCTTGGAAATATGTCTTGCAGCCAGAGTGCTCTTTGGAGGCAAAAATGGTAAGAGTTCACTTAACATAGAAGACTCTTGATCAAGTGTATTGACATGGTGACTACCACAATGGGTTCTTGTGTGTCAGGAAGTGTGAGGATGGCACAGGATAGAGCAGGGTTCAAATCTTTTGTTTATGGGGTCACTATGAGTTGTACTTGACTCAACAGGACTTAAAAACAACAACATAGTGTTTTCTCTTGTTATAATGTCACAGAAGTAGCACTTTATCTCTGTTGTCTTGGTTCCCCAAAATCCATACATCCAGGGTTATGATCATGAGCAAAATATCAGATAAATCCCAATTAATTTTAATAATATGGGCATTCTAAGTACTTCTAAGACTATCAAGGCAATAAAAATCAAGCAAAAGGCTGAGAACTTGATACAGAGAAGAGGAGCACAAGGACACGTGATAACTAAATATGTCTTGAGTGAGATCCTGTAACAGAACAAGGATACTAAGTAAAAACCAAAGAAATCTCTGAGCTCTGATGGGCTAGTCCATACAGCATTACACTGCTAACGCAAAGGATTTGGAATCCCCCAGCTACTCTGCAGGAGAAAAATGGGCAGACTTCTTGTTTGTGATTTGCAACCTCTGAAAACAGGATAGAGGGTCAGCTATGTGTTGATTTCAACTCAATGACAATGAGGTGGGGTATTTGGGGGATTCTTATTTTTTTTATATACGTTTGCAAGCAAGCAGAATACATTGTTCTTTATTGTTAGGTGTTGTTGAATCAACCAAGACTCATAGAGACCTTGTGCACAGTAGCTCTGAACCCTGCCCTATCCTCAGCCAATTTCACCATCTCTGACACACCTACCTCCATTACCCCAGTTATTGTGTCAGTCGGTCTTATCTAGAGTCTTCCTCTCCTGCACTATCCTTTCCCCCTTCCAAGCTTGATGTCCTCCAAGAACTGGTCCCTCCTGGAAAACTTCCCAAAGTATGTGAGACAGAGCTTCAAAATTCTTGCCTCCAACCCGTTTTCACCCTTTCTAGAATAGACATGTTTGTTCTCATGGCAATTCAGAATACGTTCACTACTCTTCTCTAACACCACAACTCAAAAGCTCTGATTCTTCTTTTGTTATCCTTAGTTATTGTCTGGGTCTCTGATACATGGTAAATAATTGAGAAGACCATGACTTGGGTCAGGTGCACCTTAGTCTCTAGACTGACATTGTTGCTCTTTAGCATTCTGGTGAGGTCCTGAACAGCAGATTTTTCCAATGGAATTCTGCTTTTGATTTCCTGACTGTTTTGTGCCAAGACAATGAACGCATATCCAAGTTCAAACTGAAGCTAAAGAAAATGAAAACAAATCCACAAGAACCAAAATTTGATCTAGAGTCTATCCCATCTGAATTTAAAAACCATTTTAAGAACAGGTTTCAGGCCTTGAAAACTAAAGAACAAATACAGAATTGCTGTTGGAGGATATCAAGAATCTCATCCATGATGAACGCAAAAAGTCATTACAAGACAGAAGAGGAAGAAAAGACCAAGATGGATGTCTGAAGAGACTCTGAATATTAATTACACTAGAGCACTGAGAAGCCAAAGCATGGGGAAGAAATCAGGAAGAAGCTGAACTGAAGATTTCCAAGGGCAGCTGGGGAAGACAAAGCAAAGTGTTGTAATGAAATGTTAGCTGACTCCTGCAAAGAGTTGGAGTCAGAAAATAAAAAGGGATGAACTTGCTTGGCATTCTCAATCAGAAGGAACTAAAGAACAAATTCAAGCCTCAGGTTGCAATATTTAAAGATGCTACAGGTGGACAGAATCGTGAATGATCCAGGAAGCATCAAAAGAAGATGGAGTACACAGAGTCACTGTACCAAAGAGAACTAGATGACACAGAAAAATTTCATGAAACCATATATGACCAAGACATAATGATGATGGAGGAGAAACTTTAAGCTGCGCTAAAGGAATTGGGGGGGGAACCCAAGGCCCCAGGAGTTGATGAAATACCAGTTGACATTATTGCAACAAACAAATACAGCCCTGATTGTGCTCACCAGGTTGTACCAAGAGATTTGGAAGACAGCTACCTGGCGAACAGACGGGAAAAGACCCATATTTATTCCCATTTGAAAAAAAAAAAAAAGGTCATCCAACAGAGTGTGAAAATTATCGATCACTAATATAACACACAAGCAAAATTGTGCTAAAGCTTATCCAGAAACAACGGGAGTCACAAACTGTAGTTAGAAGTGGCATTAGCACTGGGGACATTGTTCTCAGTCCTTGGAGAAAGGCATCAGGCTGGGAAGGGTGGAGGGTCAGTGCAGGAGAGGAAGACGCTGGATGAGATGGATTGACACAGAAACTATGGCAGTGGGGGCAGGTGTGTCAGAGACCGTGAGATCAGGTCAAGATAGGACAGGGTTCAGAGCTATTGTTCATAGGGTCACTATGAGTCATAGTCAACTTGATAACACATAATAACAACAATTAAATAAGACTATTGAATTGTATCCTTCCATACCCCTCTCCTATTCTTTGTGGTCATTTTAGGACTTATTTTATTTTTAGGGAGCTCTGATAGCCTAGTGATAAGAAGCAGCACTGCAATTCCAAAGGCTCACAGTTCAAATCCAACAGCTGCTCTGTGGGAGAAGTATGGGCAGTCTCCTCCTACGTGATTTACTGCCCCTGAAAACCCACTGGAAGATCAGCTATGGATCGGTTCAGATTCTATGGTACTCAGCAACACATCTATTCAAAGTTAGTGTTTTCCCCCTTTAAACTGTTTAAATACTATTGTTAACAATCAGTAATAACCTTTTCATTTTCTCTCTGCAATGGATATGATAAATAAAATTGTTGGCTGTTTTTGTTAGGTACCATCAAGTCATAGCTGACCTCCAGCAAATTTTCAGAGGCAGCATAATTACATGGGAGATTGTCCATCCTTCTCCCGCGGAACAGCTGGTGGATTTAAACCATGTGCCTTTACGTTGGCAGTACAGCTCCAAACCACTATGCTACCAGAGGTCCCCTCATAAAGAATGCCACTGAAAATTTGTCAGGTACTGATTGTTCAAAAGAACCAACTTGACATTTTTATTTCTAACCTAATAATAGAGTCTGAATATTGCACTAGAGCACCAAGAAGCCAAAGCAAAGGAAAGAAATAAAGAAGTCAAAGAGCTGAATAGCAGATTTCAAAGGGTCGCTCAGGAAGACAAGGCAAAATATTATAATGAAATGTGCGAGGAGCTGGAGTCAGAAAATCAAAAGTGTTGAAATCGCTCAGCATTTCTTAAACTTAAAGAACTGAAGAATAAATTCAAGCCATAAGTTGCAACACTTTAGGATGTTATGGTTAGTATATTTAATGATGCAAGAAGCATTAAAAGAAGATGGAAAGAGTATACAGAGTCATTGTACCAAAAATAATTGGCTGACACAGAAGAATTTCCAGGAACAACATATGAGCAAGAGACAATGGTGATGAAGAAGGAAGTGCAGGCTGCTCTGAAGGACTTGACAAAAAAACAAAGTCCCAGGAATTCATGGGATACCAGTTGATGTATTTCAGCAAATAGAAGCTGCCCTGCATGTGCTCAGCAAGTTGTGCCAAGAAATCTGGAGGACAACTACTTGGCCAACTGACTGGAAGAGATCACTATTTATTCCCATTCCAAAAAAAGGTGACCTGATAGAATGTGGAAATTATTGAACAATATCATAAATATCACACTCTAGAAAAATCCTGCTGAAGATTATTCAGAAAAGACTTGAACAGTACATTGACAGAGAACTACCAGAAATAAAAGCTGGTCATGGCACTAGGGATATTATTGTCAATGCCAGATGGATCTTGGCAGAGAGCAGAGAGTACCAGAAGAATGTCTATTTGTGTTTCATTGACTATGCAAAGACATCTGACTGTGTGGATCACAATAAATTGTGGCTAACCTTGAGGAAAAATGGGAATCTCAGAACACTTGATCCTGCTTATATGAAACCTGTGCTTGGACCAAGAAGCAGTCCTAAGAACAGAGCAAGGAAACACTGCATGGTTCAAAATCAGGAAAGGAGTGTGTCAGGGATGCATCCTGTCCCCATATATTTTCAATCTGTATGCAGAACAGATCATTCAGGAAGCAGGGCTTTATGAGAAGGAGTGTGGCATCAAGATTGGAGGAAGACTCATCAACAAACTATGATATGCAGATGACACAACCCTGTTTGCTGAAACTGAAGAAGATCTGAAACACTGGCTGCAGAAGGTCAATGTCTGCAGTCTTCAATATAGACTGAAGCTCAACATCAAGAAGACAGAGATTCTCACCACGGGGCCAATTGGCAACACCATGATAGATGGAGAAGAGATTGAGGTTGTTAGCAATTACAGCTTGCTCAGATCCACAATCAGCACTCTTAGCACCAGCAGACAGGAAATCAAAAGATGAATTGCATTGGGAAAATCCACTGTCATGGACCTCTCCAGAGTGCTGAAGAGCAATGATGTCAGTCTAGAGACAAAGATGTGCCTAATTCATGCCATGGTTTTCTCAATTATTTGTTATGCTTCAGAGAGTTGGATAATGATTGAGGTTGCCAGAAGAAGAATAGATGCCTTCGAGTTGTGATGCTGGAGAAGAGTCTTGAACATACTATGGACTGCCAAGAAAACAAATAGGTCTGTATCGGAGAAGGTGAAACCAAGTCTCTCCTTGGAGGCTAGGATTTTGAAGATCTGCCTCACTTACTTTGGGAATGTGGCCAGGAGAGATCGGTCCTTGGAGAAGGACATCATGCTCAGAAGGGTGGACGGATAGCACAGGAGATGAAGACCCCAGATGAGATGGATTGGAACAGTAACTGGGACAGTGGGGGTTGGTGTGTCAGAATTAATAAGACTTGCTCAGGATAGGGAAGGGTTCAGAGCTGCTGTACATAAGGTCGCTATGCATCACAGGTGACTCAATGGCACATAAAAATGATAACCTACTATGACAGGTTTGGAAGCAGGAGTGGCATCCACTTCCTAAATAACATGCCTCCAGAAACAGAAAGAACTTTGATAAATGTCGAGAGTTGTAGAGGGGCTGCAGGCCTTTTGTTCACAGGGTCGCTATGAATCGTGCTTGGCTTGACAGCAATCAACAACAACAACCTAATAAAACATCAAACCTATATTTCCTTTATCTTTACTCATCTAATAAAATTTCAGAACTAAAAAAGAATCTAAATATAAGTGAACTTGGGCAAGTGGTCTTTCTACTTTAATGGCATTGGTGATAAGTCACTTATTTTTCAAGGAATTCAATTTATTGATTTTCTGTGTGATATTAAGCTTCATCTCAAGTCAACCCAAACTTTACTTTTCTTTAACTATTACCCTTTTGTGTCAGTTCTGTATTTCAGAGCCTCACTGTATAACTTCTCATCTACAACTTCAAATGTTATTTTTCTCCGAAATGGTAACTACAAGATTGTATCATTCCCCCATTCCTGTTCAGTCTGCTGAGCAGATAATCCTAGAAGTGGACTATTCCAAAAAGGATGTAACATCAGGGTTGGAGAAAGTCGCATTGACATCTGCGTTAGTAAGAGGATACCACCTTGCTTGGGGAGAGCAAAGAAGTCTTGAAACACTTTTTGAAAAGAATCAGACTGCAGCTTTCAATATTAATTATCTCTCAATTTGAGGGGGGCAAAAATTGTCACAACTGAATCAATAAGCAACTTCATGATGAATTAGAAAAGATTGAAGTTTTCAGTGAATTTTTTTTAACTTAACTCCATAACCAACATCCATAGAAGCAGCTGTCAAGAAATCAAGAAATGTTTTGCATTGTGCAGATCTACTGCAAGGAACCTCTTTAAAGTGCAAAAGAGCAAGGGTGTAAATTTAAAGACTAAGGTATTTTTATAATACTGTCAATTACATTACATGCATGTAAAAGAAAGACTGAAGAAGAATGGAATTTGAATTGTGTCAGTGAAGAGTACTGAATATACTATAGACTACCAAAAGAACATATAAATCTATCTTGCAAGAAGTGACTTGCAAATACTGAATCAACTCAAGAGTACAAAATGTATTCAAGCCTGTTTCTGAGTGAATAATTTAAAATACAGTTCAGTAATTTTAATTCTGTTCACTAATAGTCCACATCTAAAATAGCTTGCCTCTGTAAACCCTATGAACTTGGAGAAACAATGAAAGTTACACAGGTGTTCAGGTCTTTCGTTCACAGGGAGTCTATGGCTCGATAGCACTTAACAGTAGTGACAACAACAACAGCGTAGAGAGAACTTAGTTGGGCCTAGTGGACAGAAAGTGATGCTACCAAGCCAAAAGTGGGTGATTTTAATCTGGCCCTCAGGACTGGTTTTCACTGTTTTTTGGTCAAACATTTTTCTAAGTGGTATAGCACTGGTCTGTCCATTTGCTGTACAGAAGTGACTCATGGTTGCTGTGATGCTGAACACTGTGACACTGATGTGTCAGATGCGTTGATGTTTACCCATGGTGGACAGTGTTTGGTGGAGCTCCCCAATTAAGCTCTTCCTGCTTGGAAGCAGGAGTGGCATTCACTTCTGAAATAGCTTGCCTCCAGAAACCCTATGAACTTGTAGAAATGAAGAAATTATACAGGTATTCGGGTCTTTTGTTCATAGGGTCTCTATGACTTTTCTATGACTCAATGGCACTTAGCAATAACAAGAGTCAGTCCAATTTTTGCATTCTAGTCATTAGCTGTCATTAGCACAGCTTGATTGCATGGTTGGTCAATTTCAAACTGTAAGATTTGGTAAAAATTTTCCATTTCCTCCTCTTTGCTTCTGGCTGTTGTTGTTTTGTACCACTGAGTTGGAACTGACCCATGGCTGACCCTCCAGCCGGTGTTCAGAGACAGTTAATCACACGGGAGGAGACTGTCCATCCTTCTCCCATAGAGCAGCTGGGGCCCTCGAACTGTGTGTCTTCAGTATTGCGCGCAGTTTCTTGTCAGTAGGCCACCAGAGCTGTAGGAACATATTTTAGAATAATAGTTATATTAACAGATCTTCCTTGTACGTATATGCAGAATATCCTATCTCTCACAACATTGTACTTTGGGATAGAATTTGAAATTATGTTTTTAACTATGAATGCAACACCATTCTTCTGGTTTGTGGTTTTGTTTTTTTTCATTCCCAGCATAGTATATCATGATTATCTGATTCAAAGTGGCCAAAGATAATCAATCTCATCTAACTAATGCCTAGAATGTCAATAATCATGAATCTTATTTCATTTTTAACAACTTCTAGTTTTTCCACCATGTTCTGGTTATTGTTTTCTTGCCTTGCACTAATTTCCAATTCTATGTGTTAGAACTGCTCCAGAGAGTTTAGTTGGCTGCAGTTGTAACAAAAGCAGTCTGCAAGGACTTCTATTCTTTTATTTGTAAGATACCCAGAAGGTAGATTGAACTTTCAACCCTTAGATTAGTAAAGCCAAGTCAAGCAGTTTGCAGTTTGTGCCACCTAGGGGCCTTATTGTTGTTATATGCTGTCAATATGAATGCTGTCCTGTCCTGTGCCACCATCGTGACGCTCTCAAGCCCATTGCAGAGTCACTGAGTCTTCCCCTCCTTCTCTGTGTCCTTTCCAAGCATGATGTCTCTTCTCTCTTCAGGGAACCACCTTTACTTTACCTTTATTAACCACCCTTCTCTGTGATTAAACTCATTTTTCCAACTTAGTACCTTTTAAATCCTGATCTTGGCAAATATGATTAGCTTTCTAACTTTACCTTACCTGAGAATTTAATCAGCATATTTCCAATGTTGTGATATTAGTTGCTAGAAAATGCATTGCAATCCCAGAGGCACCCTGTTCAGACCGAGCAGTTGCTCTGTGGGAGAGGGAGAGGCAATCTCCCCTTGGGCCATTTACTGTCTTTGAAGACCCATGGAGGGTCAGTTCTGACTCGGTGGCATGCAGCAAGCACCAATAAAGTGTAGCAATTAAGATCCCTAAAGTCATCTATAAAATCTCCCAGGATGACATCAAACAGCACTTTTTCAGATTTTTGGTAACCCATTAGATCCATTCATACCCATTTCATCTACCAGAGCACCAGGCCATGCCAATTCTATAGCATTACTCTCATATATCATATTTATGTAGGACTCTAGGGTGTGTATCACACACGTAATCCCACATTGCGATCAGTCAGTGTGCACTGCCTCCTGGTGGTCCTGTAAGACAGAGCGGCCCTATCCTATGCCATTTCCAAGGCTCTGGAACCTTTGTGGCAGCAGTGGGCCCCCTGTTTCTCCCACACAGCACTTGGTGGCCTCAGAACCACTGACCTTAACCATTACCTGAGAGGTCTCTGGCTCAGGTTAGTAGGCTGCGTATACATTTGCCTCGGATCCCTTCAGGCATTTAAAAATATGCAGTTACATAAACACCGTGGGCGTGAAGTTAATAAGGGATTCATCAGCATGTGATAAATTTCAAAAAGAAATTCTGCGAATTAAAGTTGCACAGAAGTGTGTTGAAGGGTGAGACAGAGATCAACCTACAGGAGGACAGCGTTGCAGTGTAGTTGGGGGAGGCGCCAGAGTACACAAATAAAAGAGAGTGGGAGTGAAAAGTGGGGCTGCAGATACAGAACAACTGTGTTGCTCTACTCTGACTCTCCTTCCTCACTCAGAAGGGAGGCTGCAGCAGGGGGAAAGGGCGGGGGAAACCGGATTACTAAAGAAACGAAACCAGTTAAATACTGAAGTTTTCTAAGGTGGCTACTGACTCAAGGTTGTTGGTGGTTAGTCACAAAATACAGATGCCAACGTACCCTTCGAATACCCAGGACTCATTGTGTTGAGTTGACTCTGACTTGTAGTGACCACGCAGGACACATTAGAACTGCCCCGTTGCATTCCACAGGCTGAATGTATGTCACAGAGGCAGGCAGCCATCCCTTTCTCACTGGTGGGCTTGAATTGCTGACTTTCTGGTCACAGTGCGCTTTTGCTGTTGACCCACCAGCGATTCTTTTCAACATACAGAGATTTCAGGAATCAGTCATGTTTATGTTTCAGAAAAAGAAACCTATGCCTGTCACATGAAACAATCCATCAGGTCTTTGATTCTGAAATATAAAGGAATTATCAAGGATTAAGCCATGGTGGCGCAGTGGTTAATCTCAGCTGCTAACCTGAAGGCTGGGAATTTGAACTCACAATCTCTGCCATTATTACCCCCATCTGCAGTCACTGTGCCAATCCGTCTTGTTGAGGATTTTTCTTGTTGGTAAATAGAAATAGCTGTTTTGCAGCTGAGTGACCATTAGACAAAATTCTGGTTAGTAAAAGGTAGACAAATGTCAGGCTCAGTGTTTCTGGGAAATAATGTGGCCATGTTCACTCCTGATGAATCTGTAATTTTGTTAGTTGGTTACTTATCAGAGTTTATGAATGATATTGTTTAAACCCAGTTGTATGTTTCTGTGTATTTAGTATGCTATTTATTAATTTCTGAGTAGGTTTATTAAAATCTTCAATTACATTTGTCAATTTCTGTATCTCTGCAATTCTACCAGTTAATCACATTTTATCTCTTAAGGCTTCTAAATTGTGACTTTTAATATTTCCTTTCCCCACAGAATTCAAGGGGGAAATATATTTTGCTATATTAAGTTAGTCTCTTGACGTTACTTTATTATTACCTAATGCATCTATTTTCATCCTTTGATTCTTAAGTTTGATGCATATTGTGTTTCTTGTATACAGTGCTTGCTACATATCTCTGTCCATTTCTTAGAGCTAGCATCTCTACTTCTAAGATGTGTTCATTTCATTAAAACTAATAAAATTTAATAATAATAAAAAATAAAAAAAGATGTGTTCATTTTCCTCAACATCTCAATTCCTCCTACTCTGCCCCACCCCTGCTCTCTTTATTTTTATTATCTAGAGCATAATTAAGAATTTATTATATAAGTGATATCTAGAGTTTTTCTTTTTTAATTTTTAAAAATTAATTTTAATGAACGCTTACAGAGATTTTAGATTTCCATACATTCATTGTTGCATATTTCTCCCTACCCATCCCTAACCCCAGTTCACTATTCTCTTTGAAAAGTAAAAGAAAAATTATTTCACTGGTATAGAATCCCACCCCTCCCGCCTCGAGTACACTCCACTATGCAACTTTCATTCTGGACTCTTGTCATAATCATAACACTCAATCATATATCGCTTTCAAACAGTTCTCTCCCTCATCTGTTTCAATGCAGTGATACCTACATTTTTATGGATTACATTTTTTTAGTTCCTTTTTTATTTAGACTCCAGAAAAAATGCAAGCTGCTCCCCTGTATTTCTATATCTTAAGGCATTCCCTTGCATTGTATCTGTGAAATACTTCCTCCAAGAATATTTTTAAAGATCTTTTTTGTAGTAAAGTTTCTAAGGCCTTGTATACCAGAGTATATCTTTATCACACACATATCCACAGCAGTTGTTGTTAGTTGCCATTGAGTCAAGTACAACTCATAATGACCCTATGACAGCAAATTTGAACCTGTTTTATCTGGTGCCATCCTCATCATCTCTGACACACTTGAACCCCTTGCTGCATTCATTGTGTCAGTGAAACTCATTGAGGGTCTTCCTTTCTTTCGCTGACCCCCAACCTTTCCAAGCTTGATGTCCCCTCTCCTAACAATATCCCCACAGCATATGAGACAATGCGTGGTTCTTCATCTTTACCTCCAAAGAGCAAACTGGTTACACTTTTCCCAAGATGATATCTGTTTTTTTCTTTTGGCAGTCCATGAGATACTCAGTACTCTTCTCCAGCACCACAGTTGAAAGGCATCAATTCTGTCATTCATTATCCAGCTCCCAGATACATAGCAAGTGATGGAAAAGACCGTGGTCTGAATTAGGTCATACACCTTGGTCTTCAAACTGATACTGCTCCTCAGTAATTTGGAGAAGTCCTTGACAGTGGACTTGTCAGTGTAATACATTTCCTGATCTCCTGACTGGAACCAAGGGTATTGTTTGTGGATCCAAGTAAGATAAAATTGGTGACAATATCAATCTTTTCTCAATCTATCATAATGTTGCTTATCAGTCCAGGGGTGAGGATTTTTGTCTTGATGTGTGATAACAGTTCATGTTGATGACTGTGGTGTTTTGAGTTCTTTGTTTTTGTTTTTTACTGTAGTTTTAATTTCTGTAGCAAGTGTTTCAAGTTCTCCTTGCTTTCAGTAAACAAGGTTATATCATCTGCATAACACAAGATTGTTAATAAATCTTCCTCTGACCATGATTCCACATTTTTCTTCACAGAGTCCTTACTTACCATATAGATTTAAAAGGTATAGACAGAAGATACAACCCTGATGCACAACTTTCCTGATTTAAAGTTATCCAGTGTTCCCTTGCTCTGTTCAAACAACAGCTTCTTCATATCAGCATAATTAAGTCTTCTGAGATTCCCATTCTCCTCAGTGATAGCTATAGTTTATGATCCAAACAGTCAAATGTCTTTGCATAGTCAGTAAAATACAAATAGACATTCTTCTGGTATTCTTTGCTTTCAGCCAGGAACTGTCTGACATAAGCAGTGATATCCCTAGTTCCATGGCCTCTTCTAAACCCAGCATGAACTTCTAGCAATGTTCTGTTAACATACTGTTCTAATTTTTTTTTATAATCTTCAGCAATATTTTACTTGCATGGGATATTAATGATATTGTTAGAGAATTTTCACATTCTGTTGCATCACTTTTCTTAGGAAAGGGGAAAATATTAATCTCTTCCAGTCAGTTAGCCCACCCAGACAGCTATCCTCCAATTTTCATGACATAAACTGATAAGCATGTCCAAGTCTGCATCTGCTAATTAAATCATATCAATTGGTACTACACTGCGTCCTGGGGCCTTAATTTTTTGCCAGTGTCTTCAGTGCAGTTTCCGCTGCCTTCATTATCAGTGGCTCTTGTTCATATGATACTTCTTATACTTTTTCAGTGTCTTTTGACTCTTTTTTCGGTACAGTGGCAATTAGCTGCATACGGAGTTTGACTATGGATATGTATCTCTTTTAATACTTTCAAATATCTGTCCATTATCTTTTCTAAATGCAATCAAAGCTTGAGAAGTTCCATGTCAACCTAGTATCTTTCTTTTGACATGTTTTGCTCTTATTCTGGGTATTTTCATCATTTTGAAAGGCTTTGAACCAGTTGTTCCAAGTTCAATAGTGGCTACCAAAGCAACATCAGAACGGACCTGAATTTGTAAAAAATTAGTATCTCAGAACAATAACTGGGTTGGGGAAAGTTATCATTTGGCACCCTGCTAGGGCCTTAATGTCTCTCTCAGAAAACAAAGGTAGCGTGAATGTTGCAGGGCAGCATCTGTCTTGGGGGCAAACATTAGCACTGCCCAGTTCAAAGATGGTGATTGACTGGGTTCTGGGAATGGGTGTCGCTCTCTGCAGATCCGGCGATAAATAATCCACTCTTCTTCACAGGGTTCCTGAAAGGGTTCACAACGCTCCTTCAGATTCTCCCATTTCAGAGTTTAGACTCAAAATTATTTCTCGTCTGATTAGCATTCTAGCACATCCCACATTTACAAATCTGAATCTGTTCGGATTTCACCACATTAGTTATGAGAAAAGAAGTTCATCCTGGAGTAAATATGTCAGTATATGTATGTCATTTAGATCTGTTGTTCATATGTTCGTTATGAGTTGTACTTAACTCAGTGGCAGCTAACAAGCACATCATCATCCTGCTTGGCTATTAAGAATTCTTTCCCTTAGATCCTTCAGATTTCTTTACTTAGGAGAAACTTCTTATTTACCACTGCAGTGGAGCAAATCTAAAGTGCTTTGTTTGTGGTATGCTGAGGTATATCACAGAGCTCTAAGTCCATTTTCACTGCAGATCTGGGCTCAGATGCCATTTGAATTCTTTCTTGCAAGCTAACTGGCCGTGTAGCTTTGCCCTCAGAGACAGTGCACTTGAAAGTGGATTACAAACTGGCCGGGTGAGCCTAGGAAGGTTCTTGAATCGTGTGCAAAGACAGACAGAAATGTGACTGGCTGTGTCTTTTCTTTTTTTTAGTTGTGATTTTAGTGAAAGTTTACAGAAGGATTGAGTTTTCATTTTTCATTCATTTGTTCATAGACATTTTCCTTCCTCCCTCTCTTCCAATTCATTTTGTAATTGGGATGTCAGATCTCTTGAAAATGGATTTGTCTAGCTATTGTATTGGTCTCTAGCTACCTTAATTGCAGACACATGGTCTTGAAAATCACCAACAGCTGTAGGGTCAATATAAGAGATTCTTTCCACACTGTAAAAAAAATGGCAACAATGGTAGTGAAGAGAGGGTGAAGAGACTGTGGCTCTGAGATAAAGGCGACAGTTAAAGGTTTTACTTGCTGGATGATTGAATGAAAAGCTGACTTATAACTGCTATGAGTTAAAGTTTGCTGGATGATTGAGGAAACCAGGGTTTATTACATTTGTGCTGTTGAACTGAACCTAGACTTTCACTAATTGAGTTATTGTACCTTGTTTATCTGTCTTGGAACTGCTAGACTGAATCTAGCTAGACTTGCATTGTGAGATATCCTTTGCCTCCTCCAGTCTATTTCCTTAATAAACCTCACAACTTTCAATTTCCCTCATTCCCCTCCACCCAAAATTGGAAGAAACTGGTGTGAAAAACAATATATTCAAATATTGTAAATAAAGTAGTATAACAATAGCTTAAAAATAACACAAAACACCTCACGATTAAAAGTCTGTGAGTCTTGCAACAAAAATCGGACACAGTGATTGGTAAAAATAGATGCAGGAGCATGTGGAGTGCCATGTCTGACCGAGGAGCTATACGTATAATGCTAAGGGTATTCTATAGCACCAGCAGTGCTATACAGTCAAAAGATTAATTGCACTGGGAAAATCTGATGTCAGAGTGCTGAAGAGCAACAATGTCAATCTAGAGACTGAGGAGCACCTGATCCAAGCTATGGTCTTTGAAGTTACTTTGAAGTTACATCAGAGAGTTAGACAATGACTAAGGATAATAAAAGAAGCCCATGGGGAGTGCCCCCTGGTCCCTGGGGAAAGCCGCCTGGTGTGTATG